>NC_142699.1:15231287-15831287 GCF_029339155.1 Prunus mume
AGTTTTTAAACGCATTCTCAATTTTAGAATATTACTAGACTCAATAGAATCTGTATTTGATTGAGTATCAGACTGTGTTTCTAAAAGGCGGATGACCTATGACTTTAACTCAGTTTTTCAAAGTTGTTCATTTTTAGCTAAGCATTTCTTCTATTTTTTCAACTGAGAGGACGTCTTAAGGCAAACTTAGGGCTGTAAATCTTGGAATTGGACTAGAGCTTTTCTGCAGACTTAATGGTAGGCTCAATAGGCAAGGATTTATCAATTTTTGTTTCAATTTTATCTAACTGTTTTCCTATAGTAATAAGACTCTGATTTGTATAGTTATTACATTCTATAAGGCGTTTATTGGGCTCATCATTTGGATCTATTAACAAATGGGCTTGCAATGACATTCCTAGAACCATGTTTAATTTTAATTGTTTCTGCAGGAGGGGTGACTAGATATTACTTCAGATTGGTCTAATTTCATCCATTTTTCTTTGGTTATAGTTTTTAATTGAGGATAGTAACGGCTTTCTATAAAATCAAGATAAAAGATTTCTTTTTTCTCAGACCTCATATAATTTTTCCATTCAAAGCAAATATTTCTTGTCTTTTACAAGCATCAGGGACTAGTTGATGATATACGTTTCTTCTAGGCTGATTAATGGGGTCATGCAAATGTTTATCTAGGGCTTTCAATCAATTTTAAACTTCTCAACTTTTCTAAGGACTTTTAATTGATTATCTAGACCATACGCTTGGGCTGCAGCTAATTCACTTGCTATGAAATCAGATTGAGTAGGAGACGGGGGGAGACTCCGGTTTAGGCTCATTTATAGGCGGAGCATTATAACAAGGATGACTTACTTGGGCCTTTTTTCTCAAAGATTCTAACTTTAAATCTATAAGAGCACGTTCAATTTCTAAGTCTCTTTCTTGAATAGAAGACGAAGCTGAAGAATTTCTAGCAGGCTCATGACGCTTAGAAGGACTTGGTAGTGCAAATTCTGTAATTGTACATTAGACTTAGGTTGATTACCAAAATTAATCTTAGCACTTTGTACCATCTAGATATTGCAGTATGTAATCTAAATTATTTAGACTACGCTGTATAGGTGCAAAGTTGAGACTCAAGTTAACTAACGTCCCAATCTCTAGGCAAATTAATCTCAGACCATCTAATTGTATGAGGGATACTTATATTAGCATCAGGTGTATGCGGCTTTGTATTAATAACGTCTGATCTCTAGGACTTATCTGGTTTTGAAAATTCATATTTGTACCTGTAACTTTATAATAGATTCTGTAAATTAAAGCTATAGGCTGGGTACCAGGCAAAACATTATAACCAGAAGTTTTAATATTCAAAGTTAGTTTTAAGAATATGTGGATCATTCAAACTGATAGTAAAATTAGGATAACAATCAAAATGTACAGGACCATTGCAAAGACTCGATTCAATCATACAAGCACGGAATCATTAACATCTGTAAATCTAGCATCACGTAAGCATAGCGAGAATAGAAGCTTGTAAGCCTAATCTAGTTAATGGCGATAACAGCACTGTACACAGACCAACATCGCAGAAAATTATTACCATCATGCTTATGTTTTTTTATTGATCAAATCAGTAATTGACAAGAACTCATGTCTTTACTTAAAGCTACAAATTTTACATTCATGACGATTACATAAATGAGGCTGAGGCCTCATATAAAAAATATAACTCTAGTAAGAAAAGTATGCTCAGCAAAGCAAACCTAGTACAATAATTTTAGGTAACTTTAACTCTGGACGCTTTCCTTACCGACGGCTTTCACTTTCACGGATGCTTTTCACTTTACTCAGGTGCTTTTACTTTTACTTATTCCTTCAAAGATCCAACTTTAGTTTTGTTTGGCATGGTGACTCAATGTCGGAATTGAGATCATGCTAAATAGGCTTCAGTAGGGTCTTGACCATGGGGATAGTCGTGAGACCATCTCATCCACGTCGTGGACTGGGGCTCGAAGGCGGCCGTTTGATCGATAGCCTTGGTGGAGAAGGACTTCGGGATTCATTGCTTCAAAATCATCATCTGATTTCTTGACAAATTTTTGACTTAAAAGTAAGCTGTCGTTTAGCTAGATCTTTCAGCTCAACTTTAGTTTTTCCTTGTGAAATTGGGAAGGCCCGGGAAGAAGAAAACAGGCTTAGGCTCAAAGCTTAGGAGGTAGTGCGGAAATCTCTGTAGAAATATTCAGTATACGGTGGACTTCAAGCAGTCCCACCACTAACAGAGAAAAATGTCGAAAAGAGATCTCTTCTCCCAATCTGCATGATAGTTCCATTTCATAATCCAGAGGATCTTATAGCGAGTTAAAAATAACAAGGGTGTAGGAAAAATAGATCACGCTCAGGAAGCTTAATTGAGCGGAGAGAATGTAGTAATAAGCTCATTGATTGCGTAAGGATGATATCGAGAAGCGGGACCATGAGTATCCCACGGTGAAGAAACAGATGGGGAAAGCTGAGTCATTTTAAATTTATTATCAAAATTTATAAACCAAGAATGTGAGAACTCAGGGGTTTGGTGTAGGAAAATATAATAGAAGGACTCAACATAATCTGCATAATTGTATTGAAGTTTGGAAGGAAGGGTTCGTAATTCATAGGGGTGAGGACCCCAACTCTTTTGACTCAGGACTTGATAAAGGTACAAGGAGTGATAAATAATTTTTTGGGGATCAACTTTATCTCGTATAGGCTTAATGTCTACAGATTTTGTTTCATGAAGAATTTCTCTGTAAAATTTTAAGGACTTATAAGGACTATGGGGAAGAAAATGAAAACCAGGAGGAAAATGATTAAAAGCAATTGCAGTAGGACTCATGATGCAGAATATGGGGCTCAAGAACAAATAAATTAGTAGTGCATTTAGAAACATAAGGAGAGTCTTAGGTCTAAATGTAGAAGAAGAACAAGAGGAGCTTGCATTTGGGGAGTAAGGAAGGATCATAGCTAGATGTAGAGGCAGGTCAGGTAGTTGGGTGCCGGCTTGCTCAGGTAGAACCTAAAGGGTTGAATATTAGTTAGAGAATGGGACATACCAGGATAAGGTGTAATAGATGCAGGCTCAAGTTTAGAAGAAGAAGAAGATGCAGACTCATGTTTAACAGAGGTAAGGGCTCAAGGTTGCAGGGAGATTCTGGGTACTGGGGGCTCTGGATTGCTAATCTGTTGTTCTTTATTCTTATCTTTTTCTTTCATTTTTCTGCCATAATTGTCCAATGTAAAAACTCTCGGGTAAGAAAATCAGGAATAGAATTCTCACTACCTTTAATAAATTCAATATCAAAATCGAATATACTCAAAAAGTGCTTGCCATCAGGCAAAAATCTGTTTTGATGCAATGTTTTGAACATCTTTTTCAAGAACATGTTTAGCGATTTGCAATCAACACGAACAAGAAATTTTGATTCAATAAATCATCTTGAAATTTAGTAATGCATAATACAATAGCTAGTATTTCTTTAATAGTACTATAATTATACTGCATGACTTAGACCAAGTACCAGAATAGAATCGGACAATTTGCTCGAGAAGAAGTAGAGTAATTTTCATTAAGAATACCACCATATCCTATATGGCAGAAGCATGGCATCTCAACAATTTTAAAGGAACTTAGTAGGAATGCCAAGACAAGGAGGTCTTAACATGACTCTTAACTGTTAACAAGCTCAAGATGAATAGAAGACCAAGGAGGAGGATTAGCTTGTAATCTATCAAACAAGGCTTACATTGTTTTCTCAGATTCTTATAAAAATCAGAAATATAATTGAGTGATCCTAAAAATCGTTGTAATTGATTCTTATCAATAATTTGATCAGGAAACTTATCAGCAAATTGTATGGATCTATCTATAGGCTGTATTTGTGATTGACTTATATTAAATCCAAGAAATCTAATATGCATTTGGAACAACTTAATCTTCTTAGCAGAAACAACCAATCCATTTGTTTTTATGACATGCAAAAATTTATATAAATGTTTCCAATGCTGCTCAATAGACTCAGAGAATATAAGAACATCATCAATATAAACAATGGCAAATTGGCTATAAGAATTAAAAATTTCATTCATTATATTCTGAAATTCACTAGGAGCATTTTTCAAACCAAAAGGCATGACATTCCACTCATAATGACCAAAGGGAGTAACAAAAGCAGTCTTATATCTATCTGATTCAGTAATTTGTATTTGCCAAAAACCACTTTTCAAATCAAATTTAGAGAATATAATAGCTTTACTCAGGCGATTAATCAAATCTCTCTTATTAGGTATAGGGTATCTAATCCATTCAAGAACATATTAAGAGGCTTGTAATTAATAACTAGTCGAGGAGATCCTCGTTCTAACTCTGCATTCTTTTGTACATAAAAAGCAGAACAAGACCAAGGAGACTTACTACGTCTAATTATATTTTTCGTAACAAATCATTTATCTCATTTTTACAAAATTCTAACATTTCAGGACTCATTTGGATAGGACGAGCTTTAGTAGGTATATTTTTTTCGGAGAAATTCTGTATATAAGGCAAACTTACAATATGATTCTTTCTATGCCAAAAAGCAGAGGTAAATCAGAACATACATCAGCAATCAATTTCGTTTCAAAATCTTTAACTGTTTTTGCATTGTAGGTGAACTTAGCTGAGATTCAATGCGCTTATTTTTAACTTCTTCCTGTAAGTATTTAATTTGATTAGTTTTGTCAAGAATCACAGATGTTGTTATAGATGTAATACTTTTTTGTGCAGTCTTTAACTCATGTAACTCAGCTCGAGTAAGAAATTCAAACTTAACGCTTTCACCTAAAGGACAGGCAACAACTCCATCAAATTCAACTTGTAAAGGATATAAGAGACTTATAAAAGGTAAACCTAGGATTACTTTATCAGTTATATTTTTGACTAAAACAAACGAAGTCTTAAAACACACTTTATTTTGGCAGATATGGGCTTTAGGAATCTCATAATTCAAGTGTAGCATTTTACCAGAAGCAGTACTCAAAGATTCAGATTGATTTTGTATAATATTTAGTAGGAATCAATCCTTCTTTTATGCAGTTCAAATCAGCACCAGAATCAAATAAGGCAATAGTATCAAGCTCAAAATCTTTAATAATTATAGTAATTTTAGAATACCATTTTCTAAAAGGAATATGATTAATTAAACTAATATTGTGATCAGTTTTCTCATTTTCATCAGAATGGGTAGGGCTTCTGGCTCGACTATCAGACTTAACCAAATCTTTTTCTAATAACGAATTCAAATTTTGTCGGATATCATAATTCTCAGTTTGTAATTTATGACTTAAATGTCGTAATTCAATTATTTCCTTCTTTATGGCTTTTACCTCAGAGTGTAGATCATGCAAAGTAACATCTTTTTTCTTATGAAACCTTTCTAATGTAGAATTTAGACTTATAACAGAAGAAGGTTGGGCTGTATTCGTATGACCTATAATTTTTCTTAATTTCTTTAAATAATCAGATTTCAACTCAGGGTGTTCTATTTTACTAATCAGCTCTAATAATAATTCTTCTTGTTCTTCCTGTTTGGTTAACACAGAAATAGACTTAAGGGTATTACAACACTTATCTTTACATCCTAATTGAATATTAGGAGAACTCATGTAGGACTCAGAAGACTCATAAACAGACTCTGAATTACTAACCATAGTTACGTCTTCGGACTTGGAATCTTTAATTCCATGACTTTAATTAATTTGTCTTTATCTGCATCCGTGATCTCAGAATCGCTTAATAGTGTCTTTCACTTTACACTTATTAGCATAATGACCAAACTTTTGACATTTAAAACATTTAACTTTACTCATGTCGGTTCTTTTTTAAAGTTTCTACTTTTATTCTTTCTTTTAGGCTTATCGCACCATCTTTCTTAAAGCGGACTTTTCTTATAAAACTCATCATTAGATTCAGTAAAATGTCTTTTACGCTTATAATGACGCTTTTTTACGCAGATGACTAGGAGACTTAAGCTTATGTTTTCTAGAAGGAGGAGTATACAAACCATATTGTTCACAAAAATTCCTAACTCATATCTTGCAGATTTCCTATCAGACTGTATTTGCTTATTTATTTTCATGTCAATACACATTTTCATACCTTCTTGATTAATTATACTGATTATATTACCATAAGTCAGATTATCGTAATCTATATGACCTAATTCATTACTTAAAGCAGTTCTAATTTTATGCGCAAACAAATTAGGCAATCCATTTATAAACTTTTCTTTCCAAAAAGCTTGATTACTATCTTCTCTCAGCATTACACGGGAAATAAAAACATCTTTATACCACCTGAAATCACTTAATTGCGGACATCTTAAATTACTCAGATTGATCATGTATTCTAGACTGTGTATGACTCGGAGTACCTATAAAATGCTCAATTATTGTATAAAGCAAAGTATTAACACTGTCTTCTATACCTTGACCTATATTTTCATCAAACAAAGGCAGACCTTCAGCGTTTAATTTTACGGCATGTATAATATTATTTCGGGATTCATCAGTTAAATGCTTATCCCACCACGATCTTAGAGTTCCTGTAAAACCAGTTTCTAACAAGGGAATTATCTCAGATTGTCTTAAATGATGATTAGTACTGTAACTATTAGCAACCATGGACATGTGGGTTAATTTATTCATAATTTCGAGTTCAGACAGACCATCTATATTCCATTCATATAATTTATCAGGAGAAACAGAGAATTGACTTAGATTATTTCTTTCTTCAAATTGAATATCAGGCGGTGTAGGCTTAGGATACCAGTTTCTGGTTAGGCTAATAGGATTAGTTAATTTCTTGACTTTTAACTCTGATTCTAGTTCTAAGTTTTTAAACGCATTCTCAATTTTAGAGATATTACTAGACTCAATAGAATCTGTATTTGATTCAGTATCAGACTGTGTTTCTAAAAGGGCGGATGACCCTATGACTTTAACTCCAGATTTTTCAGTTGTTCGCTTTTTAACTGCTTAAGCATTTCTTCTATTTTTTCAACTGTAGAGGACGTCTTAAGGGCAAACTTAGACTGTAAATCTTGGAATTGGACTAGAGGCTTTTCTGCAGACTTAATGGTAGGCTCAATAGGCAAGGATTTATCAATTTTTGTTTCAATTTTATCTAACTGTTTTCCTATAGTAATAAGACTCTGATTTGTATAGTTATTCTGTTCTATGAGGCGTTTATTGGGCTCATCATTTGGGTCTGTTAACTTAAATGGGCTTGCAATGACATTCCTAGAACCATGTTTAATTTTAATTGTTTCTGCAGGAGGGTGACTAGATATTACTTCAGATTGGTCTAATTTCATCCATTTTTCTTTGGTTATAGTTTTTAATTCAGTAGGACTGTAACGGCTTTCTATAAAATCAAGATAAAAGATTTCTTTTTTCTCAGACCTCATATAATTTTTCCATTCAGCAAATATTTCTTGTCTTTTACAAGCATCAGGGACTAGTTGATGATATACGTTTCTTCTAGGCTGATTAATGGGGTCATGCAAATGTTTATCTAGGGCTTTCCAATCAATTTTAAACTTCTCAACTTTTCTAAGGACTTTTAATTGATTATCTAGACCATACGCTTGGGCTGCAGCTAATTCACTTGCTATGAAATCAGATTGAGTAGGAGACGTAGGGGGAGACTCCGGTTTAGGCTCATTTATAGGCGGAGCATTATAACAAGGATGACTTACTTGGGCCTTTTTTCTCAAAGATTCTAACTTTAAATCTATAAGAGCACGTTCAATTTCTAAGTCTCTTTCTTGAATAGAAGACGAAGCAGAAGAATTTCTAGCAGGCTCATGACGCTTAGAAGGACTTGGTGTAGGCAGTTGCTGTAATTGTACATTAGACTTAGGTTGATTACCAAAATTAATCTTAACTGTACCATCTAGATATTGCTGTATGTAATCTAAATTATTTAGACTACGCTGTATAGGTGCAGTTGAGACTCAGTAACTAACGTCCAATCTCTAGGCAAATTAATCTCAGACCATCTAATTGTATGAGGGATACTTATATTAGCATCAGGTGTACGGCTTTGTATTAATAACGTCTGATCTCTAGGACTTCTATTCAGGGCTTGAAAATTCATATTTGTACCTGTAACTTTATAATAGATTCTGTAAATTAAAGCTATAGGCTGGGTACCAGGCAAAACATTATAACCAGAAGTTTTAATATTCAAAGTTAAGGTTTTAAGAATATGTGGATCATTCAAACTGATAGTAAAATTAGGATAACAATCAAAATGTACAGGACCATTGCAAAGACTCGATTCAATCATACCAAGCACGGAATCATTAAATACTGTAAATCTAGCATCACGTAAGCATAGCAGAATAGAAGCTTGTAAACCTAATCTAGTTAATGGCTTAGCAGCAACCTGTACAAGACCAACATGCAGAAAATTATTACCATCATGCTTATGTTTTTTAATGGCATCCAAATTCAGTAATTGACAAGACTCATGTTCTTTACTTAAAGCATACACTTGTTCTACAGTTTTAACATGTGTAGTTGTATTAAAAGCATTCAAAGACCATTTTTTTCTGTAAATATTTTTATCAGGTACTTTAGGTATATTCCAATCACGAAAATCTAATTGCTCATTATCATCATTAGAATTATACTCAAATTGTTCTTCATTTACTATCTCAGGTAGACGTCCTATAGTGGTTCTAGAGCTGCTCGAACTACAAGAATTTGTTCTAAAGAGGCGACTCATCTTACTCAGGTGTATGGGGTTGGAAGAATGAAGAAGAAGATAAATAGTGACTCCTAAACCTTACTGTTTGTTCTAAAAGAAACCTATCAGTAATCTTCCTAATTTTCTGCTCCTGCCCACCTATGCGCCCTACCCTCGGGACTTATCGACTGGAAAAAGGACTCACGGGTCAGACCTTAAGGAAGAAAACCAAGAAGTAACTTAAAGAACAAAAGGAAGAAAAGAAGAAACCAAAAACTTCAACTCAGAAATCCTAAACCAGCCACTTGGGTTGGATGAGTTGCGACTTAGACAAAATTCTTACAACTCTTACGGCTCTGATACCAAAAGGGCTAGAACAGAGAGGATTAAGATAGACTGTAAGAAAACAAACGTATAAGAATAATCGCAGTTTATGCACAAATTAATCTTTATCATCTAATTGTATGAGGATACTTATATTAGCATCAGGTAATGCGAGGTGACTAGATATTACTTGATTGGTCTAATTTCATCCATTTTTCTTTGGTTATAGTTTTTAATTCAAGAGGACTCAGAACGGCTTTCTATAAAATCAAGATAAAAGATTTCTTTTTTCTCGGACCTCATATAATTTTTCCATTCAGCAAATATTTCTTGTCTTTTACAAGCATCGGGACTAGTTGATGATATACGTTTCTTCTAGGCTGATTAATGGGGTCATGCAAATGTTTATCTAGGGCTTTCCAATCAATTTTAAACTTCTCAACTTTTCTAAGGACTTTTAATTGATTATCTAGACCATACGCTTGGGCTGCAGCTAATTCACTTGCTATGAAATCAGATTGAGTAGGAGACGTAGGGGGAGACTCCGGTTTAGGCTCATTTATAGGCGGAGCATTATAACAAGGATGACTTACTTGGGCCTTTTTTCTCAAAGATTCTAACTTTAAATCTATAAGAGCACGTTCAATTTCTAAGTCTCTTTCTTGAATAGAAGACGAAGCAGAAGAATTTCTAGCAGGCTCATGACGCTTAGAAGGACTTGGTGTAGGCAGATTCTGTAATTGACTTTACACTTATTAGCATAATGACCAAACTTTTGACATTTAAAACATTTAACTTTACTCATGTCGGTTCTTTTTTTAAAGTTTCTACTTTATTCTTTCTTTTAGGCTTATCAGACCATCTTTTCTTAAAGCGGACTTTTCTTATAAAACTCATCATTAGATTCAAGAAATGTCTTTTACGCTTATAATGACGCTTTTTTACGCAGATGACTAGGAGACTTAAGCTTATGTTTTCTAGAAGGAGGAGTATACAAACCATATTGTTCACAAAAATTCCTAACTCATATCTTAGATTTCCTATCAGACTCAGATTTGCTTATTTATTTTCATGTCAATACACATTTTCATACCTTCTTGATTAATTATACTGATTATATTACCATAAGTCAGATTATCGTAATCTATATGACCTAATTCATTACTTAAAACAGTTCTAATTTTATGCGCAAACAAATTAGGCAATCCATTTATAAACTTTTCTTTCCAAAAAGCTTGATTACTATCTTCTCTCAAAGATTACACGGGAAATAAAAACATCTTTATACCACCTGAAACGAAATTGATTGCTGATGTATGTTCGATTTACCTACTCGCTTTTTGGCATAGAAAGAATCATATTGTAAGTTTGCCTTATATACAGAATTTCTCCGAAAAAAATATACCTACTAAAGCTCGTCCTATCCAAATGAGTCCTGAAATGTTAGAATTTTGTAAAAATGAGATAAATGATTTGTTACAGAAAAATATAATTAGACGTAGTAAGTCTCCTTGGTCTTGTTCTGCTTTTTATGTACAAAAGAATGCAGAGTTAGAACGAGGATCTCCTCGACTAGTTATTAATATATATATATATATATATATATATATGTCTCCTTATGGAGAAGAATAAAAAAAACCTAATACATTCAAACCATATTCATATTTTAGCATGGTATCAGAGCTTGGTTCTCTTGTGACATGTGCTTGCGTTCTTCTTGAAATTTAAGTGTTCTCCTCCTTCCTCTTAAAGGAGGGAGGGGGAGTGAAAATGATATATTTATTGACGTATCCCCATTACCTTGATGTATTCCCATGAAGATACTGCATATCTCTTTACTCTGATGACCCATTCTCTTCAGGGGAGAGGGGGAGTGAAGAGAAGTTGTTTTGTCTCTAAGCCCTTATATCAAATTTCTCATATTCAAATCCAAAACCCTAAATCAAATTCCTCATATTTGTCCCCAAATTCTCATATCACATCTTACTTCCACCGAAATGTCAGGAACCCCTACGATTCTCCATCTTATTGCAGACTACGTAAGCATGCGGTCACTCCCGCTTATCCTACATCCTGACTCTTGCTTCTATCACCACCACCAAAGGTTCTACTTTTCATACTGAGGGGACTTTTTTCTTCCTGCAGCTAATGGGCTAGGCTGTTATAAAAGAACGGACGAGAGACTGTCCCCTTTGCCTGGTTCGAAAATTAATCCCCAAAATACCTCGAAAGAGTAGCAAAATCTTAGGATATATTTTGGCTATCTTCACCGATCAGAATAATGGTGACTTACAGATGATTTTGGCATGCTTTCAGATAGTCTTTTAGCTCAGCATGAGTGACATATGGCATGGGAGCAAAACCAACATAAGTTTAGCACTAAGAGAGAGATTAGGCTTAGTTTATGAGAAAAGAAAGTATTAAGGTAAGGAATGAGGTGTTTTATGCGGAATTTTGAAAGGAAAAAGAAAAGCAGAGTTCTTCTGGCAAATGCAAAAAAATAAATTGAGAAGAAAGTGAATAAAGGCACGAGGTAGTTAGATTTTAGTAAGTTAGAGAAAGTTTGTCCTCAATTTTGAGTTGCCTCTGGGTAGGGGAAGCATCGATTTATAGTCTGAAATCACAATTCTTCAAGAAACCCTAATGGCTTCTACTTATTTTGGCTAAGCTTTTCCTCATTTCTCCTCCTTCCTGATTTATCTTGGCAAAATTGCCTCTGCTTATTTGCACAAATTCAGTGAGATTTGGGAGCTCAATGTCCCCTTTCCCATAGTGCAAAGGGGAGCTTCTCTTCTGGTTCTGCTTATTTCCTTCCCCGCCTGGCTAAACTGATGAAGGAAAGGAAGTGAAAATATATGCTCCCTAAGGGTGCTGACAAAGATGCAAGCCAAAGATTCCTTAGTTCTTTGGGCGTTTCTAGCTTGAACTTGCTCTCAGCAGCTTTGCTAGGAGTTTGCCAACTCTTTCATGTGTTTTCTATTTTTCAAAAAAGCCGAGGCTTTTGTGGGTTATTTTGGGATTTTATATGGGCCAAGGTGGTTTCCTACAAATGGGCCTTTTGTGGAACATTGGGCCTCTTGATTGGGCTTTTTTTTGCTGAGTTATTTTGCTTTGACTTTGGGCTACTTTTCTCTCGGCTACCTACACGTTTGGGCCTAAGAAATGGGCTTGAGTCTCGAGGCTCCCAAGCAACCCGAGACTTTCCATTTCTCGCCCATCAATAGGTCTCATGCCGATTTATTACATCGCCATACCACAACCCACTCAAGCAAGCCCCTGTCCGAGTGGCTTGGGCCCACTTAGCTTGTAGCGTGGTTGAGTGTGAGATAACAATTTCATGCTTGGCATGCTTTAATTCATCGTCCTTGCGATGTTTAATTTTTGCATGGGCCTGTACACTGTATATTTTATCTCAACCTCGCGAATTTATTTATTTAGCGGGCACGGAATTGCAATTTGCATGTGGTGGATTTTGCACTATGCTTTACACTTTTTCCTAATGGATCGTCGCTTTTGGGCCGATAATTTATTCGCCTAACTATGTATTTTTGGGTCTCAACACATACGTGCTCCAAGACCAGATATTGCATATGCTGTGAGTGTGGTTAGTCACATACATTCACCCAGTGTTTCTCATAGGAATGTAGTTGATCGGATCTTAAAATACTTAAAGTCAGCTCATGGGAAAAGATTAATGTTCTCAAAAAATAGAGATATTAAAGTTGTTGGATACATGATGCGATTGGGCAATGGTTCTATTACAAAAAGACGCTTTACTTCATGTTATTTTACATTCGTAGGAGGTAACCTAGTCACTTAGCGAAGTAAAAGCAAAATGCGATTTCTCGTCTAGTGCAGACAGAGTATCGAGGAATGGCTCACGAAGTTTGTGAATTATTGTAAATTAGAAGATCAACTGGTAGATATTTTAACCAAAGCTGTTTGTGGAAAAATATTTCATGACTCACTTACCAAGTTGGGCATTGGTGACATATATGCATCAACTTGAGGAGGAGTGTTGACGTGAGTCTCCTAATTAATTAAGGAGATTTACTTCCTTGATTAATTAAGGGATTTACTTTCCTATTTTTTATATAAGTGATAAATCATTATACAATTAGGAAATACTTTCCTAATTCTTTACTATATCTAATTCCTTATAAGACCCTCATGTAAACTCCTATATATATCTCCTTATGGAGAAGAATAAAAAAAACCATATTCATATTTTAGCAACCATATTCTTATTTTAGCATATGTATACCTTAACTTGCTCATCCATCAGGTGGTTGAGCAAACCATCTTTTAATTAGCTACAAAGTACATACCGTGACAGAGAAGTTGGCCAACATTAGTTACTTCAAGATCATCAGAAAGTTAATTTTTCTAACTTGTCATCCAACGCGTCACTAAAACTAGTCTTCTTTATTGGTTTATGTGTCCTTCTACCAGGGCTTCTAGTTGTCTGATTGATATGATCCAACGCTGGTAATGCAATTGAAGTATGGTGAACTGAGAATGGACTGGGTGATATCCTTTTCTGTTTTGACATAGCACCACCAAACCTTCCCTGGTCATACAGAGACACAGACTCTGAAGCTGCCCGTTGTTTCGTGGCATCATCTACATATAGCAGATCATCAATCCTTGCCATTATGTTGAACGCCAAGCTCTCCATCACCCTAGAATAGCTCTCAAGGACTGATTGCCCCACATCCTGCAATATATCATTCATTTCATTAGCATGTAAAAAGCTCAACAAAACTAGAGTGGATATACATCATCTTCAAACTCAGACTCCTCATTTTTGACATACAATCTCTAGTCTGGATCTGGAGTACCAAATTAGTCAATCCTATGGTTTCAATATTTATGTTCATATTTTTTACTGTCAAAATGAAATGTTAGAAACGGCAGGCATGGTGCTTGACCTGATCAACTATCTTTTCTTTCTTTCCAAGCAAAGATGATGAATCTTTTTGGGCTTATACCTTGTTGTACTGAATCTTGTTCATGTCCAGAGCGGTCTGCGGGAGGCCAGGGAACCGTATCCTTAGGTTCTGTAAGAGCGAATCAGCCCGATGCGCTAGAAGCTTGTTTTTTTCTGTGTCACTGACAAAGCCTTTGACCTTTCCTCCCCAGGATGACTTTCCAGTATTCACAAGAGTTGGATGGCATTTCAGGTGTTTCTGCTTCCAAATGTGCGCAGCAGCCTCAATCCGGTTTGCTATTTCCAGAGTGGTGTATTCTGATGAGAGGTCCAAGTAATCAAGAAGACATTCTGGGGAGAACCGATCAGCAGCTATAAAACGGTAAATGATTTCGCCTAAACAAGCTTTGGCACTCTGGGGAAATTGGTAGAGTGATGTCAACATATATTGTGGTAATAAATCAGATAAACAGAGAAAAGAGAATCAAACATGACTTAGCCGTGTGATTCCTAGGCCGTAACTGGAAAGGATAACTAAAAGCAAAATACTTTGTCATTGTGCAGCAGGAAATAAGAGCAATAGAAGGAAGTGAGAGATATGAATATGAAATGCAAACATGACACCATACTTTAATATCTTGACAATCTAGACCTTAATTATAGAACTGTTTTCGAAAAAGCAACAAGAAAATAAATTTATCACTGTGTATCCTGTGTGTGCATGATCTTAAAATTCATAACATGATTGATCATGCATAGGAATAGATATAAAGGAATAGTTTCCTCCTTACCTTGGGCAAACTCTCCAAATAAGCGTCATGGATTTCCATTTCAGCCAGCACACTACTATTGATCGCCATTGCAGCCTTAAGGATCTGATTTGTGCATTCCCTACACTGTTGCAGTGTCTTCCTCGCATTCTCAGAGAGACCATTTGGGGGAACCTTAGGGAATGGGAGCCACCACTTCTCTTCTTGCCTGATTGAAGGTCTATTGGAAGAGGAAGACAGGGGAATTGTTTCACCATCATCAGAATCAGCAATAATTATACCTCGGTCAACATAGTAAAACTGAGAATCATGGAATCCGTCAAGAATGCTAAGCAGCATCGCATCTAGTTTCTTGAGTGCCGGCAGGTTTACATATAGATCAGTGCGGGGCCGAGTGACCATAACCTCGAAGGTTCCACCACCAGGGAATTCTTGTATTGATGGTATGAGCTCAACAATAGAATCACTTACACACAAAAGCCAATCCATCTCCCGGCACCACATTGCCTTCTTCTGGGGTGCCAATGGCTCCAACTTCCACAACTCCCCAAACACAGTGGCTGACAAAGAAGCCAAATGAAAAGAAACATAAAACTAATTGGACAATTGAAGGAGAAACATAAAACAATGATTATACTCCTCTGTTCTGTTTCTTTATAATATAACTATGCTTCTTCTGTATTCAATCAAGTCAAGAAGACGGGGGTTGGGGGAAAATTGTAAGGAAACGAGTAACGGAAAACCCAAGAAGACAAGAATTTGTACAAACCGGAGAGATTTGTGATGGCATTGGAAATAGCAAGAGCCGTACAGACTCCCTTGCCTCCACCTGACATGTCTTCTCCAAGCAGAAGCTTTGCAAACCGCTCCTTCATCAATTCAGCTTCTGCAGATAACACAAATATAATCTATTTAATGTCAAATTCCGCAGCTGCACTCTAAGTAACAGGAATGTGTGGAAAGAATAGCAAAATTTCATACGTTTTTTGCCCCAATTGGAGCGAAAAAAGAGACAATCATACAAGTTCCAAGCCTTAAAATGTTGCCTACTCGCATATAAATTAATAAGAACCGGAACAAATTTTGCATTACAATTGTAACTTTAAAGAATTGCAAAGATTTCCAAAGTAAAGCACACTGACCGGACAACTTGGTCTCAGGTTTCTCAGCCTTGGTCGCCGGAATGACGACATGTCGTCCACCGACCGCCGGAAACAAAAAGGGTATAGGCGGCTGTTGCTGACAAACAAAAATGTCAGCGAAATTGGGTCCGGATGGAGGGGAAGAAGTCAAAGAAGTGGAAGCAGCAGCAGGAGCTTCGTGCCGACAAGAAAAGTCACTGGTGGAGCTTTCGGACTCACTGACGTCTGCACTCAAGCTGTAGCTCTCGAACCTCTGACTCAACTCATCTTCAGAGGAGATGCAGATGCTCCCCATTGATATATCAATCAAACTCAAACCCCAATATCTCTCTCTTTCTCTCCGCCGAGGAAAAAGGACAGTGGAAAGATCAAAGATTAAACTACCTACGGTGCTCTGCTCTCTCCCTCTACCGTTATAGCTTTCTTGTATAAATTAAGTGTCTGTCTGGTCCCACGTAGGGGACAAAGCAGGTTGCTCTTTATTTGAGTGGATGGATTGGTATATATCTACTATTTACCCACGTGTTGTTCTGAAGCTTGCTTGCTTCTTTGCACGCGCTGAGATACCTTGGAATTGGATGATTGGATCTAAAAATTATAATTGCTTTATTTTTTTCTTATCTGGAAACAAGTAACATATAAATAATAATTTCGCAGTTGGCCTTTGGTCAGGGTCGTAAATTGCATTGTACGGACAGAATTGGTTTTTTTCAAGTGTTCAATTTGGTCGTCTCTCTCTCTAGTCACTCACTAAATTACTAATCAAGAAATGAAAATGGCGATTATTTGGTGCACCAAAGAGTTCAGTGGGGGCTTTCTTAATCGATTTGTTTAAGGAAAACATGGCTTTAGCCTAAGTTTTTAACCATTGAGGTTGAAGTTAATCTAAAACTAACTCTTCAAGTAATGTTCTAGTTGCTCATCAACATAACAGGAGTTACTTGATTTGTTAAACTTAAATAGTAAGATAGTTTCAGTGGATGCATCATGCATGTTTGTAATCAGATTCTTTGTCATTTGTGTGATGTCATCTTTCCCAGTTCCCACTTCTCATGGGCCATGCCATCCCATCCCCAACGACATAAGAATTGAATTTAGCTTCCAGTCAACCCATTTCAACGTTAACAATCCAATGGGTTAGTCCGGCAGACGTTTTCAAAGCCCATATGGGAATGTTTTATGTCCAAATGTTTTTCGCCGTATGGATGATGGATCAGTCAGTGTTAATCCAACTAGTTGATTTGCTTTTGCTTTGATTTTTGGGTAAATTACTCAAATGGTCCTCAAACTTATACTTGATTTATATTTTGGTCCCTCAACTAAATTATTCGCTTCAAATGGCCAATCATTCTTTATTATTCGCTCCAGTGGTCTTACCGCCTAATTTTCTGTTAGATTTAACCTAATTTTAGGGTAAATAATGACCAATTTGCCCTCATATTTAACAGAAATATTAACAGAATGTAACGGTATGACCAATGGAACGAATAATATAGAATTGATGGACCATTTGAACGAATAATTTAATTGAGAGATCAAAATATAAATCGAGTATATGTTTGAGTAATTTACCTTATTAATTTGTGTGGATGAGGTTTGATCGCTTTTTAAAGGGCTAGGCCACTCAAAATTATGGCGACATAAACCACACATAATAAGCACACATTAGCCTACATTCTTCTTGGCAAGTAACGCCCAAGAAGCATTGATGCCTCGAGGTTCCAACTTCCAATGGGCAAAGGTTTTGACTCGGCTGCCAATTGATAAAATTTGACTTTAGGACTTTTGTTAGAGCATTTCCAAGAAGCAGCTGGGGGAGGGAGGGGGGAGAAAATGGGGTTTCAAAGAACACAAAGCTGCCAGTATGTAGGTGTGGGCCCCAAAGAAAAATTTGCTCGGCTAGCCCTTGGGGAGGTCCACCGAGCAACTAAACTCGCTTTTGGTCGAATACGACGTCACGACGACGCCAACAAATTTTTAACGCTAGCGCGTAACGACGCGCTCAACCTTAAAAATTTGACGCGCTTCACATGACCCGCCAACGGGTCTATTCCACGTGGCGCCGCACCGGTCAGTCCGATCACCTTTATTCCAAATCCAACGCTTCATTTTTCGCGAATAAAAATGAAAAAATCTAAGTCGCACTCCAACGGCTCTCTTCCACGTGGCGATGCTCGGGCGCCCGATGAAGTTCTTCCAAAGAATCCAACGGCAGCTTGTTCAATCCGCCAAAAATAATGAAAAAATGAAAAAAATTTGAAAAAATACCCAAAAAAATACTGATGTTTTTTCCTATAAATACCAACAAATACTCTTCACTTTTAACACCACCTCTTCATACATTTTCTTATCATTCTACCATTATTCACTTTGTAGTCAAAAAAAATTTCACTTTGAAGTTGAATTTTTCTAGAAAAATTTATGGGTTCTTCTAGTGAAACCGGAGGGGCATGGAGTGTCATGGAAGATGTTAGCTTGTGTGAGTCTTGGCTCCACATTAGTCATTGTCCCGTATCGGGCAAATGAGATGAAATTCTGTCATATGTGGAAAAAATTCATCAGTGATTTTGTGAAAGGGTAATTGGTTCGACCTGTGATAGATCAGGCACTATCTAGTAGGTGGAAAATTCTTAACAAAGAGTTGGGGAAATGGAGGGATGCCCTGGCAAAGGCGATGGATAACCATAGAAGCGGGGAAAACCTTACTAGTGAGGTAAATTATTTGTAATTTTTGTTTTATTAATTTCTATGTCTTATTTAAGTTTATTTAAATATTTCTTGTAATTTATATATTTTGTTAATATTTCTTGTATTTCCAATATTAATATGAATGTTTGTTGCAATATTTTAATTTTGTTTTTCATTTCTAATAAATTGTTAAAGTTTCTTGTATTTCCATTATTATTTTTTTATAATTGTTGCATTGCCAATAATTTTTAAAGTTTCTTGCATTTTCATTTTTTTTTATAGACTATACAAGCACAAATGTTTTTTGGTGCTACTGGGTAAGGAAAAAAAAGTTTCAACCATACCCATTGTTGGGAGGTGGTGAAGAATTGTAAGAAATTCCAAATTATTCCAACGGGTCCGACGGTAGTCTTGAACGAGACGCCACTTCATGAGACACCGGCAACCGCTTCGCCTATGGATTCCCCGATGAGTCAAGACTCACCTATCGAAAAAGAGCCGAGGCCTATTGGGAGTAAGGCAGCGAAGGCAAAGAGAGGGAGTAATTCTACCAAGTCATCATCTAAATTTTTGGAGGAACTTTCAAAGATGCAAGCCATGAGAATTGAAATGGACATGAAACAACAAGAGCACGATAGGGCAATTGATGTAGAAAATGCAAAAGAAAGGGAGTATGTACGCCAACAAAGGGAGTATGCACGCCAAGAAAAGATTGAAAATAAGGATCGGGAAACAATGGCCATGGATACAACCCATATGTCCCCTGAAACGAAACAATATTGGAAGCTAGAACGAAGAGATGTTATGAGACGAAGACTTTTTCGTGACGATGAACCTAGCAACACGGATTGGTTAAATGATCAAAACAATTAAGTTAGTTTGCTTGCCTTTCATTTCATTGTACCATTAAATTAGTTTGCTTGCCTTTCATTTCATTGTATTTTTTTAAAAAAAAAACACAGTTGGTGGTAATTCATGTATTTTATGTTATGAGTTGTATTGATTTTCTTGTAGTGAATGAAGAAAATATTCAACAAAATTCCTTTTTATTCAAAACATTCCATACATAAAAAGCAAACCACAACCAAAGCATAAAAAATAAATAAACCACAACAAAAGCATAAAAAAACAACAAAGCATAACTAAAAATACAACATAAACATAATGCACTAAAAAAACATCTTCACTTGACTTCATTGACCTTCATTGCCTTTCACCGCCCACAAATGTTCCATCAAGTCAACTTGACGGTGTTCGTGAATATACGACGATTGCATCTCCGTATAGCGCTCAATCATAATGATGCATGAAAGTACCGCTCTAACCAACGGATCATGCTGCAATGGTTTCCATTTGGCCCCATAGGTTTTTCATAAATTCGTGTTAAGGTCGTGTTCATGGGATCTGGCTCATACACATCATCAACATCGTAATCATACTCATCTTCCACAATCATGTTGTGGAGGATGATACAAGTCATCATTATACTTCGAGTACCTCCCAAATAGACGCTTGCGCCCGATAATAGCCCACCGAGCTTGAAGGATACCAAAGCACCTATTCACATCTTTTCACCCCTCTTGATAGGCAGCAAAAAAATTTTCCTTCCGGGATCGGGATGTGGAATTGATTTCACAAATGTTGTCTATCTCGGGTAGATACCATCAGCTAGATAATACCCGTTCTGATACACGGTATTATTGACTTCATATGTGATATTTGGGCATTCACCTCTCAAAATATCATTGAACACCGGGGATTGACCCAGGACGTTCAAATCATTTTGAGAGCCGGCAACTCCAAAGAAGGTGTGCCAAACCTGGTATCAAAACCGGCAACCGCCGAGGATGATGCTTTTCTGCCCTTTCCGATTACCATAATCCCCTTGCCAAGCAGATGGACAATTTTTCCATTGCCAGTGCATGCAGTCAATGCTACCAATCATTCCAGAAATCCACGAGACTTAGCTTTTGTAGAAGCCGTTGCAGGTCCCGGTGTAGGTCTGCGCAGGTAGTCCATGGTGTACAAATTTTCCATTGCATCACAAAATCGCACCAAGCTCTCCAAAATAGTGGACTTCCCCATTCGGGCAATCTCATCCACCTGATCGCAGATGACCCATACGCCAACATTCAGTATCACAGCTGTGAACTTTTGCTCGAAGCAGCCCCAAATCTCCAGCACAATTTTTCTTTTGAACAAAGTAGTCATCATAATTGCAAATATCATGCATGACTTTATTGAACAAATGGGGTTGCATTCTATATCTTGCTCGAAAATGAACATCAGAGTACAGAGATTGTGGGATAAAATAATCTTCCAGAAGATTCTTACCCCGAGAATGTCTATGTCTATCCACATTCGATGCCCGGCCTTCTCGTGAACCACGACGGCTCTGGTTTTCTTCCTCCATCAAAGCAACGGCCACACCAAGTTGCTCATCTAGTTCTCTCTGCGCCTTTTGCTTGCAGCTCTTCTGCGATTCTTGCTCGCCTTTCTCGCTCTTGCCTATCCAAAACATCTTCCATGTCTGACATTGAGAATGGAGAATGAAATCTAAAATCTGAGAAATGAAATCTAAAATATGAGAAATGAAGATGTAGAGAAGATATGGTGTGGGAGGTATGAGCTGAGCCTCTGTTTTATAGAAAAATTTAGACAGATAGAGATGACACGTGGCGCAATTTTAGAGGATGAAAATCTTATCTGAAATTTGAAATTCAAATGAAATTTGGAATTGGAAATGTATCTGGAATTTGAATTTCGAAATGTATCTGAAATTCAAATTTTGAATTTATCTCAAATTTGAATTTTGAAATGTATCTGAAATTTGAAATTTATCTAAAATTTATCTGAAATTTGAAATCGAAAATCTTATCCGATATGAATAGTATTGACACGTAGGAACCCAAAAATCTTATCCAAAAATATTATCCAAATTAATTGTTTAAATAAACAAAGTTGTGAAAAAAAAAAAAATGAATAGTAATTGCCATGGCAAGGGGCTAATCATTGAAACACACATTTCTGAGCTTAGGCAGCCACTATTCACTTGAATAGTAATCGCTTAGGGCTCCTTGCCATGGCAATGGGCTAACTGGTGGAAGTGCTCTTACAAACGAAAGTTGAGTAGAATGAGAGAGAAAGAAAGCCGAAAGATTACTGGGTTTTGCGTCGCACATTTTGCATCTTTTCTGATTGATCGATACCTTTGAGCTATGGCTGAGGGCTTTCCTGGATTGGTCGAAAGATATCGAGGGTTACCAAGCGTATAAGGTCGTTAGAAGATCTGAATGCAGATTGCGATGAGGAACTCATCCCAATGGTAAACCTAGGGCTGGAGGTCGACACGACTTCAGAGTCACCCCATTTATGAAGAATGCCAGCTTTCGTGATAGACTTATGAACCAAGTGAACCTAACCAAAAACACTGGTATTGCTGTGGATTCCTTGGAGGTAGACTATGTAGATCTGACTGATGAAGATGATGTCGAGATATCACGTGGTACGTGAGGCCCAAGTATCCAATTTTCAGATCGAGCGATGACCCATTTTTGCCAACCTTAGAAGAATGCCATAATCATCAAGCTTTTGGGTCGCTCGCACACCTACAACTACCTTCGTGACCGACTGCAGCAAAAGTGGAATCTGAAGGGTCAATGGAAGCTCGTCGATCTCGTCAATGACTACTTTGTGGTCTAATTCGATCTGGAAGAGAATTTGAACTATGTACTGACGGAAGGATTGTGGATTATCTATGGGCAATACCTAACCCTTCAGAAATGGTGAACTAGGTTCTGCCCTGCTACAACGCACATCACCCGTATGGCAACCTGGATCAAAGTATCCGCTATCCAATTGGAATGCTTTGATGTCTGGGCTCTCAAGAGAATTGGTAATTTATCGTAAATTATCAAAATTGATGCTCTTACCACAAGCCAGAACAGAGGTAAATTTGCTCGACTCTTTATTGAACTAGATATGACTAAGCCTCCGGATGCCTTTATACAAATCAATCAAATTTGGTATAACATTGAGTATGAAGGGTTGCTAGATATCTACTATCATTGCGGACTATATGGACATAAAAGTGATAACTGTACGGAAAGAAGGAAGCCTACTATGATATGCCTAAAGGGAATCGATCCACCCAAGTGGGACAAGATACCATTATGGAAAAGGAAAGTGGTGAAGATGTAGTGGAGAACTTGAGGGGCTCGTGGATGAATGTTCCACCTAGAAGGAAAACTAATACCGGTGCAAAAATTTTGGGTGGGGAAAGTAATAGCCTTAAGCCCCATGGCTCTCGTTTTGATGCTCTTGAGAGGATTACTGATAAGTTTGGAACAAAAACCAAGGAGGCATTTGTTGACGTCATCCCAACCAATAAGGTGACCAATAAGATTAATTATGATGTTTGGGTGAAAATATGGACCAAGTCTAACAAAGCTAAAGGTGGAGGTAGACCGGCTATGAAATATATCTCAAACAGGAGTATGGCTTCAAGTTACAGAGGGGCAACTGATTAGCAGAAAAAAGTGAATCCTAAAGACAATACTCAGACTGTAAAATTGAACAAAGGAATGCTTGACACAAGCATGTTGCAACCTTCCCAAGCTACTAAAGGGGCTTTTATCTTTAGACGCCAACCATTGACGCTTTAGCCTCTGATGCAATTGATAGTTTATGTACAGTGAAAGGCATGGACCTTGCTGAAGGTCAAGATCACACCATTGGCGAAGATGGGGTAAATCTTGTTGGTTTGCCTGATATAGGTATGCCGCTTGGTCTGTAATGGATGGGTTTAGCCCCCAGGTTAACTGTAATATCAATAATCTTTTATGGATATTTTATGATAGAATGCTATAGGTGCATCAAGCACCAAATTCAAAGTGAATATGATGGAACTCATTAAAATTCAGTCTATTGATATTTTGTTTGTCTGCGAACCTAGAATTGGAGGAGATAAGGCCCTCAAAATGGTTAAATCTTTGGGTTTCTCGAATTTTGAAGTGGTGGATCCTACTGGATTTTCTGAAGGTCTTTGGCTTCTCTGGAATGCCAATAAAGTGAATGTTGAAATTATTGGTACCTCAGACCAAACTATTTCCGCGTATGTCTCTTGGTATGGTCGTAGCCTTTGGATCTTTACTGGAATATATGCTAATCCTTGCTCCACCAAAAGAGCAAAATTATGGGAGTACTTGAATTTTGTTGCTAACTGTCACCAAATGTCTTGGCTTATTGCTGGAGATTTTAATGACATGATCAAAACAAATGATAAAATGGGGGGAATCCCATTACACCGGCTCAAGGGTTTTAAAAAGTGGTTTGATGAGAATAACATGATTGACTTGGGCTATTCTGGCCCTAAGTTCACTTGGACTAATAACAGAGTCTTTGAACGAATTGATAGAGCAGTGTGTAATATGCAGTGGAGGCAACAGTTTGCTGAGGCCTTTGTTCAACATCTCCCAAGGACAAAATCCGACCATTGTCCCATCAAAATTTGTCCGAAGTCTTGCGTTATGTCTTGCCCAAATCGAAGACCCTTCAGGTTTGAAGCGATGTGATTAAAGCATGACCAGTTCCATGATTTTATTTTGCAGCAATGGGATCAAGGGTTTGGCCTGGCCCTTGCGAAGTCTCATAGTTTGGTGGAACCTCTAAAGCATTGGAACATTGCTGTTTTTGGCCATCTGAAGCAAAGAAAAACTTGATTACTAGCTCGTCTCAATGGTATCCAACGAGGTATGTGTCATAGACCTATTAGATTTCTCACCCAACTGGAGGAATCTCTCTCAATTGAATACAATATCATTTTAAACCAAGAAGCCTTGTTTTGGCAGCAAAAGTCAAGAGTCAAATGGCTACAAGAGGGTGATCGAAATACTAAGTTTTTCCACCTCTCCACTATTGTTAGAAGACGCAGGAACAAAATCGAAAAACTGAAGAACAATGTTGGAGTTTGGGTAGAGGAAGCTATTGAGCTAAAGAAGTTCGCGATTGACTACTTTATGGGGCTTTTCTATTCAAACCAGCCAGATAACACCAATCCTCCCATGTCTAAGCTATTCCCCAGCCTAAGGGAGGTTGAGCTCAACCCCTTAGTGACTAGTATTAATATCAATGAGGTCAAGGAAAGTCTTTTCAATATTGGTAGCCTGAAAATCCCGGGAGTGGTTAGGTTTCCTGCTTGCTTCTATCAAAATCAATGGTAGCTTTGTGGTAATGATATTTTCGACCTTGTCATCGAAGCGTTCAGGGAATGCCGAATCCTCGAAGGTTTGAATGCCACTTTGGTAACTCTCATCCCTAAAATAGATAACCCTATGTCTATGATGCATTTTAGACTAATTAGTCTTTGCTACACTCTGTACAAGGTATATATCTGATAATATTCTGATTGCTCAAGAGCTCATGTTTAAATTCAGAAATACTAAAAGGAAAAAATGTTTTATTGCTTGGAAGATTGACCTTTCTAAAGCCTATGACAGATTAAACTAGAGTTTTATCATGACAATTCTTAACGAAGTCGGTTTACTTGCAAATCTCATCAAGCTGATCATTCATTGTGTTTCTTCTGTTACATTTATCACGTCTGCGTCAATGGGGAGCTCACCGAGACTTTCACCTATAAGAATGGCATCCGTCAGGGAGACCCTCTCTCCCTCTACCTCTTCGTTCTTTTAATGGAGAAGTTTTCTCACCTCATAGTGGAAGTAGTGAAGAATTGCAATTAGAAACCTGTGAAATCCTCCCATGGTGGCCCTTATGTCTCCCATATGTTCTTTGATGATGATTTGATTCTTTTTGCAGAAGCTACTCCCCGACAAGCTCATATTATGAAGCAGTGTCTGGATGACTTTTGTAGAGCCTCGGGCCAAGTTGTCAATTTTGAGAAATCTTCGATTTATTGGTCCCCAAATATTAGCAAGGAATTAGCGTATGATATTAGTCACATTTGTGCTTCATCTCTTGCGAATAACTTGGGTAAGTACCTAGGGATGCCCTTACTTCACTCTCGGGTAACCAAGACTACCTACAATAACTGTTGACGAAGTGCATGCCAAACTTGCTTACCGGAAAAGCAGAGTCCTTTTCTACAAGTAGAGCAACTCTAATCCAAGCCGTCACCTCCGTTATTCCTGTTTTTGCCATGCAAACTGCCAAGCTTCCCATGAGCATATGTGATGAGTTGGATAAATTAAACCGCAATTTCTTTTGGGGAGGTAGTGATAAAAAGACTAAGGTTCATCTTTGTTAGTGGGATCACAGTGCAGACTCTAAGAGTAAAGGGGTCTGGGTTTCAAAAAAACTCACGACATGAACAAAGTCCTGCTAGCTAAAATTGGTTGGAGACTTTTAAAAAAGGATAAGGGTTTATGGGCCCAGATTTTTGAGAAAAAATACCTAAGGGGCCACTCCCCTTGTGATACCAATTTACTTCTCAAACAAAATTGCTCTCCCACCTGGAAGGGTATTGTGCTTAGGAAATGGGACAATATTAACTTCTGGAAGGATAAGTGGATTGCCGATGAAGCTCTTATCGATATGGTGGAGGTTAGCCCTGATTCTAGTATGGACACTATAGTCTCTGACTTTTTTATGGATGGTTGGTGGGATATTGAAAAGCTGAGAAGCATGCTCCTTGAAGAGTGGGTACATAAAATTATTTGTTGCCCTACTGACTTTGGGGGTACTCTGGAGGATTGTCAAAATTGGCAAACTACTTCTAATGGTCTTTTTTCTATCAAGTCTGCTTATAACTTGCTCTTTTCAGGGATGGAGTGGTTGAACCCCTAGTGGAAAGTCCTTTGGAAACTCAAATTACCCTTGAAGATTCTTTTCTTCTTATGGCTGGCGTATCAAGGAAAAATCATGTCCAATGAGCAGCGTGCCCGTAGGCTTTTCATAGGTGACCATGCTTGTTGCATTTTTGATTGGCATACATAATCTACCTTACATATTCTTAGGAACTGCACTAGAGCTAAAAGGGTGTGGAACCTTTTTCTGAACAATAACCAAGATGTTCCTTTTTTCCACACTAAGCTACACCCCTGGCTGCTTAGCAACTTTTGCTCTAAGAATAAGTTCCTGCAAATCCCTTAGAAAACTCTGTTTGGTGTCATCTAATGGCACCTATGGAAATGGAGAAATGATTTTATTTTGAAAAATAAGCATGATTTGCCTTTTAATCCTAGAGAGCTGATTCTGTCTGCTACTAAGGAGTGGATCAAGGCCTCTACTAATAATCAATTGGGAGGCGATAAAATCCAGGTTAGTTTGGCCTGGACCCCGAGAATGGTGTGTTAAAGCTAAATGTGGATGGATCCCTCATGAGAAGTTCGGGTCTATTGGAGCTGGAGGAGTTATTAGAGATCACACTGTAATCTGGATTGGTGGTTTTGCTTTGTCAACTTGGGGAAAGGGCAAATCCTTGAAGCTGAGCTGTGGGGTTTATTTTTTGGTCTAAATTTAGCTATCACAAGAAGAATAATGGATATTGTTGTTGAAATGGATTCTGTCAATGCCGTTAATCGTATCCTAAGTAATGATATGAATATTTGTTATCCTATGGCTGGTTTGGTTAGCAGCTGCAAGAGACTTCTGAGCCAAATTCCAAGAAGTATTCTTCACCACATCTACAGAGAGAAGAACGATGTAGCTGACAGATTGGCTGCTTGGAGCCACGACATTGATCTGGGGTGCTGGTTTCTTGAGGAAAATCCGACTTTGCTTGGGCCTCTGTTGTTGGATGACTCAATAGGGGTTACAAAGACCCATATTATTAATTCTGTTTAGTTGTTTTTGTCATTTTCTGTGGTTTTATACCCCCTTGTTTCACCACAAAAAAGAAAAAAGAAAAAAGGTTTTGACTCGGCCTAAACAATGTTGTCATATGCTCGCCACGCCAATGCCATTGCCCCAAGGTTCCCAACCAACAAATCACGCTCATTTTCTTTCTCTTTTAAACACAACATCAAACACTTCATCTTCACATTCGTCGTCGTCTTTGTCTGTAGGAATAGGACGACGACTAGTATTTACTTAAACCCAATCGCCTTCAATCTCAATCTCAAGCCCTCTCAAATCCCTTCGCTTTTATTTTTTTTATTTTTTTATGACACGGGGGGGAAAAACCCCAAACAAAACCTACACAACAGGAACTAAACGGGGTCTAGAGACCCCAATCCTATCATTAACCAAAGCAGCTTCAGCCCAAAGAGGCACTGAGTCAAACCAACACACGCCTAAGTCCAGATTATAGCTACCATTAGCCAGACAGTCACCAAGTAGTTCCGCTCATGATAAACATGTTGAAGATCACAATCATGGAGCAGATTCATAAAATCCCAGCAACTAGCTAACATACCAGCAAGGGGATGACCTCCAATAGTACCAGGATTCTTCATGAGATGCACAACAAGAGCTAAATCCATTTCAATCACAAGATTAGAGATCTCATGAGCTACAGCAAGCCGCAAACCAAAAAACATCCCCCAAAACTCAACTTCCAAAATCTGACATGTCCCCAAATTCACAGAAAAATCACCAACCCAATCTCCCACGGAATCACGGATAACACCCCCGACACCAATAGCCCCAGAACAAGGCTTACAAGTACCATCCACATTTAATTTAAAAGCTCCAATCCCAGGATGCACCCAAGCAAGCTCAACCTATGTTTTAGTAAAATTGGCCTTAACACAATTAATAGAATGAAGCCAATCATTCATAGCAAATTGAATAATCTTCCGAGGACAATTAGGCAACTCCTTCTGCTCAGCAAAAATCATATGGTTCCTCCACTTCCAGATAAACCAGCGAGTAAAAACAAACACAATGTGCCACGGGATACCTGCCCCCCAAAAAGCCTTAGCACCAAGATTACCTATGAGCCAAGGCTTAACATCAACATGAGAAAGGGCAGAAACTTTGCTTGGTAAGCCAACAACACTCCAAACCTCATTAGCTCTAGGAAAATCTCTCAAAAGATGGACAAATAGATTCCGAAAACCCATCACAAAAACTGCAAGATGGGTCACTAATTAACTGTCTTCTTGCACGTTGTTCATTTGTCAAAATTCTCCATTTCAAGACTAGCCAAAAGAAATTTTTTAGCTTTGGAGGAACCCTAAGTTTCCAAAGGATGTCCAAACTAGGACCAGACCTCCCAAAATTCCTAAATAAAAGACCATAGGCAGATTTAACTGAAAACATCCCATCAGAGGTGACACTCCATATCTGAGTATCCTATAAATTACTCCCAGCTCCAATAGGAAAATTAATAATCTTTTGTACAATTTCTTCAGTCACTACACCTCTCAATTTATCAATATCCCACCATCTGTTTTTAAAAAAGCTATCCACTGTATAATCCTCGCTCAACAAAGATTTAGCACACCTTCTTGGTGCAGCAAAGGACCCTCATGGAGCCAGTGATCCTTCCAAAACAAAGCATTATCACCCCGACCAAGCCTCCAACTCATACCTTGTCTAAGAAGCTTGGCACCATACATAATACCTTTCCAAGTTGAAGAGCCATCCTTCTTACACGGAAGGGAATGATTAAGAATGGATTGGCCTTTTAAATACTTATCTTCAAACATCTTGACCCATAAACCCTGATCATTGTTATGAATTCTCCAACCAATCTTAGCAAGCAGAGCTTGATCTAGATTGGCCGAACTCTTGAGGCCTAGACCACCCTTATTCTTTGGCTTGCAAACCAAATCCCACTAACAGAGATGAACCTTGTGCTTTGCATCAGTTCCACCCCAAAAGAAATTCCTATTAAGCTTGTCCAACTCCTCACAAGTACTCATAGGCAACTTAGCAGTTTGCATTGCGTAGCAATTTACTCTTCCATGAAGCCAATCTCTTATGCATCTTGTCCACAATACCCATAAAAGTACCTTTCGTAACTCTAGAGTGTAACATGGGCATACCCAAATACCTCCCCAAATTATTAGTTAGAGGAGAGCCACAAATACCACTTATTTCTCTAGCTAACTCCATATTAGTGTTGGGAGAGCAAAAGATAGCCGATTTATCAAAATTAACCGATTGACTGGAAGCTGGACAAAACAAATCAAGACAACTATTCATAACTCTAACTTGTTTAATACTAGCTTCCGCAAACAACACCAAATCATCAGCAAAAAATAAATGAGAGACTGCATGCCCTAATTAGGAGGTCTTCATAGGCTTCCAACTCTTTCTATTCACAGAATCAAAAATTATGTGGGATAATTTCTCAATGCATAACACAAAAGGGTAAGGGGAGAGAGGATCTCTTTGCCGAATACCATTACTAGGCAAAAAAGGTTCAGTAAGCTCCCCATTAACACAAACTTGGTATCTCACAGAATTAACACAAGATATAATCAGCTTGATATAATGGGCAGACAACTCCAATTCCTCTAGAACATACTTAATAAACTTCCAGTTTAAACGATCATAAGCTTTAGAAAGATCAATCTTCCACGCAAAGAAAACTTTCTTACCTTTAGAAACCCTGAACTTATACATCATCTCTTGAGCAATTAAAATATTGTCAGTTATGTGCCTCCCAGGCACAAAACTAACCTGATTTGGACTGATCCATTGGCTCATGAGGGTCTCAATCTACTAACAATAATTTTGGAGATAATTTTGTATAGAGTACAACATAAGCTGATAGGCCTAAACTGAAGCATGGAAGAAGGGTTTTCCACCTTAGGGACCAAAGCAATCAAAGTGTAATTCAAATCCTTAGGAATAAGACAATCCTGAAAAACTTTCAGAAACATATCCACAATATCAGGAGCACAAATATCCCAATTAAATTGAAAGAAACTAGCTGGAAACCCATCAACTCTTGGAGCTTTTAAACTACCAATATTAAATAAGCTAGTTTTGATTTCCTCAGCAGTAACATGCCTCAATAACCCATTCAAAACCAAAGAATTAACTCCAGGAAACAAATTAGGGATGGTAATATCAGTAGGCAAAAAATTGGACTGAGAAAACAGGTTAGAGAAGTAATTTACTGCCAAACCCTTCATTTGAGCAGCATCCTCCACCCAAAACCCTTCCTTATCCTTAAGTCTTTCAATCTTATTTCTTCGCCTTCGAATAACAGTAATCATGTGAAAAAATTTGGTGTTTCTATCACCCTCTTGCAACCATTGAATCCGGGACTTCTGCTGCCAAAAAAGAGCTTCATGCTCAAGTAAGCAATTAAACTCATCAATAAGGGATAACTCTAACCGACTCAAAAAAGGATAACTCTAACCGACTCAAAAAAGGATTAGGACCATTGCATAAAGCCTTTTAAATCCCAGCAAGCCTAGATAAAATCCGAGCCTTTCTCTTCCGTAAATGCCCAAAGGTATTACAGTTCCACTGTTGAAGAGGACGAATTAAAGCATAAGATTTATCCATAGCAGAACTAGTCAAATGTTCCCACCTCTTGCCAAGAAAGTCCTTAAACCCCTGATGCTTCAGCCACATCATCTAAAATCTAAAAGGCATGTAATGAGGATTAGACTAAAAGCCAGACTGCAGACAAATCTTAATAGGGCAATGATCCGATTTGGTTCGAGGCAAATGCTTAACATTAGCCTCAGCAAAGCAATATCTCCACTCTAAATTACAAACCGCTTTATCCAATCTTTCAAACACTCTCCCATTGGTCCAAGTGAATTTAGGGCCATAAAAACCCAGATCCACTATTTCATTACTAGAAAACCATCTTCTAAAACCCTTGAATCTGCAAGACTGACCACCTCCAAGCTTATTTTCAACTTGAAACATCTCATTGAAATCCATAGCAAGCAACCAAGGCATTTTGTGACAGCTAGCAACAAAGGTCAAATAATCCCATAGTTTCTCCCTTTTGCAACTATACGGCTTAGCATAAACAACCGTCAACATCCATGGAACTTGACCAGGCCATGAAACACAAGCTGTAATAGCTTGATCCATAGTGCCAAGAACCTCAACTTTAACTCTATCACCATGCCAGAGCAACCATAAGCCAACTAAAAATCCCACAGGATCCACAACTTCAAAGCAAGAAAACCCTAAGGATTTCACCATATCCATAGCTTTTTGGCCACTAATCCTAGGCTCACAAAAAAATAAAATATCCATACGATGAGTGTGAATCAACTCCATCACATTAGCTTGAAATTTGGTGCAAGCAGCACCTCTCACATTCCAGCAAACAATATCCATAAAACCATTACCAAGGAGAAACAACCTAAGGGCTAAACCCTTAAAAACCAAAACTCATACCTTCAGTGTTCGTGAATGTATTATCAAGCAACTTCCCATTATAAGATCGCACTTGACCCTCAGAAGTATCCATTTCCACAAGCACAGGAGCACCCTCATCCTCTGGCACACTCTCATGATAAGAAGAACCAATAGAATTCGCATCACTATTAATCCCATCTCCATCCTCCTGGACACTCTCACTATTAACTATATTTGGTGGTTGATGCCCAAATATATAAATCCCCTTCCCACTTTTCACATCCTTGGAATTTACCTAATTAGCAATTTTGTCCAGCAAAGGCAGTGAGCTCTCCACCTTTTCCCACCAATTACCATCTTGTCTATAGCAATTAAATTCCCAAAACCCGTGCTCTTAGCCCCTCCCTCCTTTCGGCCAGCAGCCATCAAATGCTTTTTATCCTGCTGAGGCTTATTGGAGATATCATTCAAGGGGACTCGAACATATGGCTTAACTGCCTTTAATTTGGTCCACACTTTCTTACCCAAGCCTGCATCCCTTGTAGATGGTTTCCTTTTCCCATAGACACTTTGCCCATCAGCACCATTACCAATAAACTCTTCTTGGCCAAATTTTTCACTTACACCATGTAGAGCATCAAATCTTGAGCCCTTAGCTCTAAGCCCATTATTTCTACCTCCCTGATCCTTATGCATTGCTCTAGGCCTTCTCATTGCTGGAACATTCATCCAAGGGCCTCGTAAGTTTTCCAAAAGGTCTTCATTATTCATAGCAACATCGCCTCCCAAAGCATCCTCAACAACTGAACTTTGCCCTTCCCCAGGCACAACAGCAGGAATAGAATTCCTTTTCTTGCAATGCTCTCTCTTGTGACCATACCGCCCACACAAATAACAGATATCAGGTAGGCTCTCGTACTCAATATTATACCATTCCTGATTAATCTGGACAAAAGCTTCTAGCAGCTTTGTAAGATCCAGTTCAACACACATGTTTGCAAACTTGCCCCTATTCTAAGATATGGTTAGAGCATTAGTCTTTAACAATTTACCCAGCAAGTTGCTAATTCGCTTCAACTCCCAAACATCAAAGCACTCCAAATGGATTGCCGAAACACGAATCCACGCAGCCATTCGAGTAATATGGGCAGTGGCAGGACAAAACCTAGGCCTCCATTTCTGTAACACCAAATACTGTCATGCAATTATCAAGGCCCGCAGTTAGGACAAACTCCAGATCTTCCTTAAGCTCAAACTTAACAACAAAATAGTCATTCATCAAATCCACTAGTTTTTCCAGCCTCCTTTCAAACTCCATTTCTATTGCAGCCTATCATGAAGGTAATTGTAAGTATGAGAATGGCCCAGGAGCTTAACGATGAAGGCATCCTTCCAAGGTTTGCAGAGCCTAGACATAGCCTTCTCAGAAAACTGGATGATGGGTCCCTTATCTCCTATGGAAATCACTACATCCTCATCATCATTCAACTCATCATAATCAGTATCCAAACTATTAACATCAATGCCAATATTTTTCACCAGATTGACCTTATTCATTAGTTTATCCCTAAAACTTGCACCATCAATCACAGACTGAACATTTGAAATTCCCATGGTATCCATCCCAGAATTAAGATTCTGACCTGAATTCAAATCAAGCGCCATCATCAGATCTGGATTTGCATCGGAGACGAACGCATCTTGACGACCCAAATCGGCTCGACTCCGCTTTGCTAATTGATAATTCTTCAAGAAAACACCCGGAGACCCCTCTTTCATGGTGGAGAGTGATTCAGAAGCTCTTTAGAACCAAGGAGATCGAAATACGACCTGGAAACCATCGTAGAAGGTAGTGTCCAGCAAACGGAAAAGATGACTTTGTACGCAGGAAAATTCTGTGCGCATGAGGCGCGTACCACTATTCAGTCTTTTTTCGTGAAAGTCAAGAGAGGTTTTACACCTTCGCTTTCTTTCTCGTAACGTTAATAAGGAAAAGGCTTTTTATCACAAATGGTCCTTCACGTTTACAAAATTATCACGAATGATCTCGAGGTTTTTACACTAATAGTCTTTAACTTTTTTTTATCACAAATGGTCATTACCCTTATAAATTCTGTTAAGTGTGATATGGAAGATAAGTGGAGCTCACATGTCCAATCACATTGCGACATGTGGATAAAAAATAATTAAATAAATTTTTAATGAAAATTCCATTTATTTTTCTGCAACTTTTCATCTCCTTCCTTGCTCCGTCTCTCTCCTCCTCTGCCCTTGCTCTCCACCTTTTTCTTTGCTTTCCATCTCTTCTCCCTCTGTTTTTTTTCCCTCTGCCACCTGCAAGAAAATATATATGATATACAGTTGCTCTCCGTCTCTTCTCGCAACCCGCAACCCATGCCCAACTCCCCTACCATCTCCCTTTGTTTTTGCTCTCCTTTGTTTTTTATTAAACCTTCCAGATATTAAACCTTCCAGCTTCACTCAAGCACAACCCAGAAAAGCAAACCAAAAGAACTCACTTTCAAGTAGATTCCAGCTCCACAAAGCACACGAAAATGAAGGTTCAATAGTACATGAGGAATATTGTAGATGTTTGGTCACTTTCAAATCCATCCATGGTTTATCACAACATATAATTTACATCCTGAGTCACAAAAGCTCCTTCGTCCTCCACACACAGCATGAAATGGGCAAAGTGGATTTGAAAATTTAAGTAGGATTGTGGGACATTACAAGGCCACACTTGAACTTGAAATAAAACCCACTTGGCCTCACCATTATTTCGACTGAAATCTAAATGCAAAACACAACATTTTTTTTGTTTTCTCCATAGCAGGCACTTACAAGTTACCAAAGAAAAGAACCCCAAACAAAGCATCGACGAGCATTTTTTTCCTAGCTAGTTCTCGCGCCATCTCTCTCATTTCCTCTGGTGACGGAGGTCTCGGCGCTTCCCACACAACATAAGAATGCTGCAGACCAAAACCTAATAGCTTGAGTGAAGCGGGTGGGCATGGGGTGGTTGGGTTGTAGAGGCAACAAAAAAACAAAGGGAGAGGGAAAGCACAGGGAGGAGAGAGGGCAGAGGAAATGAGAGAGAGACGGGGAGAGAGAGAGGCTAAATGGGCTTTTAATGGATTTTCATAAAAAAAATATTCATTTATTTATTTAATCCACATGTCGCGATGTGATTGGACATGTGAGTTCCACTTATCTTCCACCTCAGATAGCTAACAGAATTTATAACGGTAGGGATCATTCGTGATAAAAGTCCAAATATTAAGAATTATTAGTGTCACAAAAAACCCTCAAGACCATTCGTGATAATTTCGTAAACGTGAAGGACTATTTGTGGGAAAAAGCCTGAGGAAAAAAAAGGTCTTCCGTTCGCTCTCTTTCATTTCTTTCAAAACCTAGAATGGGCTCCCTTTGTGCCCTGGACGTGCCCTTGCAATACCCTAGAGTCCGCAGAGATGAGTCTGTTATCGATAACTACCATGGCGTCGACATTGCCGATCCTTATAGATGGTATAGTACAACCTCCTCTTGTCTATATATTTCCCACCATTTTTTTTTTCTTTTGTTTGTTTATAAGGAAATAGAAATTCATTATCGAAGAAGATTTTCTTTCAAGGGTTTCAATAGTATGTAGCATTTGTACTTAGAGTTTCAATCCTAAACCCTAGCATTTGTACTGCTTGTTATCTCAACGAGGATCAATCGCCGACTTTTTGATGCTGCTATTTATAAGAATTTGATCGAATTTTGATTTTCTGACTCTTTTAGATTAAATCTTTTAGGCTTGAAGATCCTGACTCAGAAGAGACCAAGGATTTTGTACAGAAACAAGTGGAACTGACACAGTCGGTTCTAAAGGAATGCGATACGAGAGGTAAGCTTAGTGAAAAGATCACCAAGCTTTTCGATCACCCACGCTATGATCCACCTTATAGGGAAGGGAATAAGTACTTTTACTCCCATAACACTGGGCTTCAAGCCCAAAACGTCATCTACGTCCAGGTTGGCCATTGACTCTATATTTGATAATCAACTGCATATAACTTCATTAATTCCTTCCTCTGATTCCTTCTTCTTTCCTTATTTTTCTTTCTTGGGGTTCATTTGTGGTTTTAGGACAGTTTGGATGGAGAACCAGAGGTTTTGCTTGATCCTAATACGCTCAGTGAAGATGGGACTGTATCTTTGAACGCACATTCTGTAAGTGAGGACGCCAAGTACGTGGCCTATGCCCTTAGCACAAGTGGCAGTGATTGGGTAACAATCAAAGTGATGCGGGTTGAGGATAAGAAGATCGAGCCTGATACTTTATCTTGGGTAAGCGCTGGAGTTTATGTATGTTTTGATATAAAGTAATGTGCGTTCTCCATGGCACCTTTACCGAGATGAGCTTACTATTTTCAGGTCAAGTTTTCGGAAATTTCCTGGACACATGATAACAAAGGGTTTTTCTACAGCCGATATCCAGCTCCAAAGTAAGTGGAAATCATGTATCTTTACGCTAAAAAGTTGTGGGCATGTGGATTTTGATGGAGTTCTCTAATTAGCATGGCTGGTAGTTTGAGACTTTCAGTTAAATTAATAAGATACAGAAAAAAAAAAAAGTGACAGAATTGATGTAGATGTTCTTGCTTTACTTAATTTGGAGAATCCAAAGATGGTTAAATGGCTATTGCTAGGCTATGATTAGGTAAAGTTTGGGCTGTGAGTATAGAAATGTGGATATAATTGCACAAACGAGTCATTGAAATTGAATTTATTTAGAAACTTAGAAACTATTATTGGGACAATGAATAGCTATGTTAGGTTTATTTTGATATTTCCTCGTTCGTTAGATTTGTGCAAAATAATGAAATTCAATTTATAGAACTGTTGATTTGTTCTGTAGAGAAGGAAAAGATATTGATGCTGGGACAGAGACCAACACAAATCTTTATCATGAGGTTTACTATCATTTCGTGGGTACAGATCAATCAAAAGACATACTATGCTGGAAGGATCCTGAAAATCCTAAATACTTGTTCGGAGCCACAGTTACTGCAGATGGGAAGGTAGGTCGATTTTGTTATCTTCCTGGATTTTATGGCTCTGTTAGAGTCCTTTTCTTCTTGTTGAAGCAGTAGGATTCTTGTACTTAAAATGAAGCCTAAAATTAAGACATGTCACCTGCTCTCTCCATATAGTTTTGTGATTTTGCATTAGAATGGGGTTTAGAGTTGAGGACTCACCCAGAAACTCTGCCCAGTGGTGAAACTGCTCAATGTATAAAATTTGTAGTATGTGTAGAGAAAAGATTCAGTGACACATTTTCTGTAGAAAAGGGCCCTCTGTGTGTAATAGAAGCATGTATCATATCAGGTTTTAAGTGCTATTGATACTGGCAACTTAGCAACCAAGATGCATCACCTTTGGACAATCATAGTAATGACACGCATTATGAGTCATAAATACTGACTGTTGTCTGTCCAAGATACTGTTAGGGAAGTATCATTTCCCTTGTAAATGGGCATTTAAGTCTTATCCTTAGTTATGCCATTTTGTCATTCACATTTACGTCTTTTGATATTTTGTTTTTTGTTTTTGAACGGAATCTGTTAAAGGATACTGTTATAGCCACCACACTATTGATGGCGAATTGGGTGTGAATACGTTTAATGATCTCTCACCCTACAGAAAATGGTGCCAGATTCCGAGAGTTTCATATTGAAGCATTTGGGCCATGGTTGTAAGATGGATCTAATGACGTGGATGTTACAGCTCTATATATTTATGATAATCAGTGGATATTAAATTATTATATAATTATTCTAGTTTTTTTCCAATGTGAAACACCTCTTAGAAATTGCCATTTTTGTTTTGATTAGATTGTTGCATAGCTTAGAAAAAGCAGATTTATTGTAATATTATTTTGAACTAACTTTTTTTTTCCTTCTGGTACTCTGTAATCTGCAGTATATTATTCTATCTATTGATGAGGGTTGCGACCCAGTCAACAAATTTTATTACTGTGACATGTCTGCACTTCCTAATGGGCTTGAAGGTCTAAGGGAGAAAAATGATTTGCTCCCATTTCTGAAGCTTATCGATACATTTGATGCAATGTATGATCTCATTGCAAATGATGAAACTGTGTTTACTTTTCTGACAAACAAAGATGCTCCAAAATATAAGTTGGTCCGAGTTGATCTAAAGGAACCAACTGTTTGGACTGACGTTCTCCAAGAAGCTGAAAAAGATGTACTTGAATCAGTGTGTGCTGTCAATGGTAGCCAAATGATTGTTAGTTACTTGAGTGATGTGAAGTCTGTACTACAGATTAGGGATTTGAATTCAGGTAACTTGCTGCATCAATTACCCATCGACATTGGCTCGGTTAGTGAGATTTCTGGAAGACGTGAAGACAGCACTGCTTTTTTTTGGTTTACAAGTTTTCTCACCCCTGGTATAGTATATCAGTGTAATTTAGCGAACAAAATTCCGGACATGAAGGTATTTCGTGAAATTACAGTTCCTGGGTTTGATCGCTCAGAGTTCCAAGTTGATCAGGTATTAGAGCTTCTTGTACTGACATTTTAGTGTCACTAGCTTGATCTCATTCTTTCTTTGTACCTTCAATTTTTTATCACATGCAGTATTTCATTTACTATATGATGGGTTTTTTCATTATCCAGGTATTCATTCCCAGTAAGGATGGAACTGAGATACCAATGTTTGTCGTGGCCAGCAAGAACATTCCTTTGGATGGATCACACCCGTGCTTGCTATATGGATATGGTGGATTCAACATTAGTATTACACCTTATTTCAGTGTTAGTCGTATTGTACTTACAAGACATTTAGGTGCTGTTTTCTGCATAGCAAATATCCGTGGTGGTGGGGAGTACGGGGAGGAATGGCATAAATCAGGCTCCCTCGCTAAAAAGCAAAATTGCTTTGATGACTTCATTTCTGCAGCTGAATACCTGGTATCTGCCGATTATACCCAACCCAGCAAGTTGTGTATCGAAGGTGGAAGTAATGGTGGGCTGCTTGTTGGAGCTTGCATAAATCAGGTGTGGCATTTTTAGTTTTGTTTACTATTAAATCTGTAGTGAGTGATTTATATGAAAAAAAATGCCTTCTCGCAGAGACCCGATCTTTTTGGTTGTGCACTAGCTCATGTTGGTGTTATGGACATGCTACGGTTCCACAAGTTTACCATAGGTGAATTTACTTCCTTTGGGTCTTCTAAGGTTTTTTTTTTTCTTCTTCTGGTTGCAACATATGTTTGATGTAGAAGAGTTACTCAGGTCATGCATGGACTTCTGATTATGGCTGTTCTGACAAGGAGGAAGAATTCCAATGGTTAATTAAGTGAGTACTGTTTTGTTTACATTTTCTCTCTTCATTTGGTGGAGTTGAGGTGTATCTGATTGCAGTCCTGTTTTGGTTAGGGCAATGTTTTAAAATTCTGTAGAAGTATTTCACTGCCTTGTTTTAGTCTCAGTTCTGTGATGGATAGTGATGGTGGGATAAAGTATTACTCCAATTCACATTTGCTTAGAACTCCATAAACAAGATTTCTCATTCTTTGTTGGAATGAGTGTGATTGTTAGGATAAGAGGGATTGCAGTACATATTTATGCATTATGCTTGATGCGCCTCTTCATCAGTCTTCTTCTTACTAGGCAATTTGTGAGCATGTTTTGTTCCGATTTCTGTGACAGGCTCAGATGTCTTGGTGGTTCTTGTAAATATGAATACGAGCTTATCCCTCCCTGCCTTCTACTTTCAGGTACTCGCCTTTACACAATGTCAGGAGACCATGGGAACTGCATGCAAGCCAACCTCACCAGTACCCATCTACCATGCTATTGACTGCAGATCATGATGATCGAGTCGTACCATTGCACACGTTGAAGTTATTGGCGGTGAGTCTCTTTTGCGATAGAATCTACGAGTCTTTTATTTATTTGTGCATTTGTCTGTTTCAGTTGTGTGTTATTCTCTTTTATTGATTTTGTGCTTTTGTTTGTTTCAGTTGTGTGTGTTATTTTCTCTTCAATTGTATAATTGATTCTCTTTATTCTTAGACCTTGCAATATGTTCTGAGCACAAGTTTGGAGAAAAGCCCACAGACCAATCCGATTATTGGTCGCATTGAATGCAAGGCTGGGCATGGAGGCGGACGTCCAACCCAGAAAATGGCAAGTATCTGATTGAGTTTATATTGTCATTTATGGTCCCGACCATTGTATTTATATATGGCTCTTGTATTTACAGATTGATGAAGCTGCAGACCGGTATAGTTTCATGGCTAAGATGTTGGGTGCATCTTGGATAGAGTAGTTTTATCGATGCTTGACAACAAAGATGAAAAGAGCGAAAAAAAAAGAAAAAGAGTTCATGGCTAAGTTGGGTGCATGCTGTTGTCGACCTCCTGGGTTAGGTTAGGTTAGCACAGGCTATTTTAAAGTTGAACTATGGCGCGCAAAGCAATACGTTATCTTGAGCAGTAGCTATTGATCAACACAAGATGAATTCAGCGTCAGCAAGGAAAAAAACTTGGGATGAAGTGAGAATCGGCTGTTATTCCACGCTTTCTTCAGAGTTACTGTGTTGGTGGGTGTGCTTTAATTAATTGCCAAGAAGGGCTCCTTTTTCCTTTTGCCTTCTAAATTTGTAAGGGATCTTGTTCTATATCAGTCATGGCCCAAGATTACTCTTGGACAATTAATCTCGATGTTCCTAAAGAATCATCTTATATTGTCCGCCACAAAGGCCAAAATTTGGTACACCAGAAACGGCTCAACCATAACTTTTGGTCGCGACCTAAATCGTTTATCTCAGAAGTTTCATTACTGTTCCACGTAAATCTATGGATCAAGTAATAGTTTGCTTGGAGTTGTATGGCGAACTATTCGTTGTAGCCAATCGTTGTCAAGGTAGGTTCAACCGTAGATCGAGTGAATGTGCGGCCAAGGAATAATAAATGGGAAAAAATAAGGGAGCTGATTTCCTCACTCGTTTTTTCTCCACTTACACTTCTTTTTGCTTTTTAATGATTTTTAATGATTTTTTTTTCTTTTTTGTTTTTTCTCTTTCCTATTCTACCATTACCCTATCTTATTTCTTTTTACTTCACTTTTATATTATTTCTTTTTCTTTACACTTAATTTTCCAATTTGCTTTTTTTTTTTTTTCCTTTCATCAAGTAAGAAATAATTAACACTATATATTTGTCTAGACAAAATTATGTGGTCCACCTGCTACAAAAACACATGCCCACAGATAAACCTTGCAACCATAGGGATTTTTTTAATTATTTTTTGTGAATAGGCAAAATTTTTCTTTAGTGATTCATTTGCATTTGGCATCTCCCATTCTTGATTTAGAAAATAGTGATCCATTCGAGAACAAAATATAAATATTTACTATGCTTCATTGGACTGTTAAGATAACATGGGAAATAAAAGAAAGCAAAAAACTTAGATCCATTGGCATGTTCTTTTTTTGGTCAATAGCTGAAACTTCATTGAAAGCCAAAAAATATGGCTAAACAGAGATAGCGACAAGAGTAACAACCAAAAAGTACAGACAAAACCATCGTGGTTGCCAAAAAATTTAGCTCTATTAACCAAACTATATCATTCCAGACAAGAGCAGAGAAAAGTTATAACCACAAAAAAGATAATTTAGCTCCATTAACCAATCTGTATCATTCCATACAACACTTATTCCTTGTGTTAAAAAAAAGACATCTGAAATAAGGATGAATCCATCCAACCACTTCAAAATACCTACAAGAAAGAAGACTAATTAATTAACAAACTAATTGATCTCTCATAATACTATTTACTACTGTAAAATTTGATGAGATACAATTCCCCTTAATAAGATGACATATACAATTACTTTGAAAATTATGAAAGAATAAAAATATGAGACTATTATGCATAAGAAGTACCTTGCTCTCTGCATATCTAAGCTCCTAATGACAGTTTGGTTAGTAACATTCTTTGGTTCTTCTACCTGTAAACATGTTAGTCGAAAAAAATTATTATCTATTAACTACAACAAAGATAAATAGTACTCACATACTTAGTATAAAAAAAAAAAATTAAAGAATTTGACATACAAATACTTACATTTCTATCCATTTCCAAAAGGTAGAATTAAGAGGCAACTTGAAATGGACAAGTACTTTTATTGTGGCCAACACCTTTGCAAACACTACATTTACGAGACTTTTCAACTATCTCAAATTTTGAAGGTTCACGCCTTGTGGAGCTAGATTCATTTCTCTTCTTTGACCCCAGTGGCCGTCCTTTATGAGGTTGAATCTTAGGCTCCATAATTAAGGGAAAAGAAGTACCAACAAATTGAGATAGTTGTCTCTTTGTATCATCTTTTTGAAGAATAGGCAGTTTTTCATACTTTTCTTTGAAGTCCAATAGAAGACTATTTATTTGATCATTTTCATCATTCAAACTTGCATGTTGATCATTGTTAAACAATCGTGCATCGATCCTCCACTGATTATGTATGGCATTTAAAGGCAATACTTGAATTTTCATATCCTTAATCATGTGTCCACAAGGAATACCCATCGTTTTGAAAAAATGGCCTGTGCATTGAGATGAAAGATTACCATATTTTGCAGCTTCATGTTGCTTGTATAACTCATCTAAAGCAAACATAGATACATGAGTAACAACTTCTTTAAAGAATGGAATCCGAAGTCTATGTGGAACACGAACCTTTTCACTTGAGAGTTCAGTTTTGATTTCTTGAAATTGATGTTCAGTAGCAAGACATATTTTTTCTTTTACCTCACGAAGACCTCTGGTTGAAACTTAAAGATACTTCTTTAGTGTTGCATGTGCACCTTCAGCTCTTGAAGTAGCCCGATTACCTAAGTGTGCAACCTCATCTGTCCATGCACTTACAAATTTTTCTTTCAATGGCAGCCAAGTACCTCTAATATAGTTCAAACAGCTACATTCTCCTTGTACTCATTTTCAAAATGATCCCAAGCTTTATCGAATGATGATTCATTTGGAGATTTGATTAGATCAGTCCAAGTAGATAGGAAAGCAACCCAATCAACTTCTTCTCTAAAATGAGGTTTACAATTTGCAAGAATGTTTTTCTCAATATGCCACACGCATAACAAATTACAAGCACTTGGGAATACAATGCGTATAGCATGCATTAAGGCCAATTCTCTATCTAATATGATCACCAATGGCTGATTATGAACTCCCAAAATTTTATTGAACATTTCTAGAGCCCACACATAATCCTTCTCTTCTTCTTTTTGCATGAAGACAAAACAAGAGTAGAATGAAGTGTTGAAACTTGAAACTCCTATTATATCCAATAATGGCATCTTATACTTATTAGTTTTATAAGTGCAATCCATCAAAAAGACATGTGGGTAACTCTTACTCAATTCAATTGATATAGGACGAGCAAAAAACAAGTGAGTCAAATGCCCTTCTGGGTCATACTCAATGTTATAAAAGAAACCACCTTCACCAAGTTCATCCACTAATGCTTGAATAACTGTATGTCCTGCTAGGCTCTCTTCCAAAATTTTAGCCTTCTTATTGTAAATGTTTCGGGAAATTGCTCGAAGATGAGGATTGCTTTGTTAAAGTGAAGAGAGAATTTGGCGCGGTGGTATACCAGCCATACACATTTCTTTAATCCGCATAATTTCCTCATTTGAAAATCGACGACAATAGGGATGTCCAGACATGTCCGTTGAAGGTTCATGTTTATGCAACAAACTTTTAATCTCCAACTTCCAAAATCCTTGAAGTTTCCTTTTCTTTTTGCCCCAAATTTCAAATGGACAGTTTATGAGGCGAGATGTTGATTTCTTTTTTCTTTCCTCTAGTGGAACTTTTCTGCTTTTAATTACCACCTCTATCACAACCAAGGACAACATATATCTCGGATTTAGATCTTCTAATAACTAGTGCATACCCTTGCACAAAGGCAATCTTACGAGCAGATTCAATGAGGTCTTCCCAACTTTGAAAATTTTTGTTTGTCAAAGACAGCATTTTGTCACTTTTATCAATCGATGCTTCACTACCTATATCACAAACCATCCAATTTATATGAAACATAAACTACACATTGGCTACAACTATGAAGAATGCTTATGCTTCAATGCCTATCACATATTAGTTAAGAATGAATATATATAACAGAATAGGTACTGCTATGAGACATTTCATTGAGCAGTTGGTTGGCGCCTCCAATGGGTAGCACCAGCAGGGCAAAAATAAAGAGATAGCAGTGGCACTAATTTAAACTTATCTTTGTGTGCACATGAGAAGATAAAAGGGTGTGGGGGACTTTTTCTTCCAGCAGCTAATGGGTTGGGCTGCGTAAAAGGGCGGATCGAGGAGACTGTCCCCTTTGCCTGGGTTCGAAGATTAAGCCCCAAAATACCTCGAAAGAGTAGCAAAATCTTAGGAGATATTCTGGCTATCTTCACGGATCAGAATAATGATGACTTACAGATAATTTTAGCATGCTTTCAGATAATCTTTTAGCTCAGCATGAGTGGCATGTGGCATGGGAGCAAAACCAACATAAGTTTAGCACTAAGAGAGAGATTAGGCTTGGTTTATGAGAAAATGAAGTATTAAGGTAAGGAATTAGGTGTTTTGTGAGGGATTTTGACTGGGAAAGAGGAAAAGAAAGCAGAGTTCTTCTTGCCAGAAAAACAAATTGGAGAAGAAAGTGAACAGTGCACGAGGTAGTTAGATTTTGCAAGTTTAGAGAGAAAGCTTGCTCCCTGAATTTCGAGTTGCCTCTGTTGGGTAGGGGAAGCCTCAATTTATAGTTGCTGGAAATCACCATTCTTCAAGAAACCCTAATGGCTTCTACTTATTTTGGCTAAGATTTTTCCTCCTTTCTCCTCCTATTCTTTGACTTCCCTATCTTGGCAAAAATTGCCTCTGTTTATTTGCTCGAATTCAGGAGATTTGGGAGCTCAATGTCCCCCTTTCCCTGCAGGGGAGTTTCCTTCTTAGGTTCTGTTTTTCTTCTTTCCTTCCCCGCCTTGGCTAAATCTGATGAAGGAAAGGAATTGAAAATATATGCTGGTCCAAGGGGTGCTTTTAACAGTGCAGCCAGCATTCCTTGGTTTTTGGGCGTCTCGGCTTGGAACTTGCTCCCAGCAGCTTTGCTTGCTGAGTCTGCCAACCTCCTCCTTCACGTGTTTTCTGTTTTTCAAAAGAACTGAAGCTTTTGTGGGCTGTTTTAGGATTTTATAAGGGCCAAGGTGGTTTCCAAAGCAAATGAGTTTTTTGTGAAATATTGGGCCTCTTGATTAGGCTTATTTTTTTTGGTTGGGTCATTTCTTAGTTAGGTTATTTTGCTTGGGCTTTTGGGCTACTTTTCTCTCTTGTGCTTACCTACATGTTTGGGCCTGAGAAATGGGCTTGAGTCTCGAGGCTCCCAAGCAACCCGAGACTTTCCATTTTTCTGGCCCATCAATGGGCCTCATGTTGATTTATTACTGTCCATACCATAACCCACTCAAGCAAGCCCCGATTTTTTGAGTGGCTTGGGCCCACTTAGGCTTGTAGCGTGGTTGGGTGTGCGATAATGATTTCGTGTTTGGCATGGCACATTGCTTGGCATGTTTTAATTTATCGTCTTGCGATGCTTATTTTTTGCATGGGCCTGTAAACCCGGTATATTTTATCTCAACCTTGAGCGAATTTATCTATTTAGTGTGGCACGTGAATTGTAATTTGCATGTGGTGGGTTTCGGTGCACTATGCTTTACGCTTTTTCCTAATGGATCGTCGTTTTGGGCTGATAATTTATTCGGGTCCAACCATGTATTTTTTGGGTCTCAATATTAGCCCTCTTAATTATAAGGGCCATGAGCGGTGCTTTGGAATGGGCCGAATAATTAAACCCAACCCAAAAAATCAAATTTGTATTTGTGGAGGACTCTTCCTCTTCCCGCGTGCAAAATGACGGTGTGTCATGATTGGTCCCAGTTATTTGCATTCCCAACGCCTTCCTCTTCTTTTTATTATTTTTCCTCCTTTGTTTCTCTTTTCTCGCACTGCAGACACAAACCTCCTAGAATTTTCTTCACTTTTTTTTTTTTACACACCAGACGCAAACTTCTTCCTTTTCCTTTCTTTTTTATGCCCCATACCCAAAACTTCTCTCCAACTATCTTTCATGTGTTCTCTTTTGCCCTTCCACAAAGTCAGACCAAGTGAGAAAGTGCAATCGGGTAGAAATCACCCATCTCCATGGGAAGAAAGCCCCATCCGACTCAACCTCGTCGTCCCTCCTTCGTCCAAAGAAAATCCATTCGCTAATGCTGGAAGGGTTTTCTTTTGTGCGGATTTTGCCTTTAAATCCCCGATTTTCTCTTCTTCTTGGTGCATTCAAGGCCATCCCTTGGAAGATTTAGCAAGGTACCATTTTTTTCCAGTTTTCCCTTATATTCATTGAAGAATTTGTTGGGTTTCTCATACCCATGGGTGTTGCCTTTTGTTTTGGCAGCCAAATACCAAACCCCTTTTTTACCCATCTTGTTACCGCTGCAACAAGAGTGCTCACGGAGTAGGTCCTAGCAAGGAAGGGCCCGTGCCATTGTCTGAGTTTCTTTCTTCTTTGATTTTGCTCGAGCTGCTGGAAAGGTAATAATTTTTCTTGTTGGCTTGGGTTTCTCCCCTTTTCTTCATTTTTATTTTGCACGGGCTTCCTCTTTTGTGTGTAAAAAGGCTAATTTTGGCATGATGTGCTTTCTCTTTTATTTATTTTTGTGCAGGTATATACGTCTCAGCATAGGTGAGGGTAGGTGCTGAACCTTCAATTTCTCAATCTTCTAATTTGGATTTTGGTACTTCTGTCTTAACTTTTTGGTAAATAATTCTACCAACTTCGGGTATTTTTAGAGTAGGTGTAGATTGGTGCTTGGCCTAGGCTTTCATTCCTTGAGAACGCATGCCTGATCAATTATGGATTTCTGCGTGTGTTGCTGTGGAGAACAATAACCGACAGAGTGCATGTTTTGTATTGCCTGGTTGAATATTTATTTTTTTTTCATTTTGAGAAAGGACTTGCTTATCCTGCTTGTTGATCACAGAGTGAGACTTTTACCTGTCATGAGCTTGAATTTTAAATTGCATGTTTGCTTGGATGAACTCAACTAGTCATACTTGACATGTATTTTACATGTGCTAATTTTATTTTGCTTCTTTCCAAATTTCTATGCGCAGGTTCCTGTAGTTTTCCCAAGAGTTATCATGGCTTTCACTAATCTATCATCCATCCTCAGGGACCATCTCTACTCGACAGATGACAAATTGAAAAGAGGGAGACCGCCTCCTTTGCTTAAAGTGAAGATATAATCATTGATGGGAGCCAGCGAAATAGCTCCAGAATTGATCCTGCGTCAATGTCAAGATGCTGCATAGAGAGGGGTCTATTTCAGCAGTCCCTTTATTCTTCCAATATCCGTATGGCATCAGCAAAGGTTGGTCTGAGTGGGTTGATAGCGAACTAAGGGACCCTTCCACTTGTGACATTTTGAGCCGGGCAGGGGTGCTTTGGATGCTATTTTTATTTCTAAAGCTTATGACATTCATGTTGAAGCCAAGATGCTCCGGCATGTGGTTAGACGATGGAGTACCGAGACACACACCTTCATCTGCTCTGGGAGAGTTTGCTCCCACGCTTGAGGACGTAGCCAACATTTTTCGGCTCCCACTTTGCGGCATCAAGACCCTTCCACATTGCGTTGACCCCGGAAGATAAGTTAAAGCTTGAGATTTTACGGAAAGGTGCTCCGACTTCTCCTAGCACTTCCCTGCGGTTTAGCAACTGGGTACAATTCTTCGGAGATGTTAATAGGAATGAGTCGTGTCGCCTTGCAGTGTTTATATCATTGTGGCTTGGAAGATTCATTTTCTATGATTTTTCTCAAGATTGTTTGCACGAGAGGGTATTTCCTTTGGCTTTGGCAATAGCGCATGGCAGCACACTCCGTCTGGCCCCCATGTTCCTAGGACACCTATACTGTTTGCTTGATCAAGTTCGGATGCTTGAGAAAGGGGCGGCCGGAACTATGGTGTGGAGACTTTTCTGAATTCTAGTTTCCTGCAGGTCTTTTTATGGGAGCGCCTTCAAGGGATAGAAGTATCACCGCTTCCCTATTTGAAGGCTAAGTCACCTGTTGGTTACGATAAGGGCTCATCGTTAGGAGAGTCTCCCTTTGATTTGCAGGATGGTCACGTCGGATGCAAAAGAAGGGTCAAATTTCTTGGAGCTGCTAGATGATGTTGAAAAATTTATCTTCCGCCCCTCACCGTGTTTTACCGGAGGGATTTAAATGTATGCCCTTCTATGCTTGACTCAGATGATCTAGTTGGGGCCCAAGTAATGATGATACAAGGCCGTCAATTACGGAGGGAAGCGTTGCTAAGCGCTGCGTGTCCTCCTTTGCCTACACCGAGCGACAACCACCTTGAAATTTCCGTGCATTATTCACCTTACCGGGTCAGACGGCAGCTTTGGATTTAATCAAGGTGTGCCTCTCACCCCATCCACGGAGCCTCTTCACCGCATGCAGAATCTTTTGGACCGAGGACCATGTACCGGGAGATGGCGACCCTTTGCCTCGCTTTGGCCAACAGAGGACGTGTTGGCGGTCTCTCAAAGCCTACCAAAGCTACTGGAATCGTTGCTTTGCTGCACTTAGCCGATTCCATGCAGCCCATTGCGATCGATTACTTCCCACCATAGTCCATCATGCCCGCTTAGTGTCGGAAGAGAAAGCAATTTCCTTGAGTGAGAAACGGAATTTGCCTTTTACTTCCAAAAGCGGAGAGATTGTTGGTGATTTCTCGAAGCTAAAGCGGAAGTTAGAGAAATCGGGTTCTCATAGCACCGGGAAAAGTGCTACACATGGGAAGCGGAAGGGAGAGGAAAGCTACAGCGTCAAGAAAAGGCAAGCTGTAAAAGGACCTAAAAAATTCATCCCCAAGGTAGCAGCAAGCGGTCCTCCTAGCTCAAGAAAAGTTGCCTTGCGAGCCTTTACATGCACGACTGTAGCTTCGGCGACAGAATGACAAGTAGCACCAAGGGCTTTGTCTCCTCGCAGTAAGTCTTGCCATTTGTTTGCTCTCTTTTGTTTTCCTCTCTTTATATATATATATATATATATAAGTGTTCCTTTTATTTTATTTTACAGGTACTCACCAAAATAAAGGCGGGTAAGGAAGTTCCGTGATCCCGAACGGCAAGCATGCGCATTCTCGAAACACTGTTTGCCAATACCTGCAAGAACAAAGGCGAAGATGCGGGACCCAAAGTAGTGGTAACGGTTGATGATAATAGTGATGATGGTAGCGATGAAGGTGGCGCTGCGGAGGTTGAGATTAGCGCCCATAAGCAAGAGAGCGCTCATAATACAAGTGGTATGGATGAGGACCTTGATGAAGATCAATACTATAGTCATAACGAAAACACATATCCGGACTTCGGTACTAACCTAGAGGAGTCCGATGCCTCATATACACCTCCTGCTTTGGCTAGTGACCATGGGCAGCATGTTGACATTGAATTGGTATCAGATGATGCTCTTGCTTGTTTTACTTGGCATATTGATATTGCATACTGCCCGTTGTGTCCCATAGCTCATACTTTGTTTTTCTCCTGCAGGTCGTGCCCACTATTGAGGACACAACAGTGCCTCATCGGAGGCTGGTTTTGCCTTTTCCGCTCATGCGTGATGTTGTCTGAGCCTTCCGGCAGCGCAGCCTCATTCTATGCCTAACACAGACACTCGACATGGTGTTGACACCTCTCCGCCACTTCCAGTTCCTCCTTTTATTTCTCAATCCGAGCACACGACATAGCTGCGGCACCTCTCCGCAGCCTTCTAGCAGGCTCCTCCCTACTTCTCCAATCCCGAGCATACGACATTGCTGCCGACACCTCTCCGCCGCCCGCAGCGGTTCTTCCCCTACTTCTCAATCCACAGGCACACTGACATAGCTGCCAGCGCCTCTCGCCACTTCCAGAGTTCTTCCTTCTACTCCTCCTATCCCGGTACACGACATGGCTGCCAGCGCCTCTCCGCTACTTCCCTGACACCTTTGAGATTATTGACAATCATAGGAATGGTGATGCTTTTATCGCAGGTTCCTCTAGAGGGCATTTATCCGAGAAAGGCATGTCTTTGCAAGATTGGGAAAACTCCTACACGGCATTCAAAGCTTTTTTTGACGGCGGTACCACCATTCTTAGATCCATTGATGAGCTTCTCCCGCTTTGCTACAGATTTGATGGTTACGTGACATTTCAAGGTGCCCTTGTGTATCCAGAGACGGTTGAGGCCTTGAGAAGGTTTATAGACAAATACGGAGATTTGATGGAAGCTACAGATGTCACCTCCTCTTTCTCAAGGTGCACTGCCTTCCGAGCCCTTGGCCTAGTACTTCACGGGATGGACACCATGCAACTCCTTGATATTACGGACCACAAACTACTCTGTTGGCGAGATGCAATATGTGAGGCCATGACTCTGGGCTTTCACGTGGAATTTCTTCTCAAACTTGTGAAGAACTTAGCACGTGCCGTCTTTGGAGCACGGGCCATTCATAGTATGCAATATCGCATGATTCCGATGAAGTAAAAGCTGCTGCAGATGCCTTGAATATTAAATTGCGGGAATTGGAGAACCAGCGCTGGGAGATGCATGCCCTTCTTCTTGCTAAGGTATTTCTATTGTGAGTGCGTGATGGAGGCAGCGGCCAGATTATCTCCTAGGGCTTCCTTCGTTTTTTTGGACATTCTCCATAGCCTTAAGGTACTCAGCTCATTCATCATTTTTTATATCACGCTTCGTCTTCCAAAGATCGCTAGTTTTGACACACATCCTCTCTTTTTTTGCAGATTGTCCATCCTTGGCTTGGTAACCAGTTATCTTAGCACATGACCTTCCTTTCTTTGTGACCTAAGGACGCATGAACTTTCAGCACGTGTAGTTTATTTTGCTTCGTTCGTAGTGTTTTTTTTTGACTCTAACGACTACGTCGTTATGCCTTTGTAACTTGATATTAAACTATTGAAGTTTGTATGAATTCCTGAATGCTTGAGGCATGTTGCATGTTTCCCACATATATATATATATATATATATGTACTGCTTTTGTTGGCAAGACTTGCCTTTGTGGACTGCTTGAAATTTTCCGACAGGTTGGATATCGTTGAAAACAGGGTATATCTAAATTTTTTTTGAGAGAAGCAGAATTTCGAAAGTTTCTTTTGCATGGTTTATCTAGATTCTAAGCTTGACAAAACAGCTTCCCACCTTTCCCAAAGGGTCAAGCTAATATGTGCATGATTTCTACTCGGGCTCTATAAAGCTTCCAGGTGCTGTGTCGCATCATGCTATTCCAGCACCTCAAAATTGCATGTTTCTTTGCAAACACAATTTATGCTATTTTTTTTTTGCTTAAGCGCGATGCTTTGGGACCCCATCTGAGTGACTTTGCCTAACGTGTCTCACTACTAAGTGGCATGTTTTGTTGTTTTTATTTATTTATTTATTATATAAAGAATTTTTTTTTTTTTTGACAAAGTGTAAATAACAGTAAAACTTTTAGAGACACAATTTTTTTTTTCAAAAGATTCCTTCATTCTCATTGCAAAGCGCTTGCTACCATAATGGTGCGTCATACAAAAGTGTCTTTAAAACATGAAAATAAGACAGAAGGAATTTTTTTTTTTTTTTTACATAAGGAAAATATAAAAGTACGGGGCATAAAGTTATCTTAGCAGTGGTAGAACTTGAGCCATTTCCCGTTGATGGGATCCGTCAGCGTGCCCTCTTTGACAGAGACCAAGCGATAATAGCCACTGCTATAAACTTCTTTGACTGCAAACGGTCCTTCCCATTATGGCGCAAACTTGGAAGGTCCCGACACTTGTCTTCTCACATGCTCCACGACTTTTAGCACGAGGTCTCCCTGCTTGAAGGCGCGAGGCTTGACTGTCCTGTTATAGGCTTGAGCTACGGTTCTGTGGTAGAGCGTTGTCCTCTTTTCGGCTTCCGCTCTTTTTCATCCAAAGCTTCAAGGTCCAGCAGGCGCCATTCCGAGCATGACTTTGTATCCCATTCGAGGTCGTTAACAGCTGCTATTCTGGCAGTGGGGATGGTGATCTCTACTGGTGAAATGGCATCGGACCTATACACAAGCGAATAGGGCGAGAAACCTGTGGCACTTCTTGAAGAGGTGCGGTAGGCCCATAAAGCATCCGGCAGGTGAACACTCCAACCTCCTTCATACTCATAAACCATTTTGCTTAGGATTCTTAATAAAGTCTTGTTCGTGGTTTTCGCTTGACCATTTCCTTGTGGGTAATAGGGCGTGGAGCGACGATGCTTGATGCCATAACCACTAAGCGTCGAGCTTACTTGCTTATTAACAAACGGGGTGCCATTGTCGGTGACAATCTTATACGGGATCCCAAATCTACATACGATATATTCACGGATGAAATTGGCAACGGCAGCCCCCATGGCCTTCCGCAGAGGAATCGCCTCAACCCACTTTGTGAAATATTCAGTGGCTGTGATGATCCATATGTAGCCATCAGATAGTGGATGGATAGTTCCGATCAAGTCAAGCCTCCAAGTATGAAAGGGCCAAGGAGTGCGCATATCCTGCAGCAGCGTGGGAGGCTTGTGACTTAAGTTGGCATGAACTTGGCATGTGTGGCACCTCTTCACAAATTTGTATGCATCATTCTTCATTGTATGCCAATAATACCCAACACTCAGCAGCTGCCGGTAAAGCCTCTTCATTCCTTGGTGCTCACCACATTCTCCAGCATGAATCTCTTGCATGACTTGCTGTGCTTCTGACTTTCCCAAGCATTTTAATGGCTCACCATTAAACCCCTTGCGATAAAGAGTTGACCCATCTATGAAGTATCTTTTCATTGTCCTTTTGAGCTTGCGTGCATGCTTGGGATTGGTTGGCAAGACTCCATTGATGAAGGATGCCAAGTATGGAGCCCTCCAATCCTCCGGAAACGAGATGGTGAATGATTCCTCGGTGGAGGGTATCTTTGCACACTTGGGACAATTGGCTTGCATTTCAGCTGCTTGTTTCCTCATTTCTGGCCAATAATAACCCTTGTGCTGCAGGTGCCGATACAAGCTAATTATTGGCTCCAAATTGCAAGTAACCTCATGTACCTCTTGGAGCTTCTCCTGCGCTTGTTGTCCCTATGCAGCGGGTCAAAATACCTCATGGAAGGCGTCTGACAGTTCCCCAAAAATGATCGCATAATCCTTCAATTCTTTGATGTCGTTTCCTTTGCCTATTTTTTCTTTCACAAGCTTCCTCCAGTCATCCTCTTCCAGCTGCTCCTCTTGAGCCATTGCTTCAACAACTGGCGTGTCTTTCTTGATTACTGTAATATTGGGCTGTTCTTCAACAAATGAGAGCCTTGATCCCAAAGTGGCCAACGCATCAGCATATCTATTAGTGACCCCCGGGATATGTTCCAGGCTAACTTGTTTGAAAGAACGAACAAGCCTTTCATTTACGATATGGCGCCAATGCTTTGGTTCCTTCAGAGCGAAATTTCCTTGCAATTGACTCAGCACCAAGTTTGCTGTAGACACCCATTTTAATTCTTTCGATACCCATTTCCCTTGCTATAGACATCCCTGCAATAAAAGCTTCGTACTCCGCCGTATTATTTGTGCATGGAAAATTTAGTTTAAATGAGAGGGTCGTGGCTTGCCCCTCGGGATTGACAAGCACCACACTTGCCCCTCCACCCTTCAATGTAGAAGACCCATCGAAGTAGAGGGTCCATGGTCCCACCTCTGTGACTACAGCAACCATCTCTGGCAGCTCATGAACTTCCTTAGAGATTGTTGATTCTTCAACTTCGGGAAATAGAGGCAACATGTCAATCACGGATTGCCCTTTGATGGCTTTTGGGGTGGTGCAGGTGATATCAAACTCGGATAGTTGCAGCAGCCATCGTGCAAGGCGTCCGGATAACATCGGCCTTGTAAGCAAATATCTTACGGGATCAGACTTGACTATGAGATGTAGCTTGTGAGCAAAGAAGTAATGCCGCAAGCGCTGTGCAGCATAGACAAGAGCAAGGCACAAGAGTTCAGTCTTCGGATATCTCACTTCAGCTCCCCTTAGTTGCCTACTTACGTAATAAATGAGACTTTCTTCCCCGTCATGATCATCTTGAGCAAGCAAGGACCCCACCGCTGTGTTTGTTGCAGCCAAATAAAGCTTGAAAGGAAGCCCCGGAATAGGTGCTCTCATAGTGGGTAGCTTGGTGATTATGTGTTGCACTTTCTTGTAAGCTTCTTGGCACTTTTCACTCTATTTATACGGCGTGCCTTTTTTGAGCAATGGAGTAAAAGCACTCATTATGGCAGCAAGACCAGGGATGAAGCGTCGGATATACGATAGTCTTCCAATAAAACTTTTCAATTCTTTTGGGTTTCTAGGGGGTGCAAGGGAGTTGATGGCTCTAGTTTTTTCAGAATCCACATCTATGCCATGCTGGTGTACCTGAAACCCCAAGAATTTGCGGATGAAACTCCAAACGCGCACTTCTTTGGATTCATCTTCAGTCCGTACAGGCGGCACCTTTCCAGCACCTTCCTCAAAACTTCTTGATGGCCTTCTCTGGTTTTGGACTTCACCACAAGGTCATCCACATAGTCTTCGACTTCTTTTCCCATCATGTCGTGAAACACCCTGTCATGGCTCTTTGGTATGTGGCGCCAGCATTTTTGAGGCCGAATGGAATGACCGTATAATAAAAATTCTCATATGGTGTTCGAAAGACTGTCTTCTCAGCATCTTTGGGTGACATCTTGATCTAATTATAACCACTAAACCCATTCATGAATGACAACAAGCCTTGACCCGAGGTCGAATCAATTAAGATATCCATGTTGGGCAGCGGGAACTCGTCCTTTGGGCAAGCTCGGTTGAGGTCCCTGTAATCCGTGCATATTCTGATCACACCGGTTTTCTTTTTCACATGGACAATATTTGCTAGCCACGTAGGATGCTTAATTGGCCTAATGAATCCGACAGCTAACAACTTTTCAATTTCCACCTTGATTTGCTTCTCAACTTCAAGATGAAAATTCCTTCTCGGCTGCACAATAGGTTTTGTACAAAGCTCAATATTCAAAGTTTGACTTGCTAAGCTTGGGTTTAAGCCAGACATTTCCTCATAGCTCCAAGCGAACACATCTCGGAATTCTTTTAGCAAAGATACTATGGCCTCTTTCTCTTTACTTGTTAAATGAACGCTGATGGAGACGGGCCTTGGGGCAGAGGGATCCTCACTCAAATCAATTGTTTCCACTCGGCTACACTTGATCCATCTTGTATGTGTCTGGGTGCTGTCATCGGTTCTTGGAAAACACAAGGCATGGGTGCCTTGTTATTGGAACTCCCACAGCTATTTGTTTGCATTACTTTCCCTCCATACTCGGGGCTTTTCCCGTAAGACACGGTCAAGCCCCCAACCCCGTCATAAGCGGTACATGGTACGTCCATCGGGCAGCATCACCTTTGAGCATTGGGGATGATCATAGGCATGATTGTTGACTTCCGAATGCCTCTTTCTCTCTCGATCAACAATGGTGACAAGCTCCTCATGCTTAAATCACGAATTTCAGTCCACGAAAGAAGGTAGGTCCCGAAATTCTTAGATGGGTTGCTTCCAGCACCTGTGCATTCAATGTAGAATTCTGCCTCGGAGTAGTGAGCTTCATCCTTCTTGAACGGTGCTTGATTCCCAAGTATACGTAGTGGCCTCAGCCCAATTCTTCCTTTTACGCATTGATGATAGGTAGAGACCACAAGTTTATGCTTGTTGAGCCATGGCCTCCCAAGCAAAGCATGGTAAGCCACATCCACATCCACGGCATAGAACTTAATAGGTGACCGAATTGGCCCAACCTTCAAATTTACTTGCAGATGCTCGACTGTGACCTCACTCTTATTTCCGAAACCGCTGATGTTTGTTTGTGATTGGACAATTTTGGACAATGGGATACCAGCTGCCGTAAGCACAGACAGAGGTAATATGTTGACAAAGGAACCCGTGTCTACCAAAGCTCTCCTTATGAACACATCATTGATTTGTCCCTCCAAATAAAGCGGCCTCATATGGTCCGGGTATGAAATTTCCATGTCTTCGTCCGTGAAGACAATAGCATTGTCATTTCCCAAAAATGACCCTTGTGGTTGAGCGGTAAAGCAATGAGAGTTAGACTCCGCAGAGATATTCATCGAGCTACATTGCTTCTCTTGCTTGAGGCCCAAAGCCAAGTTAGTCAAAGAGTGATTTGAACTTGGTTTCTTTGAAGGACCTGTGAAGTGTGAGCCCTGTTTTTGCTTAAATAACGTTCCATCACGCTTGTTTGAGCCCGTGAGATTATGAAATGTCACAATGCTTCTGCTGTCCCGATAAAGCCTGAGTAGCATTCTTCGGCATGTCCAAAACAAAGACTTCGTTGTCTGAGTTGTTACCCTATCCATCAGCGAGTGGTCATGGTGTGTTGTAACTTGAAGGCCTCGAATATTTACACCAATATGCTTTCTCCATGCTTCCGCAAGGTTCCCATATAGCTTCCGGCGACTTCGGGTCATTCCTCCAAGGATGGCACAATTCATCATCATCGAGCAAATCATCAGAGCATGTAATGACAGCAGCTACCTCCTTTCCCCTTCGTTTTGGCAAGGGGTCCTCATCAATTGTTTTCTTCTTAGAGGGAAGTTCAAGGACTCCCTCATGTATTTTGGCGTGTAAAATCCTCCTGAGACTTTGACAGGCAGTAGTTGGATGCCCCACAAATTGGTGATAACGGCGTACCAAAGATCATTCTTTTCCTCTCGGGTAGGAATTTTGTAGGGTCAGACAGGCTTGATTACGCCATCAGTAATCATTGTGTCAAGAATAGCATGAAATTCTTCATCTTTGCATGGTAATGGTGGATACGTCTCCCTATCCTTTTGTTTGCGTGAATTATAGTCATTGGATGGCTTGTCATCTATTGCCAATGTCTGATGCGCTTCCTTCTTCTCATTCCTTCAAGTCCTTTGTCTTGTTGGCTTGACGGACATGCTTGTCTTCCTCACAGCTTCCAGCAGCCGAGAAAATTAACTAATGCCAATATTCTCCAAATACACTCTACAATCTGCCACAATATTGCTGATGCAGATTTCAACAAGCGCCTCCTCATCTTTCTCATCATAGCAATCCAATGCTAGGTCCCGGAACATACGCACAAAGTCTATGGGATCCTCACCATGCTTTTGGCAAGTGTTGTTGAGTTGAGTGGTGGTGACTCGTTCTTCATGCTGGAAATACTTCTTACAAAACCTGCTTGCCAAGCTTTCCCAAGAGTGAATAGAGCCTGGTGCCAACGTCGTATACCACGTGTAAGCACGATCGGTGAGACTCTTTGAAAATTCTCTAAGTCGAAGATTATGATCACCAACATATGGTCCCAAGGCATCAATGAAGCGATTGACATGCTCCTTCGGGCTCCCCTTCCTCCCGTCAAAGAGGACAAAGGTTAGTGCTTCATAACCTTTAGGATATGGCTGTTGGAGTAAGCTTGATGGGTACGGCTGTTGAGGAAGATACTTCCAATCTCGACTTCGACTCGGCTCCTTTTCGGCATGGCAACAACGTCCTCCTGAGTGACAAAAGATGGTCCTTTTTTCTCAGATTCCTTTCCGGCAACAGCAGATTCTTCTTGTGGGTGTTTCTCATTCACTTCACTTGGCTTTGGAGCCGAATTTTTGAGTTTTTTTATCATCTCTGCCATCTCCCTCTGGGTCTCACTCATAGCATGAATGGCTGCAACAAGGTCTGTGAGGGTAAAAGTTCCCTCACTTGCACGTTCTTCTTCTCTAGAAGAGGCATGTTGCCTTGACTCTGAGTCAGCATGGCTTGGCCCATCCTGGGAAGTCATGTTGTTGCTTCTGGTCTTCTTTCTTGGAGGCATTGATGAAGATAATGGCTTAATCCCCAGTAGAGTCGCCAATTTATGTGGGGGACTTTTTCTTCCTGCATGCTAATGGGGGCTGTTGTAAAGGGCGGATGAGGAGACTGTCCCCTTTGCCTGGGTTCGAAGATTAAGCCCCAAAATACCTCGAAAGAGTAGCAAAATCTTAGGAGATATTATGGCTATCTTCACGGATCAGAATAATGGTGACTTACAGATAATTTTGGCATGCTTTCAGATAATCTTTTAGCTCAGCATGAGTGACATGTGGCATGGGAGCAAAACCAACATAAGTTTAGCACTAAGAGAGAGATTAAGCTTGGTTTATGAGAAAAGGAAGTATTAAGGTAAGGAATGAGGTGTTTTGTGAGGGATTTTGACTAGGAAAGAGGAAAAAGAAAGGCGAGTTCTTCTGGCAGCTGCTAGAAAAATAAATTGGAGAAGAAAGTGAACAGCGATGCACGAGGTAGTTAGATTTTTGCAAGTTTAGAGAGAAAGCTTAGAAAGCTTGCTCCCTGAATTTTGAGTTGCCTCTGTTGGGTAGGGGAAGCCTCAATTTATAGTTGCTGGAAATCACCATTCTTCAAGAAACCCTAATGGCTTCTACTTATTTTGGCTAAGCTTTTTCCTCATTTCTCCTTCTCTTTTCTGACTTCCCTATCTTGGCAAAAATTGTCTCTATTTATTTGCTCGAATTCAGGAGATTTGGGAGCTCAATATCCCCTTTCCCTGCAGTGGGAGTTTCCCTTCTTGGTTACTTTTTTTTCTTCTTTCCTTCCCCCTGCCTTGGCTAAATCTGATGAAGGAAAGGAATTGAAAATATATGCTGGTCCAATGGGTGCTTTTAACAGCGTGCAGGCTAGCATTCCTTGGTTCTTTGGGCATCTCTGGCTTGAAACTTGCTCCCAGCAGCTTTGCTTGCTAAGTCTGCTAACCTCCTCCTTCACGTGTTTTCTATTTTTCAAAAGAACTGAAGCTTTTGTGGGATGTTTTAGGATTTCATAAGGGCCAAGGTGGTTTCCAAAGCAAATGGGCTTTTTGTGAAATATTGGGCCTCTTAATTAGGCTTATTTTTTTTGGTTGGGTCATTTCTTGGTTAGGTTATTTTGCTTGGGCTTTTGGGCTACTTTTCTCTCTTGTGCTTACCCACATGTTTGGGCCTGAGAAATGGGCTTGAGTCTCGAGGCTCCCAAGCAACCCGAGACTTTCCATTTTTCTGGCTCATCAATGGGCCTCATGTTGATTTATTACTGTCCGTACCACAACCCACTCAAGCAAGCCCCGGTTTTTTGAGTGGCTTAGGCCCACTTAGGCTTGTAGCGTGGTTGGGTGTGCGATAATGATTTCGTGCTTGGCATGGCACATTGCTTGACATGTTTTAATTTATCGTCCTGCGATGCTTATTTTTTGCATGGGCCTGTAAACCCGGTATATTTTATCTCAACCTTGAGCAAATTTATCTATTTAGTGTGGCACGTGAATTGTAATTTGCATGTGGTGGGTTTCGGTGCACTCTGCTTTACGCTTTTTCCTAATGGATCGTCGTTTTGGGCTGATAATTTATTCGGGTCCAACCATATATTTTTTGGGTCTCAACAAAGGACAAAAGAAAGACAGAGCATACAAAAAACAAACTCAAAATTGAATTGCAATTCATCAGAGTACCAAGTATTTCGTAAAACTAAACCTATGAATAAGATAATAGGTAATGCTCAGCAAAGTGAATTTCTTTTTAATACAGAAACATCTTCTAAAGTTCAAAAAGCTTCCTTTTGGACACAGAGATGTAAACCATCAATGCCATCTCCCCATGAGGTTAACAAATCCCTTATGAAAAGGTTAAACGTAAAGATACACACACATACATAAAACCAATATGCTAATTCACTGCTAATAATCGATAAAGTTAGATTAAGTAAGAAATAAAACGTACCCTGCATAATATCTTGAAAATTTGAAGGATTACTAAATTCTGTCATTTCACTCAAATGACTGTTGCCTACCATGTCTAAAATCCTCTGCAACTCAGAACTCTAATTTTTGTTCTTCATCCTAGCTAACCTTTCACCAATAATTAAGAGTATTTGCTTTGGGTAGGAGAAGGATTGAGTAGCTCTGGGTATGAGAAGTGGGAAAGACACGATGAAGGAGAAGAAGAGGGTTTAGGTATCAAAATAGAAGAAGACGCTCTGACTTCTTTTTTTATTTTATGTTAACTTTTCTTAATTTTAATTATCAAAACATTAATTTAGGATAAGGGTAGAAGAGGAAAGGGAAAGAACAAAAAAGAAAACAATTTATTAAAAATTATTATAAAGCAAAAGGGAGTGTAAGTGGAGAAAAATGGAGTGGGAAAATCAGCTCCCAAAAATAAAGGACCAAAGTTTTAAGGTTGGGCAAACCCTCACAGGAAAGATAATTGTATTTGGGCCCCATAATTCTTAATGGGCCTATACGCTGGCTCTTACACCACCCCATTAATTTAAAGGGGTCCAGATGTCAGCCATTCTTATTTCCTCCTCCCCTTTTGGGCCGCTTTAAATTTTGGCATGTTATGGACCACTACGGATTCTATAGTTTGGGTCTTATCTAGGGCTTAGATAAGGCCATATCTCTTAACCGTTGGATCAATTAGATCAAATTAGTTTGTTTGATCAAATGATTAATGGATATGACCTCATCTAGGAGCTTTAGATAAGGCCCTCACTATAGAATGACTCGTAAATATTTGGACTGCAAAGTTCAGTTATGTTTTGCTAGGCGCCGGTGGTAATTCTTTAGCTTTGGGCATCATCTTTCAATTCTACAAATCAAATATTATTTGTTGGGCCTCCTTTTAAATATTTGGGCTTAATATTGGGCCAGTTTTCTATAATTGTGTATTGTTGGGCCGCTTTCTAACTTGAGCTTCCTTTTAATTATCTAGGCTTTATGCCGCATTTTTCAACTCTGAGCTTATTTTAACCTTAATTGGGCCTCTAGTAACAATTAAAGCCCAACTAGGTTCCAAATTAGTGGATTCATGTTAAGTTGCTCGCACCAAAACAAAAAAAGGGTTAAGATAATGTGCTAGTAATTGGGGCGAGGTGTTCTGTTACAGGGCCCATAAAGCAAATTTTAAAACTTTGAGCTCACTTGGCTTTGACTGGGGCTTTGATTGGGGCGAGTTAAGTTTTTTGTTATTAGGCCTGAAGACCATCATCAGACCATTACAACTTTCGGCTAATGTAGATAGGTCCAGTAAACTTCTAACTAATTGGGCCTATAAAATATAATTAGAGAACTTCCAGCTCGGTCCAAAAAAAGGCCCAGACAATTCAAGCCCTTATTGCCAAAACTTACTAAGGCCAAAGACGTTTTAGTGCATTCATTTAATTTAACATCAATGAATAATAACCTGTTAGTGCATAACTTAAAAAGACTAGTGAAAGGGCTCACGGGACCGATTGTTATCTTACATCAAGCAAATGGAAAATGTACTTGTATCTTCAAATAAAAATCAACATAAAAAACATGAAAGTGCAGGATCGGCCATAGATGAGAACCTCTGGAAAACAGAAACAACTACATTCTAAACTCTCGTTGATCGATCTGCTGCATCATTTGGTCTGAACCGTATATGAATCCCACAAAGCTGCAGCTTCAGCTGAGTAGTTGTAAAAAGTAATGGTTCCTGCAAGGGGAACTCAGTTTTCAAGCCTGACACTGGAAAATAGGACAAATGAATGAAGGAATAAACAATAACCTCATTCAGTGAGAAAACATTCCATTTTTACATATGTTACGTTTGTGTTGAAACATAAAGCTAGTGTGGAGAATAAACGAGCAGATGCTCTCAGTCGTAAGGTTTCTCTTATAAGTACTATGAGTGTGGAAGTTACCGGATTTGAAAGATTGAAAGAAGACTATTCGATATGTCCAGATTTTAGGAAGGTATATGCTACACTTTCAGAAGACAAATCCAGAAGTAATGAATTTGTTTTACAAGATGGTTTTCTCTTCAAGAGTAATAAACTTTGCGTTCCCCGCACATTAGTACGAGACTTTCTGGTTTTGGAGTTGCATGCTGGTGGAGTAGCTAGTCATTTTGGGAGAGATAAAACCACTGCTCTTGTGGAAGACAGATTTTATTGGCCAAGTCTCAAACGTGATGTTGCTAAGATTGTGGAACAATGTCGTACTTGTCAACTTGCGAAACATAAAAGGCAAAATACAGGGTTGTAGACTCCATTACTGGTACCCCATGTTCCATGGCAATATATCAGCATGGATTTTGTACTTGGGCTAACTACGACACTGAGGAAGCACGATTCTATCTTTGTGGTTGTGGACTGTTTCTCCAAAATGGCCCATTTCATCCCTTGCTCTAAGACATTCGATGCTTCTAAAATGGCTACACTTTTCATGGATGATGTGGTTCGTTTGCATGGTGTGCCTAAGAGTATAGTATCGGATCGTGATGTTCAATTCATGAGTTATTTTTCAAAGACTTTATGGTGCATGATGAGCTAAACTCCAGTGCTAAGAGCATCCACAGTGGGCTCCCTAAACCACCTCCTTAGACAAATTTTAGGGAGGAATCGTAAAAATGCAACTCCAATCACACTCCCTATCCACCTCCTAAAATAGGGAGTCCTCTAGGAGCTCCTAAATCTGAGGAGAGAGAAATGACTTCTAGTGGCTCCTTATAATTTAATGCTGCTTTATTTAATGAGTATTTCAAACCTTTATTTAATGTTAACTATTTTTTATTTTATTTTATAATAGAGATAGACCAATTAAAAAAGAGTTAAAGCATTTATGACTCTCCAAATTATGGAGTATGGTTGGAGTTGAAATTTTTTAGAGAGCTCTTAAAATAGCTTTCTTATATTCTTAGCCAAATTTTAGCTAAGAAATAGAGAGCATCATTGTGGATGCTCTAAGAATTGAATTGATTGAGGTTCTAATTAATCCACTTCAACGTTAACAACCCAATGGGTTAGTCCAGCAGACGTTTCAAAAGCCCATATGGGAATTTTTATGTCCAAACGTTTTTCGCAGTATGAATGATGGATGATGGGTGATGGATCAGTCAGTGTTAATCCAACAAGTTGATTTGCTTTTGCTTTGTATATTAATTTATGTGGATGCGGTTTGATCGCTTTCTAAGAGCATCTACAATGGGCTCCCTAAACCACCTCCTTTGACAAATTTTAGAGAGGAATCGTAAAAATACAACTCCAACTACACTCCCTATCCACCTCCTAAAATAGGGAGTCCTTTAGGAGATCCTAAATCTGAGGAGAGAAAAAAGACTCCTAGTGGCTCCCTATAATTTAATGCTGTTTTATTTAATGAGTATTTCAAACATGTATTTAATGTTAACTATTTTTTTTTTTTAATAGAGATGAACCAATCAAAAAAGAGTTATAGCATTTAAGACTCTCCAAATTAAGAAGTATGGTTAGAGTTAAAATTTTTTAGAGAGCTCTTAAAATAATTTTCTTATATTCGTACCTAAATTTTAACTAAGAAATAGAGAGCATTATTGTGGATCAGAGCATCATTATGGATGCTCTAAAGGGCTAGGCTAGTCAAAATTATGGCGACATAAACCACACACAATGAGCACACATTAGCCCACCTTCTTTTTGGTAAGTAACGCCCAGCAAGTACTGATGCCTCGAGGTTCCAACTTCCAACGGGCGAAGGTTTTGACTCCTGAGGATTCGGCGTAAACAATGTTGTCATATGCTCGCCATGCCAATGCCATTGCCCCAAGGCTCCCAACAAATCACGCTTCTTTTCGTTCTATTTTAAACACAACATCAAACACTTCATCTTCACATTCGTCTTCGTCTTCGTCACATTCGTCTTCGTTTTCGTCTTCGTCTTCGTCTTCGTCTGCAGGAATAGGACGACGACGACTAGTATTTACCCAAACCCAACCGCCTTCAATCTCAATCTCAATCTCAAGCCCTCTCAAATCCCTTCGCTTTCTTTCTCGTAACGTTAATAAGAAAAAAGGGTCTTCCGTTCGCTCTCTTTCATTTCTTTCAAAACCTAGAATGGGCTCGCTTTGTGCCCTAGACGTGCCCTTGCAATACCCTAGAGTCCGCAGAGATGAGTCTGTTATCGATGACTACCATGGCGTCAAGATTGCCGATCCTTATAGATGGTATAGTACAACCTCCTCTTGTCTACATATTTCCCACCATTTTTTTTTTCGTTTGTTTATTTGTATAGAAATTGAAATTTATTATCGAAGAAGATTTTCTTTCAAGGGTTTCAATAGTATTTAGCATTTGTACTTAGAGTTTCAATACAAAACCCTAGCATTTGTACTGCTTGTTATCTCAACGAGGATCAATCGCCGACTTCTTGATGCTGCTATTTATAAGAATTTGATCGAATTTTGATTTTCTGACTCTTTTGGATTTAATCTTTTAGGCTTGAAGATCCTGACTCAGAAGAGACCAAGGATTTTGTACAGAAACAAGTGGAACTGACACAGTCGGTTCTAAAGGAATGTGATACGAGAGGCAAGCTTAGTGAAAAGATCACCAAGCTCTTCGATCACCCACGCTATGATCCACCTTATAGGAAAGGGAATAAGTACTTTTACTCCCATAATACTGGGCTTCAAGCCCAAAACGTCATCTACGTCCAGGTTGGCCATTGGCTCTATATTTGATAATCAACTACATATAAATTCATTCATTCCTTCCTCTGTTTCCTTCTTCTTTCCTTATTTTCTTTCTTGGGGTTCATTTTTGGTTTTAGGACAGTTTGGATGGAGAACCTGAGGTTTTGCTTGATCCTAATACGCTCAGTGAAGATGGGACTGTATCTTTGAACACACATTCTGTAAGTGAGGACGCCAAGTACGTGGCCTATGCCCTTAGCACAAGCGGCAGTGATTGGGTAACAATCAAAGTGATGCGGGTTGAGGATAAGAAGATCGAGCCAGATACTTTATCTTGGGTAAGCGCTGGAGTTTATGTATGTTTTGATATAAAGTAATGTGTGTTCTCCATGGCACCTTTACAGAGATGAGCTTACTATTTTCAGGTCAAGTTTTCGGGCATTTCCTGGACACATGATAACAAAGGGTTTTTCTACAGCCGATATCCAGCTCCAAAGTAAGTGGAAATCATGTATCTTTACACTAAAAAGTTGTGGGCATGTGGATTTTGATGGAGTTCTCTAATTAGCATGGCTGATAGTTTGAGACTTTCAGTTAAATTAATAAGATACAGAATAAAAAAAGTGACAGAATTGATGTAGATGCTCTTGTTTTACTTAATTTGGAGAATCCGAAGATGGTTAAATGGCTATTACTAGGCTATGATTAGCTAAAGTTTGGGCTGTGAGTATAGATATGTGGATATAATGGCACAAAAGAGTCATTGAAATTGAATTTATTTAGAAACTTAGAAACTATTATTAAGACAATGAATAGCTCTGTTAGGTTTATTTTGATATTTCCTCGTTTGTTAGATTTGTGCAAAATAATGAAATTGAATTTATAGAACTGTTGATTTGTTTTGTAGAGAAGGAAAAGATATTGATGCTGGGACAGAGACCAACGCAAATCTTTATCATGAGGTTTACTATCATTTCGTGGGTACAGATCAATCAAAAGACATACTATGCTGGAAGGATCCTGAAAATCCTAAATACTTGTTTGGAGCCAATGTTACTGCTGATGGGAAGGTAGGTCGATTTTGTTATCTTCCTGGATTTTATGGCTCTGTTAGAGTCCTTTTCTTCTTGTTGAAGCAGTAGGATTCTTGTACTTAAAATGAAGCTTAAAGTTAAGACATGTCACCTGCTCTCTCCATATAGTTTTGTGATTTTGCATTAGAATGGGGTTTACAGTTGAGGTCTCACCCAGAAACTCTGCCCAGTGGTGAAACTGCTCAATGTATTCAATTTGTAGTCTGTGTAGAGAAAAGATTCAGTGACTCATTTTCTGTAGAAAGGGCCCTCTGTGTGTAATAGAAGCATGTATCATATCGGGTTTTAAGTGCTATTAATACTGGCAACTTAGCAACCAAGATGCATCACCTTTGGAAAATCATAGTAATGACACGCATTATGAGTCATAAATACTGGCTGTTGATACTGTTAGGGAAGTATCATTTCCCTTGTAAATGGGCATTTAAGTCTTATCCTTCTTTACGCCATTTTGTCATTCACATTTACGTCTTTAGATCTTTTATTTTTTGAACGGAATCTGTTAAAGGATACTATAATAGCCACCACACTATTGATGGCGAATTAGGTGTGAATACGTTTAATGATCTCTCATCATACAGAAAATGGTGCCAGATTCCAAGAGTTTCATATTGAAGCATTTGGGCCATGGTTGTAAGATGGATCTAATGACGTGGATGTTACAGCTCTATATATTTATGATAAAAACGTGGATATTAAATTCTTATATAATTTTTCTAGTTTTTTTCCAATGTGAAACACCCCTTATAAATTGCCATTTTTGTTTTGATTAGATTGTTGTATGGCTTAGAAAAAGCAGATTTATTGTAATATTATTTTGAACTAACTTTTTTTTTTTCTTTCTGGTACTCTGTAATCTACAGTATATTATTCTATCTATTACTGAGGGTTGCGACCCAGTCAACAAATTTTATTACTGTGACATGTCTGCACTTCCTAATGGGCTTGAAGGTCTAAGGGAGAAAAATGATTTGCTCCCAGTTCTGAAGCTTATTGATACATTTGATGCAATGTATGATCTCATTGCAAATGATGACACTCTGTTTACTTTTCTGACAAACAAAGATGCTCCAAAATATAAGTTGGTCCGAGTTGATCTAAAGGAACCAACTGTTTGGACTGATGTTCTCCAAGAAGCTGAAAAAGATGTACTTGAATCAGTATGTGCTGTGAATGGTGGCCAAATGATTGTTAGTTACTTGAGTGATGTGAAGTATGTACTACAGATTAGGGATTTGAATTCAGGTAACTTGCTGCATCAATTACCCGTTGACATTGGCTCGGTTAGTGGGATTTCTGGAAGACGTGAAGACAGCACTGCTTTTTTTGGGTTTACGAGTTTTCTCACCCCTGGTATAATATATCAGTGTAATTTAGCGAACGAAATTCCGGACATGAAGGTATTTCGTGAAATTACAGTTCCTGGGTTTGATCGCTCAGAGTTCCAAGTTGATCAGGTACTAGAGCTTGTTGTACTGACATTTTAGTGTCACTAGCTTGCTCTCATTCTTTCTATGTACCTTCAATTTCTTATCACATGCAGTATTTCATTTACTATATGATGCGTTTTTTCATTATCCAGGTATTCATTCCCAGTAAGGATGGAACTGAGATACCAATTTTTGTCGTGGCCAGAAAGAACATTCCTTTGGATGGATCACACCCGTGCTTGCTATATGGATATGGTGGATTCAACATTAGTATTACGCCTTATTTCAGTGTTAGTCGTATTGTACTTACAAGACATTTAGATGCTGTTTTCTGCATAGCAAATATCCGTGGTGGTGGGGAGTACGGGGAGGAATGGCATAAATCAGGCTCCCTCGCTAAAAAGCAAAATTGCTTTGATGACTTCATTTCTGCAGCTGAATACCTGGTATCTGCGGGTTATACCCAACCTAGCAAGTTGTGTATCGAAGGTGGAAGTAATGGTGGGCTGCTCGTTGGAGCTTGCATAAATCAGGTTTGGCATTTTTAGCTTTGTTTACTATAAAAACTGTAGTGAGTGATTTATATGAAAAAAAATGCCTTCTCGCAGAGACCCGATCTTTTTGGTTGTGCACTAGCTCATGTTGGTGTTATGGACATGCTACGGTTCCACAAGTTTACCATAGGTGAATTTACTTCCTTTGGGTCTTCTAAGGTTTTTTTTTTCTTCTTCTGGTTGCAACATATGTTTGATGTAGAAGAGTTACTCAGGTCATGCATGGACTTCTGATTATGGCTGTTCTGACAAGGAGGAAGAATTCCAATGGTTAATTAAGTGAGTACTGTTTTGTTTACATTTTCTCTCTTCATTTGGTGGAGTTGAGGTGTATCTGATTGCAGTCCTGTTTTGGTTAGGGCAATGTTTTAAAATTCTGTAGAAGTATTTCACTGCCTTGTTTTAGTCTCAGTTCTGTGATGGATAGTGATGGTGGGATAAAGTATTACTCCAATTCACATTTGCTTAGAACTCCATAAACAAGATTTCTCATTCTTTGTTGGAATGAGTGTGATTGTTAGGATAAGAGGGATTGCAGTACATATTTATGCATTATGCTTGATGCGCCTCTTCATCAGTCTTCTTCTTACTAGGCAATTTGTGAGCATGTTTTGTTCCGATTTCTGTGACAGGCTCAGATGTCTTGGTGGTTCTTGTAAATATGAATACGAGCTTATCCCTCCCTGCCTTCTACTTTCAGGTACTCGCCTTTACACAATGTCAGGAGACCATGGGAACTGCATGCAAGCCAACCTCACCAGTACCCATCTACCATGCTATTGACTGCAGATCATGATGATCGAGTCGTACCATTGCACACGTTGAAGTTATTGGCGGTGAGTCTCTTTTGCGATAGAATCTACGAGTCTTTTATTTATTTGTGCATTTGTCTGTTTCAGTTGTGTGTTATTCTCTTTTATTGATTTTGTGCTTTTGTTTGTTTCAGTTGTGTGTGTTATTTTCTCTTCAATTGTATAATTGATTCTCTTTATTCTTAGACCTTGCAATATGTTCTGAGCACAAGTTTGGAGAAAAGCCCACAGACCAATCCGATTATTGGTCGCATTGAATGCAAGGCTGGGCATGGAGGCGGACGTCCAACCCAGAAAATGGCAAGTATCTGATTGAGTTTATATTGTCATTTATGGTCCCGACCATTGTATTTATATATGGCTCTTGTATTTACAGATTGATGAAGCTGCAGACCGGTATAGTTTCATGGCTAAGATGTTGGGTGCATCTTGGATAGAGTAGTTTTATCGATGCTTGACAACAAAGATGAAAAGAGCGAAAAAAAAAGAAAAAGAGTTCATGGCTAAGTTGGGTGCATGCTGTTGTCGACCTCCTGGGTTAGGTTAGGTTAGCACAGGCTATTTTAAAGTTGAACTATGGCGCGCAAAGCAATACGTTATCTTGAGCAGTAGCTATTGATCAACACAAGATGAATTCAGCGTCAGCAAGGAAAAAAACTTGGGATGAAGTGAGAATCGGCTGTTATTCCACGCTTTCTTCAGAGTTACTGTGTTGGTGGGTGTGCTTTAATTAATTGCCAAGAAGGGCTCCTTTTTCCTTTTGCCTTCTAAATTTGTAAGGGATCTTGTTCTATATCAGTCATGGCCCAAGATTACTCTTGGACAATTAATCTCGATGTTCCTAAAGAATCATCTTATAATGTCCGCCACAAAGGCCAAAATTTGGTACACCAGAAACGGCTCAACCATAACTTTTGGTCGCGACCTAAATCGTTTATCTCAAAAGTATCATTACTGTTCCACGTAAATCTATGGATCAAGTAATAGTTTGCTTGGAGTTGTATGGCGAACTATTCGTTGTAGCCAATCGTTGTCAAGGTTCAACCGTAGATCGAGTGAATGTGCGGCCAGGGAATAGTAAATGGGAAAAAACAGAGGACCAAAGTTTTAAGGTTGGGCAAACCCTCACGGGAAAGATAATTGTATTTGGGCCTCAAATTCTTAATGGGCCTATAAGCTGGCTCATACACCACCCCATTAATTTAAATGGGTCCAGATGTCAGCCCATTTTTATTTCCTCCTCCACTTTTGGGCTGCTTTAAATTTTGGCATGTTATGGACCACTATAGGTTCTATAGTTTGGGTCTTATCTAGGGCCCTTAGATAAGGCCCTATCTCTTAACCGTTGAATCAATTGGATCAAATTAGTTTGTTTGATCAAATAATTAATGGATAGGACCTCATCTAGGAGCTTTAGATAAGGCCCTCACTATAGAATGACTCGTAAATATTTGGATTGCAAAGTTCTGTTATGTTTTGCTGGGCCGCTGGTCGTAATTCTTTAGCTTTGGGCAGCATCTTTCAATTCTACAAATCAAATATTATTTGTTGGGCCGCCTTTTACAGTCTTGATTCTGGCCGCCTTTTAAATATTTGGGCTTAATGTTGGGCCACTTTTCTTTAATTGTGTATTGTTGGGCCGCTTTTTTAATTGAGCTTCCGTTTAATTCTCTGGGCTTGGGCCGCTTTTTTAATTGAGCTTCCGTTTAATTCTCTGGGCTTTAGGCCACATTTTTCAACTCTGAGCCCAGTATAACCTTAATTGGGACTCTAGTAACAATTAAAGCCCAACTAGGTTGCAAATCAGTGGATTCATGTTAAGTTCCTCGCACCAAAAAAAAATTGGGCTAAGATAATGTACTAGGAACTGGGCCGAGGTGTTCTGTTGCATGGGCCCATAAAGCAAATTTTAAACTTCAGCTCACTTTGCCTTCATTGGGGCTTTGATTGGGGCGAGTTTAGTTTTTCGTTATTGGGCCTGAAGACCATCATCAGACTATTACAACTTTCGGCTAATGTAGATAGGTCCAGTAAACTACTAACTAATTGGGCCTATAAAATATAATTCAGGTCTTCCAGCTCGGTCCAAAAAAAGGCCCAGACAATTCAAGCCCTTTATTGCCAAAACTTACTAAGGCCACAGACGTTTTAGTGCATTCATTTAATTTAACATCAGTGAATAATAACCTGTTAGTGCATACCGTAAAAAGATCAATGAAAGGGCTCTCGGGACCAATTGTTATCTTACATCAAGCAAAAGGAAAATGTACTTGTATCTTCAAACAAAAATCAACATAAAAAACATGAAAGTGCAGGACCGGCCACAGATGAGAGCCTCTGGAAAACAGAAACAACTACGTTCTAAACTCTCACTGATTGATCTGCTGCATCATTTGGTCTGAACCGTATATGAATCCCCCAAAGCTGCAGCTTCAGCTGAGTAGTTGTACAAAGTAATGGTTCCTGCAAGGGGAACTCAGTTTTCAAGCCTGACACTGGAAAATAAGACAAATGAATGAAGGAATAAACAATAACCTCATTCAGTGAGAAAACATTCCATTTTCACATCTGTTACATCAAGCCGCAGTATCTCTGCTCTACAAGTAAAGATTGATCCAATGCTGCAAAAGACGAAGGGAAGCCATTCTGATCAACAGAACATAAAGAGCAGAGTCCCCAGCCAGTCAAAAGAAGGGATTTCTAATGTCCCAAACCCTAACCTCTCAAGGGATCATGATGACCAAGACAGAACCCTAACCTCTCAAGGTCCAGGTGATTAAAAAATAAATTATACCTAGGTTGGGTGCGTCCGAGGTCCCCATGAACGAATTCCTTGATATATGTTCCAGCCTGTGCTGCAAAGACATATATAAGTGTTCTGTTCCATACATACGAATTTAAAGAGTCACTCTTCCATTAAAATCAAAGGCCAAAATTCAACTAAATAAGTAAATAAGATATACATGCATAAAGTATTTTAATGCAGGGTTAATGTGAAACATGAAAAGAATGGAGGTTTCAATCTTACATTAAAATTTGAATTTTTGTGATATTTTCAATGCATAAAGTATTAAAACTTTATATGTCATAAGTACAGAAACCTGAAACACTTGTTTCCTGAACATATTTGATTACCAAAACCTAAGGTCCATGATTTTAATAAAAAGATGCTGGCAAACAAATTTTAGCTCAATCAAGTTCATTGATTCAGTTTTACTTTCATGCTAAGAAGCTATAAAAAGTTTACCTGCGTACATAGATGCAGAAGAAAATACTGAGAACTTCCAACAATCCTCTCGATTCTCATCCTAAATTGGAAAGTAGAGAAACACTGTTTCAGATTAAAAACATGATAACATCTAGAACATTATTGTGCCATAAAATTTGAACTATCCACAAACCAATGTATGATCTTTTCACGTTCTAATGGACTTCGGCGATGCAGTACCCTGATTGGAGTCCTCTGCAGAATATGCTATACAAAATAAATAGATATCAGACGGAATTTCAATTAAGGAAAGCTTTGAAATCAAGGAACATTAGTTGCCCAACAAAGACTATAGAAGACTTCCTCAGTCATAAGAACTAACTTATAAAATACTAAAAGAGAACAAATGATGTATATTTAAGCAACGACGAATGAACAAAAAGAAAAGTAAGAATAGTTCATAACAAATTTGGAGAAACCCTTGACATTTTTTTATTGCTTATTATTCATAATTAGTGGACACAATGTGAATTAGTGTTCACAGGCAAGGTCCTTTCTACATAAAATCTTTTCCATGCATCATATTATGTCATGCTTTAGAGTTGACGATAAACAAGTAGAAAACTGTTATGAGGCTTAAAGATAGCTCACCATGTCTTCAAGTGAAGATATAGACTGCAAGTCTTCATCCTTGAGAGGACGAGAAATCCACACTAGCGCAGTGTATTGCTTCTGCGTGCAAATACAAGACAATATAACAAGGCCATCAACATGAGATGGGAAGAAGGGGTAGGGGAAAAGAGAAAATAAATAAATAAATGAAGAAGAAGAACAAACCTGTTTCTCTGCTTCCCCTTCACGCATCAGTTCCCACGACTGACTGCCTAACAGTTTCAGATTTTTCACACCTACCTGCATCCATAATGTGTTCTTTTGTTATTGCTCAATGACAGGAGAAACAACAATGTTGATTTGGCAGTGAGCTCACCAGTTTCTTTTCCAAGTTATTTATCTTTGTTTCCAAAAATTTTACAGACTCTTCAGATGGGATATAGCGTGCATTTTGTATTTCAAGGAGGAAAGGCCTTCCAGAACCCAACATCCGAACCTAAAAAGATACATACTTCAGAATTTACTTATTAACTCAAACTGCAGTACAAAAAAGCAGATTTCCATTACATCTATATCTTCTCTGCCAGCAGCATGAAACTTATAGTTATCACCACGACATAGAGGAAGAATGTTGCTACCTAGTATCTCCTATACAGGAAAACACAAATAAATGTCAAGATTTCCACCATTGTTTCCAGAAGAACAAGCCAAATTAGAAAGACTGGCCAATATTTGGAAATATTACCTCGACAGATGCTTCTCCCATTCTCTCATCATCAATAATCCAACAGGTTTGACTCACATTTCTTGAGTACTGTAACATAAAGAGTAATTAGCATTGATTACCTTTCGGCAACCACAAGATTAGCTAATGACAAAAAGCAACTACAATGTTAGCTAATGAAGCAGACACAACCTCAAGACTAGCTTAATGACACTGAGGTTAGTATTCAGACATAGAAATAATAACAAAACATCTCAAACCCATTTTTCCATCTTTGGATAGAAGATCCAGGCATCCCTAAAGATGCATAAGTACACATACACACAAACTACATAGTATCTCTTGCCTTGAGAGAGAGAGAGAGAGAGAGAGAGAGAGAGAGAGATGGCTTTACCACAATAATTAATATGAGAATAATCTTAACACCTTTCTGGCATCCTAGTAAGTAAACAGGTCGAAAGTAGATTTGGATGCGCCCAAATAAGCCTAAAACTTGGGTCTGCTCAGATAAGCTAGTCTGTCTGAGACAGGAAAAAATAAATTAGCCTACCTTCAGGTATCTCCCACCAACATAGATTTGCGTCCGGTAGCAGTGAAACTCCAAACAGCAGGGTTCATTGGACTAGAATGGATAAATGAAAAGTGAAATTACAATCAACATCATACACAAGGTTTTTTTAAACAAAGATTGAGCCAAAAAACTGACTAGAAAAGTGAGATAGATAAATGATTCAGCTCTGATACCAAGCTAATGCTTGAAACTAAAAAGGCAGTCTCATACTTGTACCCTATGTATATCCAACAGAACAAATCTTAGCACTTATTGTCTAGTAACACAAAGAAAATAACAGTAACTCTCACATTAAGTTCACTCATCATTGTACCCCCATCACATCACATCCAAAAATGGCAATTATAGTCTTCAGATCATTCGAAAAAATGGAACTCTCAGCAACCAATACCAAACAAAATTCCATTAGAGTACCTGCCCTAATGGTAACTTCAGGCACTCAGACGATTCATTAGCTTGAAAACTCACAAAAGACCTTTCAACAACGGCACCAGCTTCAATTGGTGGGCCAGAGCATTTGAAGTCATCATCAATTGTGTTCAAACCATTTCCAGCGCCTGTAACAATAACAGTAAATAGCTATCGAACAGTGCTAAAATTCTACTCCAGTGATAATATTTTAGAATTCTATAACATTACAAACACGCATGCCATGTACATAAGTTCTCAATTATGGGTTTAAACGCATTTGGAGCGCTGAATCTGAGATCACTCTGAAATTTGCAATAAAAACAGGAACAAGTGGTAGTAGTATAAAACTGAACATGCCTGTTTTTCTTCTTTTACCTCCGTGGCACCCCTCTACAGAATTCTCAACTGTTTTTGATGATATACGGTGAGTGTATGTTAAACGGATGCGGAAAGCGCTTATGTTGGATTTACAACCCTGCAAAACTTCAATTCATCCTAGATTAAATTGACTATTCGTATCTTTTATGAATCATATAAAATTCACTGTTCTCAATAAAAACCTTTTTATTTTCTTTTCAAATTATGTCATATAAATAACAGAATTAGAATCTGAAAGAATCTTTGCATACCAACATTGTTTCAAGGGATTCCATAAGAGAAATTTTTAGAGCATCCTTCGCAGAAATGCATTCAGAAATTGATTTTCCTTGGAACCAAGGTTCAGATTCATACTTTCTTTTCATATACAACCTACAAAAGAAAATGAAGCATTAAAGCAACCTATATGTACAAAGAGCTCAAATAAAAGAAACTTAAATGTGGACTAAATAGAAACTTAACTATACTTGGGATGTAGAATGTTAACTAGGTTCACCATATTTCAGAAATGTTCCAAAGTTCAAAAGTCAAAGAGCTTTTCTGTGAAACTACAAATCTTACCAAACAGTGTGATCGTTTTCCAGGACAATTGGAGGTATAGACACTTCAAGAGAATAGCTGTCAATCTCAAAGCCCTGTTGCCTAATCAGACTGGAAATGGAAACAGCCAACTCATTAGCGCTCTCGTTTTCCGTCACCAACTTCTTATCCTCCCAATAAGTGAACTGCAAGATTCCCAAACAAATGCTACAAACTACCGGTTCTCTGAAATTACCATCCACCATATGTTTCTCTGAACATGTTGAATCTCCAAGAAGTGAACTCAACATTGACGGTGATAGTGAAGAACGATAATAAACATGCTCTCTGATCCCAAATAATCGCAAAATGCATCTGGTGCATACCTACAACAGAAAAACATATATATCTAATCTGAAAATTTCAAAAGCATTTTAATAATCTATTGAGGACATTTTAGCCGCATCTACTTAGAAGGTGAATACTCGTCTACCCGTAGTAAACGAGCCTCAACAATACAGATGCAAAAGGTTTAACATAATCCAGTACGAACAATCTTTAGAAGAATATGAGCCCAAAAAAATCTGAAGGAATGACATTTGAAGAACCGTAATTGGCTACCACTACAATAAACTCCATATATAGTAAATTCCTAAGCGTTGTTCTAAACGTAAAGAAACACTTGAACTAATACAGGAAAAGGCAAGAAGAGAAAAATTAGGGTAACGGAGATCACCCCTATGGACAATAAGTCTATCACGGCGCGAATGGGCAACTCTCGGACCACATCGCAGAGAGCTCGTACATTGTCGCCATTAACGGTGGGCTGTGAAGCCTCTTCAGTGTCGCTTGGCATTTCGAAAAGCCCTAAGCGCAGTCGAAGATTTGTACTTGTCAGAAAGACGAAGACTCAGTTTTAACGTTTATGCCAAAAACGCGCGTATCTGATAGAAGCACCTAGCTTTGTAAATTGTATGAACATTACAAGAAGAAAAGAGTATTTGCGGCCCTACTTGAATGGAAAGGGCAAAAATGTCCGGGTTGAGTACCACCAGACCAGCCCATAAATAAAAGCTAAAGTAAAGCTAATTACCAAAATAAAAAAGAAAAATTATGTTAAAAGCCCAACAAACTCCAAATTTTATATTGGCCTCTGGAAATTATAAATAAATAAATACATATTGAAGTGGCCTCTAAAATCATCTAAAGGACCTTATAATTCACAATTATGTAATTTTTCTGCAATACATAATAAGTGAATTACTATTAGTATGCCAAATGAGGTGTAAATATTAAAAAATTTAAAATCATTTTTTATTTTTTTAAAATGTATACACTGAATATTTCCCTTTTTGTTTGTGGAACCTCATATTATTATTTCCTGAGACATGCGAAGTGTCAATTGATAGTAAAAGGTTCATAAATTTCCTTTATTGTTTACAGCATCAATACACGACAGAGACGCTTCGTATGCTTATTTAGTACAAAATACATATGTAAATACACAAGTGTTTTACAGCGACGAAGATAAACCATGGAGATCCACATATCCAGAAAGCACCGTCCGGCATCGTTCTTTCACCTTTGTTTGATATATGACCCTGCATATTTGAACACTCACATTAACTCGATTTGGTTTATAATAAATGATTCACAGAGACCAATGAACGAGACACAAATCTACCTTAAGCCTTCAAGCCACATTTCAGTGAGCAAAGTTTCACCAGGGTAGACATGTAAAAGGAATCGGCCTGATATGCATTTGACCAGGTTTGGATCTCCTCTGCAAATGCATTTCACAATCGCCCTAACTGAAAATCCAAGTGTGCACAAGCCATGCAGTATCGGCCGTGTGAATCTTTGACAATGCAATACAAAGATGTTAGATAAATTTAAATTTTGGGTTCATTTTGGATCTATGGTACAAATGAAAGTTGAAAAACCAGAACAAGTAAAACATAGCTCATTTCAAATACAATTGACTCAGAACTATATAAAGTATACTGCTATCAAAGTCGGCAAAGCCTGGGAAAATGAGAAGAGAAAACATGACCAGGCAAAGAAATTAATTGGCCACAGTTATTGTAGGTAATGAAGAAAAAATGCGCAGTATTAGTTGGCTACAGTATGACTCTTAGCATGTTGAGACAAAACAGCATCATAGGATCTGAAAGCGGATTATGACCTACACAAAATTAAAAGAAAAAACTTAAACAAAAGCCCATCTATGTAATTAAGTGGGAAACCAACCCTGCAACTTTTGCGAATGTAGGATCTGAATGCAGAGGATTATAATCTCCAGATAGCCTATACAGCAATGCCTGCAGAAAGTCATAAAGAGGTCAAAAGATTCTATGTAGTTATATTTATATAAAAACTGAATGTATCCAAACCATAAATTGAACATGTTCATCACTCATAAAGATGAATAAAATACTACTCTTTTTGTTTATCTTGAATATGCTATTTAAAGAAAATGCATTTTTAGATTTAAAGCAAGCACAAGCCATTAATAGCTGCCTATTACTCGAGTCCTGGGCATACAAGCAGCATTGTGATCACCAATTGGGAAATAGGTTGACAAAGGGGAAACAAACAGAATTGGACCATAGCTTTGTTAGAACTCAACCACTTTTAATTCTGTAGGAAAAAGGACCAAATGCCATATGAAATAGAAGCATGATCAAGGAAAATACTTAACTAAAACTAGGAGGTATGAGACAATGACTTTCATTCTTGCAATAATGAAATAAATGCTACATGCCTGAGATGGTTGTGTACAATCTTCAAACACTACAAAAGGTTGACCTTTTGGGATTTTCACAGATGGAACCTTGTCCTTTGGATAGTTTGAATATGAATATGGATGAGATGATTTTGAGAAGCCACCAGCACCTCTCAGAAAGGCAGTTGTCCTGGAAAGAAACACCCCAGCTGTGTCAATTGTATTGCAGTATTAGATCAGCTATCTCAAATGAGTACTTACCGATTCATGCATAACAATGCACCAGAATCTTTGTCGTAACTTTTTGTTTCAATCTCAAGAATAGCAGCTTTACCTGCAAAGAAAATTAACAACAACAAAAAAACTAATTATAGCATTACTATCTCTATAAACAAAGGGTTTAGGATAGTGATTATTTAAAGTGTGACTTCACTTTGGAAAAAGAAAGGATAGTGATTCTTTGAAGTGTGATTCTTTACCCTATCTCTATAAAGTGTGACTTCATTTGGAACTTCATATAACAGATGTGAACCTTCATGTGATATAAACACATCAAACAGATACCATGCATCTTGCTTATATTTCTCCGAAGAACATTTAAGTCAAACTTCCTCATACTAGCATGCATATGATTCTGCAAGTTACTGAAATAATAATATGCTTCTGCTAACATACACAAACCTTTATCATGGAGTCCAGCAAGACTCACGGTATTTTTTAACTGCAAAAAAAAAAGTAACATAAAATAAAACTTATTCTCTCTTCAAAGAAACAAATGGACGATAAACAAAACCAAAAATAATAATTTTAAAAAAATAAATTTGATTTCACAACAAAGTAATCACTAAAAGAAATAAAAAAAACTATCAACTTAGGATGCTACTTTTTTTATCTACAACTCAAAATGCTATTAAAAGCAAGGTTAATGAGCAATGAATCAGTTTCATTCCAAAATTAAGCAATTTTTTGCAGCCATGTCGGTTGGGCAGAGACTCTTACTGCACTTGACCAGTTATTACATACAGGTGGTAGAAAAATTAAGCAATTCTAGAGAAGGTTCACAATGTAAAGAAGCCAGAGCTACTGCATGTTCAGGCATAAAATACAGCTTATAGTAAAAGCCATACACAAGCATTTGAAGGAAGTGGCTTGTATAATTCTATGTATTGTTGTCCATGCAGCAAAAGACGAGGATCATATCTGGTGGCAACAAAAACCAGAAATTCCAGTCAGCAAAAGAAAAATAAAATCAGAATTTCATGAACCACCAAGCTAGTGTAAATTCAAGCATTACACATGAAATGTGTAAAGGGGGCCTTATCATCTAGACTTACTTCAACCCGGGCAGACCTAAAACACCTGGCAGAGATCCAAGCGAGAACAGAGCAGCAAATGTTGGCAAGACCTAGTGAAAATAGCAACATAATTTATGCTATGGATATGTTTTGTAAATACAAACAAAGACGCAGCTCGCAGCAGCATGTTTGTACAATTATCTCAAATGATTCTACTAGACGAAATAACTCCAATGATGATTCAATGAAAAAGCAACTTGATTATATCATTAACACCTGGATAAACTTCTGGCCCTTGTCATGGTAAACAAATTTAAGTTGGTCGACGTCCACAGCATCCCGGGCGCAAGCTCCAATACCCAACGCATAGAGCGCTACATCTCTGCCAATTTACAAAGGGTAAGAGTATAGACTAAACATTTCAATGGCCAGGTAATTCCATGATTTTACAAAAAAAACCACACCAAAAAAAAAAAAAACACTGCTCTGAATCTGATAGGAACGCTTAAGCGTACCTCTCCGAATAGGTGTAAGTCGTCTGACGTTCCAAATCAATATATGCAACAACATGAGACACAAAGAAAAAGAAGGGGAAAAAAAGTTACAAGAAACTATGATGGCAAGCAAAGTGGATCGCTATACAAAAATTAGCCGAAAAGTAGATTAATTCAAGAGTTGAGAGCTGTGTAGAAAATGCAATTAACAAAGCATGAAAAACAAAGAGATGCGTACCTCAGGGAATTTGTAGGACTCGATACGATCAGGATCGAACTCCGACGCATCCGACGACATCGTGACACTCTATATCTGTTTGCAAATTTTGGGTGTAATGTAAGAAGAAGGATAGGATTGGGAAGATACAAGATAATGTCAGCTGGGGCGTCTTTCGTGCCAACAGCGACAGGGTCACCACATTCAATAAACGTCTCTGTTCAGCGTTCTGAGTTCATTGATCAAATATTATTGGTTTTTTTTTTTTTTTTATTACCGCTGCTCTGGATTGACTTTTTTTTTTTTTTTTGTTTCTTCAATGGACTGACTTCGTTTTGGTGATGAAGACGGTTTCACTTTCAACTTAAAAAAAGCAATCATATAGTACAAATATGTTCACCTTAAAACAGAGAGGAAGACAATCCGGTGCCTTTTCAATCCAGTCATTTTGTTAATGTTGTTTGCTTAAATCAACCACGAGAACGAAAGCAATAAAACAGCGAATGATAGTTATAGTTGAGAAGAGAAACGTATAACAGAGAAATCATGAAATTAATACTCTGCAAAAGGGGAAAAAAAGAAAACAAAAACAAAGCACCCCCCACCGGCCTTCTTCACGAAAACTAGATAGAAATCCAAAATTAAGACTCATATCCAAAATTACGACCGTATCGAAAACTCATTTCTCCAAAACTTTAAATCCCATCTTCTAACAATAACATAAACATCCAAATCATACATAAACTATGCCAAGACAAGGGCAGACGTCAAAATACATTTGTTTCTGGCAAATTGTTCTATCCAGCCTTTCACATTCTATCTTCTCTCTTCCGAGGTGCACATGTGATGATCTCATCAACTCTAAGAATCATCTCTGCAGCCTCTGTTGCAGACAGCAAGACAGCCTGCTTGACTTTAAATGATTCAGATATGCCTCGTTCTGCCATGTCTCCTACCTGCCAGAATGTCAAAAATTGCCAGGCATCAATTAACGATGACAATCCAGAAAAACGGATTGAAGAGGTTTCCAGGCATCATATACACCTAAAATGTCCTATTTCTGTTTTTTTTTTTTTTTCATTTTCTTTATTTGGGTACTTACAGCTCCAGAGATGACATCAATCCCCGCAGTGCATCCTTCTTTATGGTGCTCTGCGCGTAGCTTTGCAATCAACTCAGCACTGTCCAAACCAGCATTGTCAGCAATGATAGTAGGAATGGCTGAGAGTGCCCTCGAGAAAGCTTCAATAGCGTGAGATTTCTTTCCAGGAGTCTTCCTGGCTAGCTCATCAACTTCCTTTGCCATAATCATCTCAGGCCATCCACCTCCGAGTAAAACCCTGCTGTCATTGACTGTCTGAGACAGCACACACAAGGCATCATGCAGAGACCTCTCAGCCTCGTCAAGCACGTGATGACTGCCAAAGAAATACAAACATGTCATTACAAGTCAAAAAACTGTCAGACGAGAATCACATACTAATGGCAGAACTACCTGCCATTACAAGTCACAAAACTAATGCATGCAAACAAAATTTTGGGATTCCAAAGGGCGTGGATGCAGATAAAACCAATCAATAAAATTCAATTAATGAGGTCTTAACTGCCTCATGAACAAAAAGTTAAACTATGGCTGCATGCAAGATAAGTATTGAGAAATACTGTACTCCATTTCATGTTTTGAAACACACAAACCAAGTTTAAAATGCCGAACTGAATTGGCAGGGAACAAATATAAAAAAATACCTTGCCCCCCTCAACACTATTGTGCATGCCTGACCCAGTTCAACGCCAGAAAAGTGGATCAACTTGTCCTCACCGATCATAATTTCCTCAATGAGTTTGCAGTGCCCAAGCTTAACTGACTCTGGATTATCAAAAGTTGATGCAATTTCACCACCAGTTACTAAGGCCAAACGCTCAATCCCATCAAAATCAGCATGCTCAATTGCAAGTATTCCTGCATCTGCAAAGAGCTCCTCCGGGAAATTGTAGATCAACTGTCTGTTGACAAAACAGTTAATCCCGTGAGCTATTATCTTTTGCACTTTTTCTCTCATTTTTTCTTTCTCAGCCCCTTCAATTTCAGCAACCTTAGACATTGAGTCAACACGAACACGTGCCCCATATATTTTTACTTTGTCTGTGTCCATTGCTGTATTTGCAACCAAAATCTTCGCATTCTCTATGCGCTTGGGCTGACCAAGACCTATTTTCTTGTCAAGAATAAATCTGAACAAGAAAAACAGAAGTAACAAAGAAGACATGCATGAGAAAATAAGAACCAGCATATGTCTCCAAACAAAGAACAAAAAGAAATTTACAGATCATTTCATCTGTGCAGATAAATTGATAACAAAAGACACAAAGATCTCGAAGACTACATTATAGAAATCCCAAAATATTTGAGTTCATAAGAAGCTCAAATGTTCATTGCTCTTCTTACCCTTCATCTAAGAAAGAATCTTTCAGTGATCCCCCAGGCTTCTTTATAATTTGGATCGCCTCTAAGTTGGTACTCCCCTGCCATTGCAAACAGCCTTGTGAAACAACATGAAGATACAAGAAAAGTAATTGTTTGCAGCATGAAGATTGAACCTTAACTACCAAATGTTAAGTCATAATCACCTTTAGCCGCATTACAGCATCCACTGCTAGCTGTGCGAAGTGTTCCTTATCCTGAGAAAGAATTTTGGAGCTCAAAGTGGTCATTGCAATCTTCATTAGGTCTGACTTAAATTTCTCTGCACAATCCAGTGATGTCTTCAATTATTACAATAGCTCAAGGAAAATATAATGGAAGCACAACCAAGCAATTTCAGCAAGCAGTGTACATCAAGATCAAGCACATTGAACTCATTAACTAAACAGCATGCGCCTGAATAACTCATATCAGCAGTTGTGAAAATAAAGTTGATCCATGAAGAGATATAATTGGTGAATGATACAGAAGAAAAAGAGAAATCACTGAAGCCAAAATGGCGGCACTTAAATTCAAAATAATAAGCTGCAGTGAATACCAGAATCGGCCTTATTATCCACAACCTTCAGCAACAAAGCATCGCGAGCACATTCAGCTGCCATGCGATAACCTGACAATCAAACATACAGCATTTTTCACATGCATCACATAAGTAGTGTAAAGCTAAGATATGAACCTATTAACAAGTTCAGATACTGAAATGAAAATAAAGCTAAAGGGAAGTGTATAGGTTTTGGTCAACAGAAAACACAGAATCATATTTATACTCTCACTGTGTGTGAGAGAGAGAGAGGGAGAGAGAGAGATGTTCATGCAGAAACCTAGGACAAACCTGATATGATTGTCATTGGGTGAATCTTTGATGCAACGAGCTTTTCTGCCTCCCTTAAGAGTTCCCCAGCCAAAACAACAACAGAAGTTGTCCCATCACCAACCTCGTCATCTTGAACTTTTGAAATATCTGACTCGTGTATTAAAGATCATTACAAAATGCGATATGAAATCTATTTCCACCAGTCATGATTAATTTCAATAACTAGGTAGTTAAGACACATATAACTTGCAAACAAAGGCTTTGACCAAGTCCATAAATGTAAAACGATAACTCAACGGGACGAAGATTTCTACAACCTGTTATGATCACCATGAATATTCACTAATGTAAAATGCAATTATTAGGATACCGACAAGGACTTTAGCAGCTGCATTATCAATATGCAGAGCCTTTAAGATGGTGGCACCATCATTTGTAACAGTGACCACATGTCCTCTTCCTGTTGATTGGAGAATTTTATCCTGTCCAAATATATTCGCAAGAAAGTAACTAACACAAGTAGGAAAATGAAAATTAATGATATAAACACATGCATCTATTAGTTGGAAACACATGAAAGTAAAAGAAACTCACCATTCCCTTTGGCCCTAAGGTTGTCTTGACCAAGTCAGCAATTGCCATTGCACCCACAAATGACGCCTAAAACAATACAGATTATAGATAAGTTCAAAGAGGGATAAGTCAACTTCTATCCATAGTCATTTGAAATTCAAATCAACAAAACGAGATTGAATGTGCCTAACGTACACTGCCTATACTTAAAATTGAGCAATATTCAACTTAGTTGGGACAGTCGCAAATCTCAGAAGGGCATGGGAACAACTTTTTTTTTAATTGGAAAAGGGGAACACAAGTAATTAAATGCCAAACAGAAGATTCACTCCAATATTTGATTTGTACACACAAAATAAAACAAAAGGAGATCTTGTATGATGGCCACTCGTATGTTTAAGGTGTAATGCTTCATTCTTCCCAAAGGAATTTGAAAGGTCAACAGAATGTAAAGAAATAATGAGTAATACTTACTCAAACTCGAGGGATCGAGAAAATGTGAATAAAAGATATGCTTCTAGTCAATAATTTTATCCCATCCCGATTATTATTTAACAAACATTGCCTTGCAGTGAAGTAAAATCTTGCAATCTAAGCATGTACATATGTTTTAAAGAATAAACTGTCAGTCACTCTCAGAAAAACAACATTTTGCTTACTCTCCTGTGTGTCTGTTCTGGAATGTCCCTTGAACAAAGACATAAAAGGGGGGAAAATAACTGCAAGTGTTACAAGCAATTTTGTGCACGTAAATTAATACCGCAGAAAGTAGAAAACTCACCAGTCTAGCCCGCTCTCCTTTCTCCTCACTAGCTTCATCTTTGAAAATTCTCTCGACCTATATTCACCAATCAAAATCAAATAAAAATAATTCTGAAAATAAAACGTCAAAAAACAACACCCTGTATTGAATATTTATTAAACATTCACATACCGCCATGGAATAGATGTCAGATGACTTTAGCTGAAACCTGCAAGATCGCACAAATATAAAGTTCACAAAATGGAAAGAAAAAAAAAATGCGTTTAGCCAAACACAGAAGTCATGAACCAATTATAATGGCATAACCCTAAATCATATAACAAAGAAGCAACATTTCGGCCATTTTTCGCGTTACTTTTCACTTATTCTCCAGAGAACCAGAAAGAGAGAAGAGAGGAAAGCTGAAGTAAAGAAAAACTAAAGTAAAACCCTAAACCTCAAAATCTTAGGAACCCTATATCATGACCAAGAAACTACCTGATCTTAGAGAGAAAGCAAAGACAGGGAGGGCGAATAGAAAATCGGAGGATCTGGATCCCGCCCAAAAAACTGGTTTCGGCGTCGCAAAGAGGGTTTTACACTCTTTCTAAGTTGAAACTTGAAACAGCACTACCGGAGGAAAAGAGTGTGTAGTGGTTATTTATCGTTCTCAATGAACCGCATGTCTAATGTCCGCTGGTTGCCTGACTTTCAAAATGTGATCATCAAAGAATAAGAACGAACCGTTGGATTGGGAACGAGATGGGTGGGCCAGAGTGTTTTCTACGCGGTGATTGGAAATGAGAAATACCAACGCCCCAATGCCCTAGCCAGTTATAACTTACAAGTAACTTCACTTAACACTCTTTTGCGTAGTCTCGCGAAGGCGCAGGAAAGCACTATTGTATTTTTCTTTTCTTTACTTTTTACAAAAAAATAAATACACAATATGTTTCAGGTCATTTCAAGAGTTGAATTCGTACTTCGTTTCAATACTGAGGAAAAAAAATCATTTAATCAAGCGTTAATAGATTATGGGGTTAGATACTTTTTTTATCACTGGGTTTTATACGAAAATTCAATTTGGTCAATGAAAAAAATATTTAGCCAAATTGGTCATTATGTTTCTCAAATTTTGCAATTTATACATTCCGTTATATTTCGTTAGCTGCAGTATTTTTTTAGGAAGCACCTTCATTCTTATTCCTCTAATTGAATTAGTGTATATTGTGCTATTAGGGTTTAACAAATTGGGGAGAATTAGGTTGAAATCGAAATTGTGAGCTATAAGGAAATTCAAAGAACCAAACCAAATTAAAATGGAATGAACAACTTACCAATATATAATGGTTGATTACGTCTCCTTGCCATCCGGAGTCACAATATAGTTCTCACTCAATCGTTTTAGGCTTCAATATAGCATTCAATATGCAACCTTATACCTTATATAATTTCGATTTCATCCAAAGATTTTTCCTAAATTGTTAAACCCTAATAGCATAATATGCCCTAACTAGTGGAGTTAGAAAAAAAAGACTGAACGTGCTTCCTAAAAAATAAACTTTGAGCTTATTATAACAAGCTCATGCACACTATGTATTAGATAAAACAAGTTTGCGCTCATAAATAGATTTTTACCATTGAAAATTAACATCTGGCATAAAAAATGGTATGTTTTTTTTGTACAATAATGTTCCTCCACTATTCGCATCCACAGTTTCTCTTCATTGGTATTTTAATCAAAATTGCAAAATCCAACAAAGCTGATATATTTAAGGAGAAGCACATGAAATGTGTCTCTCCATAAAATCACATTTAGGGCTCATTTAGGAGTTTATGCTCATAAACATATCATTAATTATTTTTGGGAGAAGCACATGGAAGGTATTTCTCCATAAATAACTTAAAGTGATTATTTAGATAAGTGATTATTAACCTCTTCAAGATCACTCCCAAACGAGCCGTAACAAGTCACGACTAGTAGTGGCACGAAATGTTGCATCAACTCAACTTTTATTTTTTAAAATACACACAATAGTCTAAACTACAAAAGGACTGAGGTTTCTCACACACACACTACCAAAGTGTCATGAAGTTCGAACTTAAGACTACTGGTCTGTAAGTCAAAACCATTTTTCCCATTAGTTTAGACCTCATTGACTTAACTGAGCTTTTTTAAGCACTAAGGGTTGTGTCCTATGATATGATAATTGCTTATATTTATTTATAAATAAATGAGGTTGATGGCTCCAAATATTAACAAATAAAATAGGTTACCATATCATTTGGGATTTAAAAGATTGGGACATGAGTTGGTGAGTCATAAGACCCAAAAAAAAAAAAAGTTAATATAGGATAACCATGTAACAAGATTAACAAGTCACATGTTTTGAAAAAAGAAAAACAAGTCACATTAACCCTTAACTTCTATATATGCGATGACATGATGAATATAGCCGGTATATAATAAGTAGAAAAGGTAAGAATAAAAACGTTGAGATGAGGGGCAACTTGAGGGCGGGTCACCCCGGGCCTTACCATAAATAATTTAATTAGGTACATGAAAACCTCAAACAATAAGGGGGAATACAAAACGTGTTGTAAAAAAGAATGTGACCTCGAGCTGAGGTCCTTGACAATTGCAATGCTACATGTCCTCCGCGTTTGACATCATAAATAGTAGAACAAATTAGAAGAAGCAAGCAAACAGTAAGATACTGACGTTGTTCAATCTTGATGGATCCACTAAGCAAGCTAGCTAGATACTCACAGAACAGAACAGAGGAGGCCTTGTTCTTCCAAGTGTGGTGGCTTAAATTTAGAGGGGTCGTGTGCGTCGGCCAGCTGCTCTACCGCAAAGGCGTGCATTCTTGGGGATGGGGTATTCATCCCTAATGGAAGTTGAGGGAGTATAAACACGCAGGTATAATTGTTGTCCAAGGTATTGCCGTGCCCAAAACTCAGTCCTCAAGTTCCACATTCCTACGTTATCAAGTGCTACATATATTGCCGTCCATGACTTGGGATACACCTGCACTCACCATTCACCCATCCAATCCAATCCAATCCAATCCAATCCATCAATATTCTATCTATAATATATATCAAACATACAGAAGAAGAAGAAGAAGTAATCACCTGAATGGTGCAACGTGAAACTGCATCTCTGAGATTGTACTCTTTCCTGCTATTGGGCGTCCACTGCCCTCCATCCAAACTGCAACCAATATTCATTCAATGCATTTATTAATGATCAAGTCAAGAAACCAAAACTGAAGAATTGTGTGTGTATGGAGTGCTTACCCAACAACAAAGAAAGAGTAACCATCAAGATGCCAGCTCTGAATGATGTCTTCGTTGTTTTGGAACACAAATTCGACGAAGGTTCTGTAATCAGCACCCAAGACGGAGGTGTCAAGGTACAATCCCCCGCCAGTAGGGCCTGTCAGAGATGCTTCCCACGCGGAAAACTCCTCCAATTTTGAAGTAGTCCGCCAGCTTGAGGGGTGTGTCTGCCGGGACAAACGACACACTATTCACTCCATATCTTTGCTTGCCATTCACTTGACCGGCAGAATTTTCCAGCACGTAAGTCTTGGTTGTGTTAATCAGTCCATAGTGGTAGGAACCCTGTGGGTTTGGCCTGGGTCCACTTGCTGTAAGATTGGTCCTGATAGAGCGGGCCTGGTTCAAAGACCAGTCAACTTGGATGGTAGGTCCACCGGGGGGTGGGCCAGAGACTCGGCCAGCAGAGTTGGTGTAATGAAGAGTGCCGGTGGTGGTGAGGATCGGAGTGGTGAAACGAGAGGAAGCCACAATGTAGTAGTCTTGCCCGGGCTGATCAGCGGTTACTAGAACGGAGTAAGATTGGCCCACGTGTACATCAAGCGATGAGTAGGTGGTTTGCAGGGTGTGTGTTCCCTCCACTTCTACCAGCTTCAAATTGTGGTTTTGAATTCGGAAGTTGAGGGAGTGTTGCAACCCAACGTTGGATATTCTCAGCCTGTAAGTTTTGCCTGCAATGCAATGCATATATAATCAATGCACTTATTAAGGAAATCTTAGCTAGGCTTAATGATATTAAAATTTGGAAGCAATGGAAGCACACCTTGTTCGAAATTAAGAGAAAATCCACCGGGCCCGCGACCGTTGATAAGGATTCCATCAGGGAAAGGCAGCTTCTTACCGGCGTCCAGATGAGCCCTCAAGCTCTGTACGAGACAACACCAACACCAACATTAACATTCATTCATTTGATCCAAATGCCTAATTGTTGGGCTCTAGAGTCTACACAACCAAACACCTCGCAGGCCCAAACTGTGTGTTTTATCTTTTCTCCACCTATGTTTTGTTTTGGTAGTTTCCGACATCTGACATTTGGCTACTGAGATTTACTGTTTGGAATTATTAGCTTCAATTTTAAGTCACCAACTTCCACTTGGTATAGTGCTGCTATTTCTTCCCCAATCTTCAAAAGGGTTCCAAATGCAAATAGTGACCCACAGGACAATAAAACATGGCTACACTACATGTAACATTAAGACAAACGGTGAGACCATGGGCCATTGGGCGTGGGTGGGCAGATGAAGGAAGGTGACTCGGACTATACTGCGTCCGTGGTCCAACATAACATGTGCCCACATAGTTATCCCCAGCCCGCATACCAACAAGGTATACTCTAAAAATATAAAAAATAATCATAGCAACAGCTGCCCAAAAAAATGTCGTATCTTCCAGACCCGTAAACCACAAAATCACTGAAACAAAAACGTATAATTCGAGATGCTTTCTCATTATTAAACGCAAGAAAATAAAAGAAAAAGGCTGTATTACCGACACAAGATCACAGATGTCAAACAGGTCCAGCTGTCCAGAGATAGAAAGGTAAACATGCCACCGACGGACGCAATCGTTTTATTTTTATTTTCTTAAAAAAATGTGCGAAACGAGACTATACGACCAGAAACACCAGAACAACTTATATGAAATGGAATAGTCGGTTTGAGAAAAAGTTATCAAGCGTAATATATCTTGATTGATTGAAAATAGCAAAATAGTATTATCTCTATTTTATATAAGTATTTTTCAAGAACACATAATTAAATGTTTGACTTGATAATTAAAAAAAGAAAATGTTAAAAGAAGAGAAAAGATAAGAAAGGTTTACCGTGTGATTAGACTTGTACCAATCCCCAATAAGAACAGTATAATCACCAGCTGGATCAGGGAAAGGGACGGGAATTCTGGGCCTGCTGAGAATTCGGATGCCCCAAAACCACCAGCAGCCTTGTGGAACGCAAGAGATGGGAAATAGTAGAAACTCCCAATTTGATCCTTGACTTGTAGAATGTAGGTAAAGTTCCTCCCTGGTGGTATTGGACATGTTGTTCCGTAAACGCCGTCCTCAAATGAATTCCTTCTCTGTTGAATTCCATTCCTATATTTACACACAGTACAGTACAATAATAACCATATTAAACTCCAAATTACATAAACTAATTTTTTTGTTTAATTTACCAAGATCCTCTCCTTTTTATTCAATCTAATTACTTGCTTCTTATGGTATATGGATAGACAACTCTGCTTATTTTATAGCCACAATAAAAGGATTAAGTCCCAAGGGGCGCAAAGGGACAATTAATCACTCAGTTGTTCTTTTGTGGTTAAAACCTAAATTTACTTAATTATTTACCTTTTGGTACAAACATACAATGCATTCAAGAGACTTAATTATTATTATTTTCCAACCAGTCAAGAGACTTTTAATATTTTCTGATTACCATACTCTGCTGTTCTTTTTATTTAGAACAAAAAAATCGCAAAAAGAAAATAGAAAAAGAAAAAGATCATTGGCAATAGCATGTGCTCCAAAGTCCAAATTTACATAATTGAGCAATTGATTTTGTCGGGTCCTGTTTTTATTTTTTCTTTCGTCTAGCTGACCCAACTAATGGTAGGGTTTCCAGTCCCCAGAAAAGAAAAAAAAACTTAATGGAAGGAAGGGGACATGAGCCGCATGATTAGTTATGTAGATGAGGTAGGAAGGGTGATTAAATGCTTGGGCTCCGCAATTGCTGTCGCGTAATTTAATCATGGAATAGGATTAGACAAGACTCCCTTCCTAATTTCTACATGTAGTGGTATTAGTACTAGTACTATATTAGATCCCTTCCCTTACAATTATTAATAACGGTGACCGGATCAGATCCATGCCCACCCCTCCTCATCAACTAGAGAGAGTCGTGCAAAATCTTAAATCCGGATCTAACTTCAAACTCATGAATCACACTGAAACCCAAATCCAAATGGAACTTCAATTCTTTATTGTTCTTTTTTAAGTGGCATATACACGATTCTGATACGCCGCAAATGCACAGAAAAAAAAAAAAAAGAAAAAGAATTGAGAGACAAATGTGGGCTCAGCATTAGGCAGGTGGCCCTTGCTTGCTACTTCCTCTGCTAGCTGTAATATGATATGAATCACATGACGCCTATTTACAGTAACGAAATGTCCTAACCTCGCACTCCAATCAAAGGTTTATAATACTTATAATAAGGGCAGAATGAATAGGGCAATCTTGTCTTTTTCACACATTCCCTATACGATATAAGACATAAGATATTATAAGCCAAGCCTATTAAGTTATTAACAAATATTAATTTCATTTTGGGGGTGATAATGTTTGCACTTAGCAGAGAGCCAGAGTAGCGAGGAAAGAAAAAGAGAGTGGTGGAGTGGAGTGTGTACCAGGAGATGAGAAATGGCTCGTCCAAGCTGTTGAAGACATTGATGATGAGATTGTCATTAGTAACAGAGTGGATATCTGGGCCTGGGAATTGACCATTGATGAGTATCCCCTGAAGAAAAACAAGAACAAGGAACAACAGATCGGATCCATTTTAACCAGATCAGACTCAGAAATCAAATAGATCGTGTACGCATACATAGTGTAGTACATCTCCTAAATTTTTAAAAATAAATAATTAAAATTAAAATGTGCAAGGAAATCATCATTAAAAATAATTATAGATTTGAACAAACCTTTTGGCGCACACCAAGTGGGTAGATGTCGCCATAAGTAACATTCCATTCAAAGAACTTATACGGATCTTCAGCAGCGACAATGGAAAACAGAGCAGTGAGACATAGCAGTGCGGAAACCGCAGCTCCCGCAAAGTTGAGAGACATTTTATGTGCGAGGGAGGGAGGGAGCCTTACTTACTAAGGCTTTAAGCCAATGACTCTGTCTGTCTCTATGAGAGAGAGAGAGAGAGAGAGAGAGAGAGAGAGAGAGAGAGTATAAATACTTGTGTAGTGTTTGGCTCTTTGGTGTGTTGTATTGGATTGGAATGGTTGGACTTAGGAAAAAGCTACATAATAGCAGGGAGCGTGTTTGAGAGTTTAAAACAAGGGAGGGGAAGGAAGGAGAAGGGAAGAAGAGTGAACGATGATGATGACATTCAGCATGGGACGTATTTAAGTGCGGTACAGAAAGAAAGGAAGGGTGAGATGTAGCCTCGCCGCGAGGAAAACAAAAGAGAGGGAAAGTTAATAAATAAATAAATATTTTTTAATTGGAAATAAAAAGAAAATTGCGGTGTCGGTGGTTTTTTGTTACATTACTATTTATAATTGATTATTATTATTATTATATATGGTGTATGAATTGAATAAAGGCATACCAAGTTTGAGTTTGATTGAATTGTGTGGGTGTGTCTGCCACATGGGGTTGGGTTGGTTTTTGTATTTGCGACTCTGTGACGAATGTGTTGTGCTGTGTGTGAGAGCGAAGGGTGGAGGTTTCGTTTTGGCGCCATCCTCCTCCTGAGATGAGAGTGATGAGAGTAACAGCAGAGTAGTAGGGCCCTGATTATTGTCATTAATCAGTCATTAGTCAACTCAACCATTTCCTCTCCAACTTCCGCTTCCAACGAGGAGGGCCTCTTTTTATTTGAATTGCATTGCGAAGTTATTAACTTAAATAGATTAAATTACATGACTCTGTATATAATAGTCAATGGAGTCATGAATCTCACACGCTAGACCCTACCCACCTCCACTTCCAATTTATACATAGGCAGCCGCCGACGGGCTTTATTTTTCTTGTCATGGCATGGCAGTTCTAACGAAATTTCCTACTTCCTTCAATGAATTAAGCAGCTCTCATAAACAAAACCAGTTCAATTCAAAATTCGAGTAGTGATAAATAATAAACAAAAGTGAATATCCACCCAAAAATTCACTTTGTTTCTCTCTCTAGTTATTGACATGAAACTTTCTTGTCTCCGATGGCATATGGAATTAAAAGAACGAAATAGAAAAGTATCGCAAGTTAACTGAATTGGGACTCGGTTGTTTGCAACATTCATTCACGTGACAGACTTGAATGACACTCACTCGATTGGGTATTGGCGTTTATGTCAACGCTTTTACATATCCACACACACACAGGATGAGAATTGTGCTCAAAGCTATCTTGTTAGATTATGACACCTCATTTTTTAATTTTCATGTGTGACTAATCTCACATTTTTATTTTTAGTACTGAATTGACTTATTTGATGTCTACACTACACTACAGGCTACATCATTCTGAGACTCCTATGACCTATCCTATTACAGATGCGTGCATAGTATACAATCCCAACAATCAGACCAGGTTTCTAACTTCTAAGGAAGCCAGGAAAATTGGAAGGAGATTTTCTCACTTAAAATTAAAAACCCCCAAATTTAGGAAAAGTCAAAAAGCAACATGCTTACGCGGTTTCTAATTGAAATTCAAATGCAGTTCAAAAGTATACAAATTGATGATGATGCTCCCCTGGCTGGGTAGTAGGTCCCTTCAACCGTGATTAGTGGGCATGTTGAACTCAAACCATACACCACGTAGCCATCAAATCTATGTCCTCCCCCTAAGGGTAACACAGCTGTAGACTCTAGTGTATGACGATAACATTATTGACATGAAAAAGATTTAAGACGTATGCGGGACTCATAATCATGAAAAAGCAACACATGCACGCATTCCTCTCAAATCTCAATCAACGTCCTAACGCTACAGACTTGCAGTGCAATTAAGTTGAGCAAAGCAATCATATGAATTCCAAAAGCTATAACAATGATTGATTCTTCACTCCTCGTTCATATTCATTTCAGCTCAAGTTTTAAAAATTCAAATTTGATCACACTTCTTTTTGACTCTTTCGGTAAACTGAGATGCCTTGCAAGTTGCAACCCAATAACCTATATCATCATCATCATCATCATCATCAAGAATCAAGATAAGCATCATGTGTAACAGCAGGGAATCCTCACAACACGACACTCTGCAACCCAAGTAAAATAATACACTTTCCAAATTCTAACATTCTAATCTTTTATATGAGAAGAGAGCCTAACCCCAACCAATCGCTTCAATGTATTTATTCTATTGAAGGCTCATATCTAAACAGAGAATCCTCATCGCCCAGAGTAGTTGAGACGCAAGACAAAGCAATTTGCAGCCACATACAAAACGACATCTATAGTTATTAACGAAAGAAGAAGAAAAAAACCCTCAATGGTCCAATACACAGGCTAACAAAAGATTAGCGCGGATTGAACGTACAACACAAATAAGTTTAACAATTCAACTCAAGCTGTAGCTTTCACAAGTAACAAAAGAATTGTCCTACATGGTTGGACCATCCTTTAGATGTAGGACGCACACATATTTATGGAAGAATGCCCTACAAACCATAGTAGAACACACATTTTGAATATATGGGCAAATGAAGAAAGAAAAAAAAAAGGGATAAAGACGCTTATGCAGAGTCAAATCTATTTTTACTCTTCCGAATGAGTGATAACTTTCACATTTGTGAAGGGATTCTTAATTGCTTAATGCAACATCCGCTGGCTACTTGAGGATCACTAGGAAACATGAAACTGAAACAGACTTCGTTTGCTTGTTTCGTCTGTCCAAGAGGTTTCATAACCAAAATGCAAGACCCTTAACTTTACTTGGAAATTGTTCAAAATCAAAGCCAAACAACATTTTTCCATGGAAGGTATCTTCAAAAAGAAACCCCCAAAACTTATGAAAACAGACAACATAACCAAATCCTTCAGCAGGATCAGAATGAACAGAACATTTGAATCCCAAGCTCCAAGCAAACCACTCAAACAATCAATTCATCAATTATCTCGAACTTAATTCATATCACCTATAAACACGGAGCAAATGCAAGAAACCTAACCAAACAATGTAAACCATATTCACGCACAATGAAAAAGAAAATGTAAATTAAGCTCAGTGTTCAACAATTTATTTGAAAGATTACTTCCTTGTCACGTTCCACTAAACAAACTAACCTAAGCGAAAATCGATCACGAAACAGTATACAGTCTGCGTCAAAATCCTAAACTCACAGGAATACGAAATAAGGATACAAAACCCTAGGTTGACAACAAGTAAGAAACAAGAAACCACTGAATTGAGCATCCAATTTATCAAATTCGGGTTAAATTTCGCATCCCTTTCCGAATAACTACCTAGAGTGACGAGAAAGAGAAGGAATCCTCAGAACATCAACTCACAGTGCGATCACTCTCGTTCGCCAAAGAGAAGGCGAAGCCTAGAAGCGAAGAGACCACTGGGCTCGAGAGAGGCCTCGTGGAGGAGATCGCGCTTTATGTTGTTCATGCGGTTGGCAAGGGCTTCTTGCTCCTCCTTAAGAGCCGAGGTGTCCTCGCGAAGATCGTGGAGGCGATACTTTTGGCCCAGCGATCTGACGCTCAGCAGCAAAATTCCAGTCATTGCGAAGAACTGAATGAAGCTGTCCTTCCGCTTCATAGCGGTTGCAATAAAACCCAGCGACTTCGCTGGGTTTTGGGCGGCTGAGCTTGGCGGTGCCGATGATGCCATAACGACGTAAATTTAGACTGTTACTCAGAGCGCTGCGAGAGCGAGACGACACCCCAAATAAAATATGAGGCTTAAATATGCAGCTTTTTTTTTCTTCAAGGAAAATATATGGGACAGGCAGCTATTGTTTTCAGATTATTTTTTTTCAATTTCTTCTTATCAGCAATTTTTAAGGATTATTTCTTTTTAAGAACAGAAATGACATCCCTGGTTTCAAAACAAGTGTTTTTTATTTTTTTTTTTTTTTATTTTATGGTTTGGCAAATTGAAACTTTTTTTTGCCTAGCTCTTCCTGTTTTTTTTTTCTTTTTTTTTTTCAAACCCACGGATATAATTTACAAGTAGCGTACATCCAGTATAGAAAACTCAAATCTTTTCATTGCTGAAAATCTTCTGACAAAATTGGAAGCTACTACACGCTTGAATCCTATGAGTAGGGTATACAAGTACAACTTGGCCTACAAATACTCGAGGGCCAAAACCAAAATTACATATTTAGAGTTAGTAAAATTCAAAACACCTCAGGCCTCTTACGATCTGATACCGAAAAAAAAGTAATTTTACCCACTACATCAAAACCATTACAAGAGTTGCAAAGAATTTCCTGCAATACTACCAAATTACAGGTGATATGGAATCTCCACCGGTCTTTCTACTCTGCAACTTGTCCGGACACGAGGAAAGATGAAGTCCGTTCCTCTGGCAACTCTTTTGGGTGTCTTTATCATTCTCGTCTCGTCACAATAGCCACATGGAACATTGAAGTACTCATTTTGGTCTTTGAAATACTTCCCTTGGCCATACTGAGACAATCATACATTTATACAATAGCCTTGCAGGTTATATCAGAAGTCCAAAGTTCCACACTGTTTGCTTTCGATGCTTTTGGTTCCATTATTTTTCTTTGTATCCTTCTTATCATCGTTATTAAGTCCACGAGTCCGTCCAATTCCCAGCTTTGGTAAACCCCTATTCAGCCCCTCAAGCAAAACACAGGCCTTACACCATTTCTGCACAATAAAACAACAAATGTTCAGATTGTCTAATAAAATTATGACCACACACCAATAAATGTAATTCCAAAACTTTGGGACGATTGCGATATCTTGCTTAGCCAGCCAGCTTTACCCAGATAACGAAAGTAGATTGAGAATTTAATATTAACCAGATATAGCCATGTTTACCAAGGTGAATGTAGTAACAAACTTACCTGGCTTGAAATGTAACCACACCGTTCACATGTCCCCTGCTCTGGCATTTTTGTAGAAGTGGAAATTCTGAAGTTCTCTCCTGATTTGATGATGTCAAGTATGGCTCTAGGTCTTCAGTAGAAAGAAGTGCAGGAAATTGTCAAAAAAGTATGGAATGTGCATACAGAAGTCTGATATGATTAAATTTTGTGAAAACTACAATGCCAACAAGTGAAACATTGCCTAAACGGACTCAGAATAAGCTAACCCACCTGATTCTTTCCAAATCCTTGATGAACTCGCGAGCAAAACCACGATAAGCATTGGGTGAATAAATGCCTGCAATTTTGACAACAATGGCTTATGAGATCTAACCAGGAAAGCACAAAAACATAGAATATAGTGGCAAGGGTGGTTGGGAGGAGTGAAAATAACAGAGCAAGACTTGAGCAAAATTATCTGAAGGAGCTTAGAGTAAAACTAAATTACATTCGGTGGAGAAGTAGTCCAGCCTCTTGAAATATGCATACGTGCAAATCTAGTTAAGGCTTCACAACTAAATCCAACTCATTATTAAGATGAATAACAGTGATCAAAGAAAGAAATCAGTATTGAGTATTTCAGCAGTAAGGATATATAACAATCTCTTTCTCAAAAGTGTATTTAAAAGGTTTGCATCTTGGAATTGGTCCATCTTCACCAGTGACAATTGAAGTGCATCTACTCAATCTACAAAATAAAACCAGCAATTCAGCTCACCACATAATCCAGCTGAGGAAAAAATAATAAAGAACAGCCTCAATGAAGTACCTTGCAATGTCACCTCGTAATATGTTCAACAGAACTGTTTCAGCAATATCATCTGCATTATGTCCAGTAGCGAGCTTGTCTACCTTCAACAATGCAGCACCACGATCGAGGGCCTTAGAGATAAAAAGTTAAATACATTAAGTTGAATAATTCCATATAATCTCTCAAAACCAAAAAACATTGTCCATGCCTTGCATGCTTAATGACACAGAAAGCTAATCTATGCTAGAATTTATAAATTATAAGATGTTATGGGAAACAAGGTTGTGTGAACAGTTTTAGACGCTTTAATTGCTTGTTCATAACTAAATAATAAGCAGCACAAGTTTCTGTGGAGTAACCACACAGCTTTGATGTTGTCAAAACATAGGAATGCTGAAGTCATGTCTAAATACATGCATACAAGATTTCTAAAAAAATACACAAGCAGTCAATTTCCAATAAAAGCAAATACCTGACGACGAAAAACACCACAGAAGGTGCAATTATTCTTGAGACCAATCATCTTAACTATTTCATCCATGGTCCACCCATACAAATCCTTGTACGAGACTATTTTTAGAGGCAAACCATACTGAAAGTAGAAATTTTGAACAAGAGTCGATTAACAGAAAAAAAAAAAATACATGAAACAAAACAAAAGCATTACATATGACCAGCAACTCAGAATTGATATTCACTTCACCTGGATTTCATTTCTTTTGACGGTCTCAAGAGAATCATCCCTGTAGCCAGTAATGCCCTCATCCACTGACAACAGGAAGAGATCCAGGCCGTAATTGTGCCGCCTATTCAATTCCGATAACACATAAGCAAGGACAGTGGAATCTGACAGTATTAAATAACATAAAAAGCAATTATCAGAAGAAAAGCTGAGGTCCACTTAACTTTTACAATCTAATATGACATTAAGTAGTATTACAAGCATAGCTTGGTTAGTTTACCTTTCCCACCAGAGGCGCCAAGGGCAACTCGCTCACCAGGCTTAAATAACTGGTTTTCGACAATTACCTGATGGATCTCCTCCTCAAATACCTCATAGAAACACTCCCTGCAAATCTTCATAAACAATCATCGATTTCAATTTTGTTTTCTAAAGAAATAAAAATACTCAGGCGGTTCTGTTATAGGGTTTTATAATAAACGCGTACCACAATACAGTTGACGAGTTTATGTATATCGTCTCAGCTTCTTGGCAAACAAACAGAAGGTAGTTTAAATAGGTTTCCATGATCGGAGTAGGCAAAATTACCTGCTCTAGGGTTTTGGGCCTCTTCAGGGCAGCTTTTTTCTGATGACAGAGGCAGCACAGGCGAGCCCCAGCCTTCTTGGCCTTGACGTCGGCTGACTCCTCCATTCAACGTCCCTGCACTTGGTGGAAACTCCGGAGCTGCGAACGAGAGATAGTCACAAACAAGAGTTCTCACTTTTTTTTGGAAATTCACAACTGTCCTCTCAGAAATTGTTTACGACTCAATAGTCAATAGTTAATACTAGTGAATATGGAACTTCTGCAGAATAGTTTTCTGCGCGCCTCCTTTTCTCACTTCCAAGTTGATTTTAAGTTTTTCGTTTCGAAAACACTCATTCGATTCTCTATGTTTCAGAAAGGCCTTGGCCTACCAATAACCCAAAAAGAAAATTAAAAAACACTCATTGGATTCTATATGTTTCATAAAGGCCTTGGCCTTCCAATAACCCAAAAGGAAAAGGAAAAGGCCCTACGCCTCCCAAATGGATCGGATTTTGATCCGATAATCCGTTTAAAATCCAAATTTTATGATTCATTTATACGCCGAATTTGATGTTGCTATAATTTGATTTCAGCGTTTGTGTGTAGCACCATGGATATTAATGTAGGAAAGTGGCTGAGCTTCATTAGCTTATATTCTTGAGTGTTTGTGTCCAAAAGTACGATAACAAAAAACTGAATCATTAAACATTTATAAGAGGCATTACCAGAAAATAAAAAGATAACATAAAAGAGAACCTCTTACATATCTTTTTGTAGAACTGAGTGGTCGAACATTACTGAAAAATTATAAGTTAATCTGATGATGTGCTTGTTTACAATAAAAATCAATTAAAAATTTATAAAACTGGTTCACACAACAACGAACCAGATGGTAATATATCCAAAGCAAATCAAATCCCCAATCCTAATTTGTACATCAGATTCTCGACAACCTGTAAAACAAATTTCAAGCGACAGCTTGTAAAAGATGAGCAAACCCACACTCCCGCATGCTGACCAACAATGGGAATCCATATTCCATAGCAACACCCGCCCGCAAAGCAATAATATTAACACTTGTCCTGCCCCGAATTACCCTCAAGACGTCTACATATGTCCCTTCGTAATATCTCAACGTATTCCTGCACATGTGGAAAAGAGAAAATTATCAAAATATGGTAAGGATAGCATCTTCTGAAGAAGAGACATATGTCAAAGCATAGAACACATACTCTAGATAGACCATCGTCCCTGCACAACTCATCCACAAGTTCTTGTGGACTGCTTCCTCTGCCAGACAGCTCAACTGAATTTTCAACTACAGCGTGAAAAACATCTCCTGGTGCATTCAGGTTCCCAATCCTCTGAACCACTTCTTGCAGGTTAATCTATAGAGCATTTAACGGAAAAAGAAAAAAAAAATTACAATTCATGGCTTAATTCAGAAAAATAAATAAATAAATAAAGAAAAATAAACCAACACCTTATGCATATCAATTGATTTAGGTCCGAATAATCTTGGTTTTGCATCAGATATAGGGTAAAAGTAATAGTTCCACAAACAGACTACACATACAGAAGTTATTCTCCAGATACAAACCATACCAAGCAACCACTCCAAAATCAACTTTAATTCCCATGATAGAAGCAGATAATGTTAAGAGTGAAACTTAACATGTGCATGTGAAGTAAAACACCGCATTTATGGCAAAAAATGAAGAAGACAACGTATCTATTTTTTTTAAAAAGGAGAAATTTAATTCAAATCAGTATGAAACCTAGTATATGCTGATTCACTATAACTCCTAGTCTAGGCATTAAATTCCCTCTCAAGCTAAGTAAGTGGTCCATGCAGGATTTGACCAGCAGCACATAACAACTAATATCTGCAATCTAGAAACGAGCTTTAGATGAATATATAAGTTATGAAGTCCATACAAACCTCAGGATTTGGGACATTATCATCTCTGCTGAGACTTCTCTCATTGTATGGTGGATGAGATTCAGGTTCCAAAACAGGGTTTGGTTGGCCGAGAGTGGACCCAGCCCCAAGGGCTCGAGATACAATGGGCATCATTTGTTGGAACATCCTGGACATGTCAATCCCGCCACCTTGGCCTCCAAGTCCTGCAAACATGTTTCCAATATCTTGGCTGTCAACCTGTTCAACAATCTGATTGACAGCATTCCTCATCTGTGGACTCTGTGTAAAGCTCTGCAACATATTCCTCAATGCATCAGGAGAACCCACTCCAGTTTGCTCTGAAACACCTGCCAATAAACCATTCAGGGCAGGACTACGCAGAACCTGAGACATCACGCTTCCCATATCAACTTGGTCAACAGGACCTTGCGCTCCCAATGTTCTACCATCTCTGACCGGCCCAAAAGCAGGGGCTGTTTGTCTTGCAGGCGCATCACTTGTGCTCATCCTACTTACAGCAGAACCACGAGATGCAAGAGACTGCAAAACTTGCTGACCACCTGTTACTTGCTGATTCTGATTGATGGGAGCACTAGCCATTCCGCCATCACCATTCTTGGCCAGTGGTTTTTGCTGCCTGCCTTGTCTCTGATTGGATCAATGATAGAGTCTCAGTCTCAATAAGAATCTGAGTGTAAGCTGATTGCAGATTAATTTTTTTAATTATTTATTTTTGTTTTGTTAGGTGGGAGCCTAAAAACAGACAAACCAGTAGAATCTACACCCTAAATGCTTACCCAAGCACTACATCCCACATAATATGGCCTAATATTTCTACTTTAATGAACTGCTGAAATAACAGTCCCAGTAGCCAACTTACCAAGACCAGCAGTAAATGCATAACGGAATAATTGCAGACCATGAGACACAAATTTTATTCAAGCTCATTTCTTGCTTAAAGCTATAAAACGGATGCATAAATATCATACCTTACGGTCCAAAATTCCAAGTCCTAATCCAAGTGGAACAGCTTTTGTACCCTCAGTCATATCATGCTTCTCACTGGATTGTGGACCACTTTCTTTCTCATCTTTTCTCGCCAAGGTATTTTGTCCACTTGAAGAGCTTAGAGGACCTCCAGCTGGGAATCTTGAATCATCTTTCAAGGTAGGAACACTTCCTGAATCCTGAGAATTACTAACTTTGTCAGATTAAGGTTGGGGATTGGATTACATCAACGAAAGAATCAACCAAACAACCATAAAAAGGGGGACTCCAAGAATGCGCGAAAAATAATACCTTCTGACCTCCACCTTCAGATGTGCAACCAGGTATCGGCACACTAGATTCCCCAGCTCCATCAACAAATGCAGTACTGGGCCGTTCACTTCCTGCATCATTACGCAATTCAAAGCCAACAGATGAACTCTGAGCATTGGGTACCTCTTGACCTGATTACAGAAGAAAGAAAAAAAAAGAGCTTAGGAGAACTAGAGTGACTATGTATCCACCAGAATCCAAAGCACATATGGCAAGGTACCTGATTGAACTGCGTCTTCTCCTTGCATATTGCCAACAAAATTTCTAATATGTGAATTGAGTTCAGAAACAATGGAGGAGAGTGAGGAGTCGGAAGGTGGCTGTGAAGCAGAAAGACCTGGTTGTGACACACCAGAGATTGCAATACCAGTTTGGGATGTTGGCATAGTGGCAGCAATTACATTTCTCACTGGCAGCACCCGTGCACCTGAATCTCTAGAACCAGACCCATTACGATGTTCTCTCGGCATACCCTCCCCATTACTTCCCCTAGCACCACCAACTGCAGAAACCATTGGCGCAAGTGAGGTACCTGATGATAAAAGCGTTACATTGCTACATAAAAGGTACATAGGCCAAGTCAGTGATGAATTTTGCTTACCAGCATGTATATGAATGTTTACATTCCTTGGAGCACTTCCAACACCAACAGGACCAAAAGTCATAGGATTTGATTGAGGTACAGAACCACCAAACATTGTGCTTGTTTGAAGAGGAAAAGGCTGCAAATAACACACAATTCACCAGGCTCAGTTGACATCTAAGCCAGCTCAATCATTTAAAACAAAATTACCCAAAGCTCAACAAAAGGCCATACCAACAAGCAGTAGAAAATGCCTTGATAAAATGACTAGAGTTATTGAACTAATGGCTATTACTTTTAACTTCTCCACTACATTATATCAGGGTTACTTCCCAATCCTTATCTTTTTCACTGGATTCATTCAGTTATGACATGTCTTGCTTAATCCATATGTGATATCATGTAAAGAAAATGAACTCATTATATACACATCAACGAACCTGGACCATTATGGGATTAGGCCCTGATGGGGAAATATAAACTGAAGGCCCAGAATTCACAACAGCTTCTCCCTGCAGATTTTTCGGCCACAATAATTGTAAATGACTATACTCGATTATTCACATATTTACACCAAACATATTGAGATACAATAAGAACATACAGGAGACTGTCCCATACGAAGTGTCCAAATTGTCCGGCCAAGCTCAAGGAAAAGAGCACCTAAATGTTGCATTGCAAGCCCTACTTGCATAAATTCTGTCTGAATTTGGCCCCTCACAGAGGGATCTGAAGATGCTCCTTCTTGCTCCAAGCGTCCTGCAATGTGCTACAAAGTTGCAGCAAATTACAAATTAAACACATAATCAGTTAACACATACACTACCAAAGGATGAAAAGGTCCATCAATCACATTTTAACATATATCTTTATCAGGATAGAGCTTTCAATTTAATAGGGGAGTACATAGGCATTTGGAATTACATAAATAAGTTCTAAAACTTTTGGATGAATAATGTTTGGCATGTGATATGACCAAAGCACTTTCTTTAGCTTTAATCTTTTTGTTACAAGGTGCTTACACCTAATTTTATCGAGATATGTCGTCATTCTATCCAATGCAATTGACATTGAATTGGATTGGATTTCAATCCTAGGTTGGATTGAATTTGATTCAAAAATCTACAAACCGATCAAGATTGGATAGTTCTTGTATTTAGGGATCCAATCCAAATCAGAAACAACCAAACTGGACAATGTTTGGACCATTGAATTGGATCTTGAACACTGAAACCCATACCAGGGATGTGCTCTAGAGTGTAAATTAAAGGACATATTCCCTGTAACTTCTAGGCATTTGGCACCACTGTTATTGAACTATCTTCAAGCCCTAAACCCTTCTAACAAATGAGAAAGTTAATAAGTGTTAAGACTAACAAATAATTCAACATAACAAAATGATGACTAGGGCAATTCCTGCTGTGTGCATATGTATCACGACCGTAAACAATGAAATCAACAGGGAAAAGCAAACTTAAAAGACTTCTAAGGAAAATTACAGATAGTGCAGAAACAGCATGACTGCTTAGAAGTCGCTCTGCATGACGAAGAACAATGCCCAATGCTTCAGGTGTGGGCATCCCCTGTGCATTGGAAGGTAAATTCACCCTCGGCATGTCTCCTGTGTTTGTTGCAGATAAATTTGGCTGGTAACCTACATAAATCAGGAAAGTTAGCATACGCAGTCATTTCTTACAGAATAATAACAGAATGCTTATGCTTTATCACCATTTTGTGTCAATGCCTGCTCCATTCTGTTCATAAACTCAGAGAGCGTATTCAAAGAATCTGGAATTGGCTGAACAGGAAACAAAAGACAATAAGCAGTCATATACATGTCACCAACTGAAATATGACCAAGACATCATAATAATACCATATTCAACGAAGGAATTGGAAATGCTGCAGCTGCAGGACTTTGCACAGCTTGAGGAAAAGTTGGAAATGGTTGAGCAGGAAATGCCTGTCCAGACTGTGCTTGATTTCCTCCTCTGTTCAGACCAATGACATTATGCAACCCTTCTGCATCATTTCCGTGAGGTGACTGGCCAGAATTGTTTGACTGCAGGAAAACCAACATAACTACATTAATGCTATTGCTGTCCATATGAGAATTTATACTATCCTCCTAAGGAACCAAATTACCTTACCCCTTTAACACTTGCTACATTTTCTTCAGTTTTTCAAGATTACAACAGTTTCCAAAAAAAACTAATAAAAAATAATATAGCTTAAGTTGCAGATGCTAAAATGGTACTTTAATCAATTTATTTTATACAGACCACAAGTGAGAATTTACAAACAATTTTCATAGATACATTAGACACGTCTGGTTGTAATTTCAAGGAACATGCATTGCTCACCGAAGTAGTGGACTGTACGTTGCCTGTAACATTAGTTGTAGCCTGGGTGCCGACTCCAATAGAATTCAAAACTGCACCAATAACCTACTAAGAAAGAACATAGCATAATGAGCTTCTAGAAGTACCACTTTAAGAAACCCTTCCTGGCCAATTTATAAATACAAAGCCCATTACTTTCACAAAACAAGAAGCAAAATACGAACCCGACTAAGGTCAGGAACAATGCCTTCACCTTGGTCTCCAACATTAAATGTCCCAAGGACTACGCTGTGTGATATCTGTCCAATGCGACCACGAGGAACACCACTAGCCTCATTTCCTGCCAAATTACATCAAGAAGCTTATATAATCTCTTAGGAGGACTCTGAACCTGAAATTGCAGTACCAACATTTCCCAAAAACGAAATACTCAATTACCATTATTCACATGTGGGTCGCCAGAACTTGTCCCAGATGAAGGTTGTGACTGGGATGGTTGCCTTATAACTAAGTGCAACGTATGCCCATTTTCCAAATCTGGAAGAGGTTAAGGAATTATATGCTGAAACTGATAAGTAAATGGGTAAGATGTGCGGGACAAACCATATTACAGGACAACAAGGATCTATCATGAATACATTAGAGTTAGGACTTGGGCGGTCCCAAAAGGTTTAGTAATAGAGCTCAACTCAAGTGGTGGGATAAACAATGATTAATGTAATACCTAAAAGAGTTTGATAACAAAAAAGGAAAAAAAAAATGTCATACAAGAGGCTTCGTATGTCAACATATGTATTGTGATCACAATACATTAACCAACCTCAAAGCTATAACTGATGTTAGGCACAGATCAAATTCAGTAACTCTAAATTTCAAGCATACTCCCTGAACACAGAAACACACTAAAATGATCAAAATATTTAGCAGACCTAGATATGGTTCTTAGCATAGTTGGCATATCCAAAAAGGACACAATCATCCCCACAACGGTTAAACATATGCTCATGTATGCTCATATATATATGTATATATGCATGCATGTATTTACATATATCAAAGTTGTTGCAATGTCATAATCTCAGTGTTCTTTTCAACAAAAAAATCTCAGTGTTAATTCTATATACATCAAAAGTGAAATGGTAGGATACGATACTCAGAGAGAGGATGATCATCCTTTAGCACCTTTCCCCTGAAAATCAGCCGCTGCTGACCAACTGGAACACCTATTTGATTAGCTATTTTTTCCTTGAACAATGAAACTGGCATCTGAAATAAAAATTTATAATCACAAATATGTATAAGAAACAAGCCTGAAGAGATCATATTCTTGATGTACAAACATGTAGCTCCTAGAAACTGGTTAACAGTTTGAATATGGAAGAACAACAAAACTATAACCCATATAAGCAAGCACTATACAAGACATCACCAAATACATAAACAGTGATCAAAATATTAAAGTTAAAACAAGAAAAATAGAAATGCGAGAGGAAGACATGAGCTCACATTTTTCTCCACTTGAAAACTATATATCTGTGAGTCTAAAGTCTTAATATTGATCTCAACAGTTGAATCAGAACTTTCCCCAGCAACGTTGCCAGAACTAGAGCCTTCACTGGAGTGCTGATTTGCCATGCTAGCTGAAATGGTTTAGAAAGTAACCTCAGTTTCCAATTTTAGTAGCTACCTGTAGAAGCAATGGAACACCATTTTCTTTTTTAACTTCAAAGATAAAACTTCCTGATAGTACAAAATGTGCAGAAACAACACGGAATTTGACAAGCATAGACCAAATTCAGACACGGTTATAGATGGGCATATAACATCCCAAATGGCAGGCCATACGTAGTGAAAAATTCATGACTGCAACCTGAAGGGAAACGCTACAGAGAGAGGGGAAAAAAGTAGAAATTGTCTGATCCAAAACGAAATAGAATCCTGATTCTATTGCTATCTTAAGCTGAATCTGAAGTTTCAAATAATATAGGGAAATGACAGATGACAGAGCAACGCCAAATATCTAGGGTTTTGCAGTCAAACCCTACAAGACTCATATTGATTTGGCATTGCATTGGAACCTTCAAATGCCGGATTCAAGATATTTGGGTTTAACGTTGGCATGCACCCCAATATCACGGGCTACATATATATATATATCGCGGTGAGACATAGGAATTCCAAGATTTTGTTTTAAAAAGTTGATCTTCGAAAAGCAAATCTACATACCAGAGAATCCTTTCAACCCCTACGGCGATCACAAGCCCAATCCTCGGAAAGTCCGATTCCGGTTTCGCTGTCTCTGTAAGCCCTTAATTATAAACCGTGGAGGACGATGACTACGATACGTAGGAGAGAAAAGAGCCTGCAAATTTTCAAAGCCCTAAATGTAAACTTCGGGAAATTTCGGGAACCTTCGGGTCCTGTAAAACGAAAGTCGCACTACCTAGCTACTACCTATTGGCGTCTAATTTGTTTTTGCTTTTCGTCTAGTTATTATTAGAATGGCTTAAAAAACAAATATTCTTTTTAAGTTAAATTTAGGAAATGGCATTCACTGGTAATTTAAATTTAGGAATTTCGATCAAAATTTAGTAATTCTTTTTTTGTCATAATTTAGGAATTTCTGAAATATTATTATAAAATAGTTGAAGGAATAAGCGCAGGTTGAGTTGAGGGTAGATAGATAAATTCACAACAGACAGCTCCAAATTAAAAATAAAAATAATATCACAACACAACCAATGAGGTCCGGCATCAGTGATCAGTTAAATGTTAGGGTTTTGCCAAAAAAGAACGTAAAGTATTGAGCTCCCTTTATTTTTGCACTCTGAAAAAAACCCACAATCTTTGAGTGGGAAAGAATTTAGGACATGTATTATTTACACGATAAAACAGTAATTCTAGAAATAAATTAATGATTAAACAGATGGAGTACTTAAAAGAAAAAAGTATTATATTATTATTATATATCTGTTCTGTTTGATTTGATGCCACCCCTGACCACATAAGACGCACATGTTTTGACACCTGACACTTGAGTTGAAATTGGCTAATTTTCGTGTAAATTGTAACAACCAAATATATTATAATTTATAAAACTGTAGCTCTGTAGCTGTACTAATACGACTTCCATATTCATTCGAAAACGCCTGCTCTGCATATAATTTCATAATTCATTCATTCCAATTCTCCAAACGACTTGTGCATATTTACATGAGGATACAGAAGATAACATCATACCAGTAAGAAGCTATTGTTAGTTTGTCTCTTTCCTTGTTTTTGTTTGTTACATTTGTCTCTTTCCTGTACCTAATCATAGTTGCATCCAAAACCATTCGTTGGCCAGCGAAGTATCAGCTGTTCAATTTTCCAGTTTTAATTGCAGCTAGATTGACTGGAAGATTGAACAATAAGTCAGAGACGCAGAGAGAGAGAGTGTGTGAGTGTTTTTCTGAGCTAGCTAGCTATGGATCCTGAGAAGTCGTCAAGTGGAAGCAGAGGGAAGCCTATTCGATGCAGAGGTTCTTTTTTCATGAGCTTTTTAAAACCTTTTTCTTTGATTATTGGTCAACTCTCTTGCTTTGCTTATAAGTTAGAATGAATTGTCATATGATGAAAATCAAACTGATAACATTGTTGCATGCAATGCAAATCTGTGTGTAAAACAAACGGTAGCTGCGGTGAGTCGCAGACCAGGTGAGCCTCTAGTGATGGAAGAAATCATTGTGGCACCCCCAATGCCTCATGAAGTCCGCATTCGAATTATCTGTACCTCTCTGTGTCACAGCGATATCATTTTCTGGAAAATGAAGGTAGCTTATTGTCAGTCAATCAAAGAACAAACCCATACTTTTTCTTTTTTTTTCATTCAGAAGAAAAAAAAAACTAGTTATAAGAAGGTGTTGATGCTTATCCACAGCTTTTATTTGCTAGGACTTTCCTGGAATCTTCCCAAGAATTCTCGGTCACGAAGCCATCGGGTGAGCTCCAACCATATGGTTTTGTTATTAGCATTCGCATTTTTTGTTTCTAGGAATCACAAAGAAAAACTGTTAAATAATTCAGGGGAAGAATGAAAGACCAAAGCTAATATGCGAATATTCGTTGTAGGATTGTGGAGAGTGTTGGGGAGGACGTCAATGAAGTAACTGAAGGAGATACTGTCATCCCAACATTCTTGTCACAATGTGGAGAATGTGCAGATTGCAGATCGACAAAGAGTAACCTATGTACAAAACTCCCCTTCAAGGTCTCTCCTTTTATGCCAAGATACGAGACAAGCAGATTCACTGACCTCAATGGGGAGGTTCTATACCATTTCTTGTTCGTGTCTAGTTTTACTGAGTATACAGTGGTAGACATAGCCCATGTCACAAAGATTGACCCTGCAGTAACTCCAAGCAGGGCCTGCCTTCTCGGCTGTGGAATATCAACCGGTATTATTTTAATTTCCTTATGTTCTGGTCTTATTCTTGAGTGACTTGATGAGGTGTTTGCAAATTTTATACTTGAATTGCCTTCAGGAACCCCATCCTTTTCTCACCAAAAGTTACAGCACATTATGATATTTCTCAAATTTGGATTTAGGAGTCGGTGCTGCTTGGAGAACAGCAAATGTGGAGGAGGGATCTACTGTTGCTATATTTGGACTGGGTTCAATTGGTTTAGCTGTATGCATTTGCAGAACTTACTCAGGATATCTTTTTACTTATTTGACTGAGTGTATGAGAAGGCTCACATCACATCCATGGTTGAATTATCCAGGTTGCTGAGGGAGCAAGACTCTGTGGAGCTACTAGAATCATTGGTGTGGATGTGAACCAACAGAAATTTGAAATTGGTAATTGGATCTTATCAGAAGTAGTTGATTTTCCTTTAGGCAGTGAAAAGCTCTATAATCATGTGAATGTATGGCAGAGATGCCCTCCTTTGCGGGAGGAATTTGGATAACTGTTTCTTATTGACACAGGAAAAAAGTTCGGGCTCACTGACTTTGTCGACCCAGCAAATTGTGAGAATAAATCTGTTAGCGAGGTCTTTCTCTACAACTATTCATCAACTGTGTGGAGTTTTCATTACAGTGTTTTGTACTCTTATGCACACTTATTCTAGATATTGAAAGTGGGTATGCTTTTGTGGCTTGGTCGTTTTCCCCTGATTGACTCTGTTATTTAGCTAAGCATTGGCAGTTTCTTTTTGACATGTACAGGTGATCATTGAGATGACTGGTGGGGGTGCAGACTATTGCTTTGAATGCGTTGGATTGGCGTCATTGGTGCAAGAAGCTTACGCTTGCTGCCGAAAGGTCTCTGTCCGCCCTCACCCCTCTTCACTATCATAGCCTATCATTACTTTTGTTGAATTTCTTTCTCTTGCTGATATTTGGTCCTTTTAAGAATGTGTTCTACATCATATCGCTCCTGTATGCTGTAGTTGCTCTACATGACACCATATATATCCTAGTTTACGAAGTCTATGCGAGACAAGCAGGGTGTTTGAAGTTGAACCAACATCAGCTCATTGCTTTATACTGAATATTTTGTTTCAACTTCAGGGTTGGGGAAAAACAGTTGTGTTAGGTGTGGACAAGCCAGGGTCACAGGTGAGCCTCCCCTCTGGAGAGATCCTTCATAGTGGAAAAAACCTAATGGGATCCTTATTCGGAGGACTCAAACCTAAATCTGATATCCCTCTTCTCCTCAATCGTTACATGGACAAGGTGATTTAACAGCCAACTGTTATTCAAATTGTTTTTCACCTAACTTATACCTGGAGCTGGATACCCTTCTAATTTTTTGTTTGTTTTTTCCATTCCCTCAGGAACTACAACTTGATGAGTTTGTGACACATGAGGTGAGGTTTGAAGACATCAACAAAGCTTTTGATTTACTCATTGAAGGGCAATGTCTTCGATGTGTAATCTCTATGTGCAATGAGTAAATTACTTTTGTTAGTAACAGCCTTTACTTTAATATGCACTCTGTGCTAACAATAATCATGGACCTTTATCCATTACTGCAACCACCTAAAATAAATGTTCCTACATTGCTATTACTAATACCACTAAAGAATACATGATGCAGTTATGTATATATGACGACTTTTTATCATTTTAACAAAGGAATAAAATTCAAACAAGTTGTTGGGATCTCAATGCTCACCAAGGTTCCCGTTTATACTTCCGGCAGGTCGGAAATGAAATTGGCAAGCCCCCCACCCTACTAGAAAAGAGAAGCAAAATTATATTTGATTGATGACGGGATAAAATTGAAAGAAACGAGGTTTTATATACTGTACATGTGCTCTCGTCTCTTAGAGAGACGATCTCATATTCTCAGATTAATTTATTCAGGTCGGGTCTTATCGTTTTTGTGGGTTAAGCTCATTCAGTATTGGACCTTGCCTTAGAGCAACTTCACTCATTTGCCCTTAGTCATGGCAAGGGGGAGCTAGGACAGCCACTATTCACGTGAATAGTGGTTGCCCTTGCAAATAGTATTTTGTGTTTCCACCCGTTGCCATGGCTAAAGGCAATTACTATTCATTTTTTTGTTTTTTTCACAAATTTTTTTACCTCATTAATTAATTTGAATAAGATTTCCGGGTTCCTACGTGTCAATACTATTCATATCTCATAATCCGATAAAATTTTCAATTTCAAATTTTAGATAAATTTTAAAAAATTGGCTAGTATTTATAGAAAAAATTCATTAATTTTTGGGTTTTTTTATAAAAAATTTCGGAATTTTTTAGTATTTTATTGCAAAAAATTGGTTGTCGTTGGATTGGAGGAAAAATCGATCGGAGAGCTCGGACAACGCCACGTGGCAAAGAAAAAAATAATCACATGAGTGGGTGACGCTAGCCTGGCGTCGGCAATGACATCATCACCAAACCTCGTTTTGGACCTCGGGCTGAATTGGCCTTCGGGCCACCCTACTTGGTAGGACCCACGTGTTGCCCGAGCTTGGGCTCATCGCTGAAACGAAATTTTCATTTTTTATCCCCACCCGAGGCTCTGTGGCATGGGTGGAATGGCTCTTACAGAGACCAGTCCTTTTTTTTTTTTGAGGTATTGAGGACCGGAATCCCAAATCTTTAATGATTGGTATTGAGGGCCGGAAGCTCTCTACTTTTTTAAATTTTTTTCTTCTTTATTTCTAGTTCTTTCCCAAAAAATAACAAAATATATATTATTTTTTATAAAAAATTTAGTGTTGTATTTATCTCAAATTTATTGAACTGCATAGCGAGACGGGTGATGTATTATTAAGTATCTTAAAATTTTCCATTTGTTTCTTCGAATTTTTTCTCTTTGTAACCTTGCATTATGCTAAACTTTGAATTTGGTTCTCAAAAAATAAAAACTCTAAACTTTGAATTTCGTTGAAACTTAAGACAAATTAACAAAACATTGGTTTGAACGGCAGAGTTGGTCCATTGATTTTGGAGGCTCTGTGCAAATATGGATGTCGAGGCCCTATATATACAAGTATGAAGAAAAAAATCCATATAGAAAAAAAATTTCTGACACGAGAGGAACACATTCGGAAATAGCTTCCTATAAAAATTTCTTTTGTCACCATTCCAAATCACAGAGCTGATAAATTGATTTTCCAATTTCAATGCTTGGTGAATTCTCATGTGAATAAGGGAGGGAGAAAAGAACTGTGATTTTAGGGAAATGGCTAAAGCTTGGGTTTTTACAATCCAAAATTTGATTGAAGCTGAAGAGAAATGGCTTATTTTGATGGAGGAGAGTGAGAAAGACTTACTGAAAAAGAAAAGAATATTAGAATGGTTTTGCAGCTTGAGAGTTGGGAAGAGGAAAACACAGGTTTCAAACCATAATAAATAAATAAAAAGAAGAGTTGCAGCGTGAGAGTTGGGAAGAGGAAAATGAATTAAATTAGGGCATCTACTCTCTAAGTCGTAGAATTTGTTGATAATTAATATTCAATTCAATTTTGGTTCTGGTGCTTTGCATGTGGTGTTGTGGGGTGAATATTTAATATTTCACTTTTATTTTCATGTTTTAGTTAATTTAATGGGTAGACTTGAAAAATTTGGAGGCCCCTAAATTTTGGGAGCCTTGTGCCGTTGCACACCCCATAAGCCACATCTGTTGAACGGGTTTGCAGGGTAAATGAACCTCAAAATTAGGAAAATGACAAATTAAATAAAATTTGGTAAAGACAAATACGGCATTTTCACATTTCAAATTGGTCTGTATGCAATCAAACTAGACATAGGAATCGAGAGGATGCAATTTCAAGCTAAGACAAGAAACGACATTCATCTTCTAGATTTTACACATCGGCATTTACAATTATTAACCAAACATTCCGTATACTTTACCCACAAAATCTAACATTCTGTAATATTTATTCTTATAAATGTTTCACTCAAATTAATAAAGCACATGGAGTATTTTATGAAATTAATTAAAATACTTAAATACTAATTATCCACTAAATAAATAATAGTAATAATATAATTACTAATTAAAGTAATTAAATAAGGCTAATATCTTACTTAATTACAAATTTTAAACTAAACAAACTAATTTTATGTAAAATTTGTTTTTAAAAAAAGTCCAGTAATTAAGTAAGGATAATATAATATTTATTATAATTTAAAATAATTAATTACATTTTATCAAGTAATTTATGAAATTAATTAAAATATTAAAAAATGAATAATTCATTAAAGAATTAAAACATAATTCATAATTCAAGTAATTAAGTAAGGATAAGATATTTATTAATTACAAATATTAAACTAAACAAACTAAATTTCTATAAAAAAAAAAGTAACAAAAATAATTAAAAGACGAGTCCCAACGAAACTTTGCCGGCATAGGTTTATGCCGACTTTGATAGGTTTATGCTTTTACCATCATGGTTCTCTCACGAAACATTGTAGGCATAGACCTATGTTGACAAATATTCGTTGGCATAGACCCATGCAGGCAAATTTTCACTGGCATAGAACCGGTTACATCTCACTAACCCAAGATTGACATCGAAATCTTAATTGTAAAGCCCTAGGTCAATTTATGTGAGTATCTAAGCCTAATCAATTACAGGCACTAAGTGCTAGGTGAGTTCTTTTTTTATTTATTTATATAAACAGTATACCTGTGCGGCTATACTTTGGATTTTTTTAATAAAAAAGAGAACAGCCGGGAGGCTTTACTGGGGTTATGTTTTAAATTCTTTTGTATAAATAGTATAGCTGTGAGACTATACTCTTTACATAGACAATGTGATTTTTTTTTTAAATTGTTTTTCCCGATTTTTGTTTATCGACAATAGTATTTTAGAGCAGTATCCATTACTATTAGGCAATTAAACGACTCTCTGTTATCCCCTTTTGAGTTTTTACTTTTCCATATTTATTATATGTATAAAAAAATTTAATATTTTCACATTTAATACTCATATTGTACAAGTATGTATGTATTTTTCATATTTAATACTCTTGTTTTTTACAAAACTTTTAAATACACATAAAATTCACGTATTATACAAAACATACTCACATATTATTGAATAAAAAATATTTATTAAAATAGTTAAATACTAATTATTCATTAAGTACATAATAATTAAAACATTACTACTAATTAAAGTAATTAAAAAAGAGAAATTCAGATTATGCTATTTAATGGGTAAAGCCGCGCGGCTATACGTTAAAAAAAAACTATTTCTACAATATTACCGCAAAGCTATACTTGTGAAATATTAATATTCTATTAATAGGGTATAGCCGAACGGATATACTCCTTTGACAAAAACTCATGCTAGGCTTTATTGGGGTCATTTTAAAAAAAATTCTTTTTTATAAATAGTATAGCGTGCCAGCTATACTCTGGATATATTATTATATATTTTTTAAAATGAGTATAGCAGGACGGCTTTATTAGGGTCATTTTTAAAAAAATTCTTTTTTTATAAATAGTATATCTGTTTGGCAATAATCCATATTTTTTAATTAAAAAGAGTATAGCCGGTCGGCTTTACGGGTGGTCATTTTTTCAATTCCTTTTTATAAAGAGTATAGCCGTGCGGCGATCGACTGATTTTTAATAAAAACGAGTATAGCCGGCCGGCTTTACTGGGGTCTTTTAAAAATTCTTTTATAAAGAGTATAGCCATCCTGTGATTTTTTTTTCTAATTGTTTTTCCAGCATTATACATTACTATTATGACAATTACTCGACACTCTATTGTCCCATTTTGAGTTTTTACTTTTTCAGAGTTATTACGCACATATATAATTTAGCATTTTCACGTTTAATACTCGCATTGTTCATGCACGTAAATATTTTTCATGTTTAATAGACTTTTTTTTATACAAAATTTTCAATAATACTCACAAAATTCACGTATTATATGCAAAATACTCACATATTATTGAATTAAAATAAAATATATTAATATAGTTAAATACTTATTATTCATTAAGTAAATAATAATTAAAACATAACTACTAATTAAAGTAATTAAAAAAGAGAAATTCAGATTATGCTATTCAACGGGTATAGCCGATCGGCTATACCCTATTTCACAAAAACACGCGCTGGGAGAAAGGCGCAAGGTGGGTCCCCTTTTTTTTTATAATATAATAAATAGTCTAGCCGCTCGGCTAAAATAGAGTATAGCCGACCGGCTTTACTTTGGTTATTTTTTAAATTTCATTTTTATAAATCGTATAGCCGTGCGGCGATACTCCGGATATTTTTTAATAAAAAGAGTATAGCCGGACGGCTTGACTGGGGCATTTTTTTTAAAATTATTTTTTATAAAGAGTTTTTCATCGATTTTTGTTTATCGACAATAGTAGTTTAGAGCATTATCCATTACTATTAGGTAATTACAGAGTCTCTATTGTCCCCTTTTGAGTTTTTACGTATAAATAATTTAGCATTTTCACGTTTAACACTAGTATTGTACATGTATGTATGTATTTTTCATATTTAATACACTTATTTTTTACATAATTTTCTATAATACATACAAAATTCATGTATCATAACAAAATACTCACATTTTATGGAATAAAAATAAAATATATTTAAATTGTTAAATACTAATTATTCATGAAGTAAATAATAATTAAAACATAACTACTAATTAAAGTAATTAAAACAGAGAAATTCAGATTATGCTATTCAATGGGTATAGCCGCGCGGCTAGACGTTTTGAAAAAAATCTATTTATAGTATCGCCGCTCGGCTATACTTGTGAAATATTCCATTTGAGGCGATACTCGTTTCAGAAAAAAAACACGAGCCAGGCTCTGGGGGGTCCCTTTTTATCCTATAAATAGTATAGCCGTGGGGCAATACGCCGGATTTTTTAATAAAAAAGAGTTTAGCCGAACGGCTTTACTGGGGTCATTTTTAAATTATTTATAAAGAGTATAGCCTCTGTGATTTTATTTTATAAATAATTGGCTTGGACAATACTGAGCCTGAAGTTCCCAGCTCTTACTTGTCTAGGTAATACCATGCTCAATTCTCATGGATATTGTTTTTTCTTTTATCAGGATATGCTTTCTGTTTCGGTGGCATTGCTTAGGTTAGTGCGAAACCATTTGAGGATCTGGAAGACAGTGGATGCATCAAGATGAATGAAGACAATGTAGGGCCAACGATGCTGGGTTCAATAGCATCCCAGTATTATCTGCTGATTCTGAATATAATGAACTTCCTGTGCGGCATAACGAGGTAATTAGTCTATGGTTGTCTCTTAATTGGGTACTTGCTTTTTATTTTATATTTTTATGGATTCATAATGAGGCACACACTTGAGTGACTAGATCTGATAACCGTGGATTCTGAAAATGGAGACAATTAACACTTGACCTATACAACTAGCTTGTGACCGAAGTAGTATGAGTCAGTCCTATTTATTAAGAAAGTCATACGGAATACAATTTCTTCCTCCATACAAATTTGCTAACAAGAATATGTTTTTCTTTGCATACCACAAAGACAACAAAAAGTTCTACGTCAGAGATTACATCACAAAAAGTTCTACGTTTTATTCTCTTACCATGCATGAATTCTGCATTCAGGCACATTTCTCGCGGTTAGAATTACCAGTCAGTGATTACATCACAGACTTGAATTCAGTATTGGATCAAAGTATATGAATCCTCCAGGCCATGCTAGATTTATGCGCTAACAGTGGGTGGATTTCAAGCTCAATTACTACAATTCTGACTTCTTAGTAGTAGTACTTGCCTAGAATACTAGTGCAAATTGGGCATTCTGCCTTGTTTATGTTACTACATTCTACAGCCAGCATATGAGTTGATTAGTTAGAGATGTTAAGGGGCAACGCTGAGCACCCTTGAATCTTGTTAGTCCATGCCTCTTTCCTCTATTGTTTATCTTGTTAGTCCTCCAAGAGAAGCTCCTCTTTTGTGTTTTTCTTTTTCACAGTACATTAGCCTAAAAAACATAGAGGGCCATTTCAGCAGGACTCAAACCTTGTACAAAACCAGAGTCATTGAGGATTTTGTATTCTGAAGAATCAACTAGAAAATTGATGCCTGCCCATAGCAATTTAGTATTGTCTTATTTATGTAGATTATCTGGCCTGAGGAAGGGTTGGATGTGAGTTAACCAGACCTTCAGAGACCCCTAAAACATGAGAAATTATGACTTGCTCTTTAAAGCGTTGTTAGAAGGGCCACTTTGGAATTTAGCCATATTTTTGTCTGTAAGGATAATGTGCAGCACTTGCACTTGAACTTAAATGCAGGGAAGAAAATATTAAATAGATATTTAGGACACTGCAAATCCACTAGATGCGCCAGTGAAGTAGATATTGGGGGAGTCCTTGGTTTTCTTTGATGAACCAAAATGCCTTAGCCTGTACACCCCCGAATCTGCATCCCTTGGTATTTCCCATTCTATGGTTGCTGTGCCATATGAGGTACTGTTGTCTACTTTCCACTTGAAAAACAGGCAGAAATCGTCATCATCGTAAACCGGAACCCAATGTTTTCCTTGAAGCAGCTCTACCACTGCAAATGTGCCTTCTGTCAATAGGTCATATCTTGGATTTGCACTCCAAAATGTGGCAATTGGTCTATCTCCCTTTTTGAATGAGCCACTCTTTGGTAAAATGATATCTTGTTTCATATCTCCGAAGTTTGTATGCGGGGGAGGTAAGTCTCCAGTAGGTTCAAGTAAAAGTCTGAGTTGCACAGAGGAAAGATCTGGTGGTGAGGGACCTTTAGTGATTTTTTCCCCCTTTGCCATTGCTTTGGCTAATTTATCAAATTCTTGGATGTATGCTGATAACGTGTGAGGACCATAGAGAGTGGAAGCAGCCTGCAGATTCCATTATGCATTGAGAATTAATGTATGATTACGATCACTGCAAAGTTAAGTTATTGTTTCCCCTGGATCTATTTGGCGAAATTCATTAAACAGATGAGTACGTACCTCATATCGCTGTTGCGCGTATTCCTCAAAAGTTGCAATATATTGGGAATAAGTATTTGTGAGGCCTGCTATTACAACGTGGGTTTCGTCATCAAATTCACCATTGCTGTTACTTATCAATGTCTCCTTGACTGCTTCCCTTAGCCGCCGGCCCGCCATTGTGGTGAATTCTGCAAGGTTCAGAAGCTTAGAGCTTGTTGACATATGTCACGTGTGAGGGTTTTTAGGTTTTAGGTTTTAGATTGATTTGTGGAGTGAATTGTAAGGGAATTTCAGTATTGTTGGGACGAGGCTGCCTAAGTCTGTTGGACTGAGAGTGCTGTCCTGCCCTATCAAGACAAGTTCATAGGAACTAGATGCTGAGCTAGGTAAATGGGGTGGGGTTGAGGTTTCCTTGAATGTATAGTTATTTGGAGAAAATGGGCTTGCTATCTTGGTTAATGTCGGCTCTTTTGCCGAGCCGAGACCCAAATAATTACTAGTTATGGGAAGCAGTGGTTGCATTGAGCAGAGAATAGCGCACGTGCGATTAAGACAGACAGGCATGAAGTTGTGAAATTAATTAAAGTGACAGAGTACTAACCTCCTGGGACAGAAAGTATGATCAGCTTCCCCAATCTGAGCATTTGAATAGGAAGGATTGCAGGCTGCATTCATAACATTTGAACCGTAATTAGAGAGTGTTTGTCAGCCTGCCTGCCTGCCATGCTAATGCTACAATATTAATATTAATCCCTAGTTTCTAAGTAAGTAGTTGTAATTCTTAATAAATGAATATTATGTCTGAAAAGAAAATCCAATTGGTTTTCCCCCAACAACGCAAGTAACAGGCAAAAGTCCTGTCTTACCGCCCATGCATAAGGTACGAACATTTCGCCAGTGTCGAGCAGAACTGTCTTGGGCTTTTGGCAGTCGACTTGATATGGGGTAGGTTTTTTTAAAGCATCCCTCAGTTTTCTCCACAACTCATTGATCTGAAAAACAGAGGATTGGTTAAGATGTAGCAATACAAGACAAGACCAAAAAGTGAAGTGGTTTAGGCCAAAAGTGCTGTTGCTGACCTTTGTATCGCCTTGCTGGAAGCCGAAGGCACCGGGTCCATCTGTAGTCCCGGCGGCAAAACCAGGACCGAGCGCAGCGGGGCATGTTTTAACTTTCTCGTTTCCATCTAATAATTCAACCTCAATATCGGTGAAGTTAAGGTACACGTGGCGATAGTCAATAGTCCCGGTGAGTTGCTGTGTAGCCGTCGTGAATAGATGAGCGGCCTTTTGAAATTGTCTCTCCCCTATAATTTTGGTGCTGAGTATTTCATCTGGGTAGCCAGGTCCACGCCCCAGGCAAAGCAGGTCGTTCCCATGACAGGAGGAGTGATTGAAGTCGCAGGGTCTTCCAGAATCGGTGCAAAAAGCTCCAAGCACATTTGGGGTCACATCCCCAACATTTGATTGGCAAAAAGCTCCCACGAACAGCGACCCGTTGTTCTTCCTCACCTTAGACTCTCGGCTGCTTCTTTTACCGCAGAGCTTTCCTCCCGTGGCTTTCATGCTTTGCGCCTTCTTTATTAGTGATAATAGTGAGGCGCTACTATCTGCATTAATTAATGGATACACTTATATAATTACAGGGCTACTAATTTACTAACAATAAAAATACATAGTAATTACCAGCTGGTGTGGTAGAGGAAGAGTCGGAGCTAGTAGTAGACGAGGAGGAAGAGGAGGAGAACCAGTCCTCGAAGAATCGAGCAGCGGCACCTTTGTTGTCTCCACTAATGAGGAGGTTGTTTTTGCTCATGGAGGTTCCGTGGTGGCAAACCAGCTGAAAGCTCCAACGCTCTTCCCGCTTGCATCATCCACAAACTTCAACAGAGTCATGAGGGTGTCAACGTTGCTTGGATACCTGGCTCTCTCCTCCGCCGAGTTTAGCAGATAAGCACTTGGGCTCCTGTTTATTCCAGCGTTTACCACATCCCCTGTAAACCCATAAAAATCAACTCAATTCAATTCAAGTCAATTCAGAAAAAAGAGAGTAAAACTTGACTTGGTGTGGGGGGTGGTGGGCAGTGGCTAAGTCAGGATTTCATGTGTGTGGGGACTTCTTATAAATTATAAAAATTAAAAGTTCGAACTCACAATACATACGAAAAATAGTATATATATCACATATGTCAAGAATTTATTGCTTATTGGTTGCAATCATAATTGTCCTCGACTAAGGGATAGACAAATACATTTTAAGCAAGAAAAATTGTAAGAGATAGACAAAAAGTAGCGATTTAGCGAATATCTTTAAAGCCTTTTCCCCTATTAAACCCAATAGAAAGAAAAAAATCAAAATTTCACAAACTAAAAAAAACCTTAGGTCCCTTCATGCATTCATATCATACATGAAAAAATGTTTTATATAAAAATATTGACTAAGTATGAAAAATGGTTTGTCAAAATAATCATTTTCTCAGGATAATTTTTGGCGGCTTTTATTTCTTACACATCAAATAAGAAAACTTGATTTTATGGGATTTTAGTATAAAGTATATATTGACTTAATGAACCATCATTTTTAGCCTAAATCGTATTTTGCACTAAAACCGATTTTATATATTTTGATTTGGTGGGAATTTGATTTTCTAGTGTTTTTATTTGAATCCAAATAAGAGGTTACTTCCTTATTTACATTATAAACTTAAGTAAATGGAGTAATATAAAAATAAATTAAAGTAAAAGGACAAAAACGTTTACTTAAATGTTGAAAATGGAAATAAGGTAATTTGTACACTTGGAGTGCACCACCACCAACTGAGCAAAGGAGCAATTTGAAGCACCTCATTGTGCCTTAATAGTTCCACCACAACACACGTGGGTACATATCAAAACGTAAAGTATTTGAAATCATATACATATAGAAATACATAACAGTATATTACTTTTAAAATATAAAAAAAAATTTGAGTGAGAGCCCGGGAGCCACACTGGTTAGTGTGGCTCCGCCCCTGGTGGTGAGGGCGGGGGGTCAATGGTGCTCACCTTTGTTGATGAAAACAGAACCAGGCTTGAGGTTGTGATGAGCCTGAACAATGCTCTGCTCAATTGCATTCACAATGGCATCGAAGGATTGTTGGACAAACCCCAAAGATGTTATAGAGTAAACCAGATACTGCAGATAACCCCCTGGTCCAGCGTGAGTGTGAATCCCACTAATCGCCACATTTTCTTCCGTATACAAATCTCCAAACCTTCCAAATCAAATTTATATAAATAAATGGGAACATTAATTAATATCAACATACGTGACTAGTAAGTTGCTGAAAGTATACACCTTGATTTGAGTTTGTCCAGCACTTTAATGTTAACGAGTTGTGAAGCCATCCCAGCGTCAAGGTTAACAAAGGCAAACCTCGGTCCTTGGGAACTCTCGGCGACGATGAAGGTCCTTGCCCTGAGTCGGAAATGTACACCAGCAGTCGACTGGTCCATGTTGGCGTAACCCATCATGTTCACCCCGGCTGCTGGCCCAGTCATGTCATAGCTTCCCACTCCAATCAAATACCCATCGCCATTGCATCTCCTAATTACACCTATACCCACAATAATCATAATAATAAGTGATGAAAAAAGAGACGAGTGCTGCCCTTGAATTTTGCTTCTCGTCTTCATGTTTGATCTCAAATTAAACTGATGACCATAGAGCTGTACATATATCTTATATATATGAAGCTTGGTCGATACAGTGTAGAATTTATATATTTATTTTTGTTGGGCGCTGAATTCTCTTCTCTTAGTATGTAGCGATCACTTCCATGGCTGGCTTGTTTCAATCAACCCAAAACAAAAGTGGGTGCTAGTTTATAGTTTTTGGAGTCCAATAAGTTGGCACAAGAGCATCTATTCTTGGTTGCTCCGCCGCATGCAAGATAGATGAGATGGACAAGGTTTAGCCTTGTCCATTTTTGTGGGCTTTGGGTGCCTTTAGCCGCCATTTAAGCACATATGATATATGATATCTGATTTGGTTGCGTGGAAATTTTTATCAACACCCTATTGCTATTGCATGCTTCTGCACTGACTTATATGGTGAATCTCTAAGCCACATGAAAGTGAGTCGACCATGCCATGTATAATGGATATTTGAATCTGTCCCCACAGCCACTCACCCAAGTGAGTGTGCATCAACAAATGGTGCTTACCATAACTTTCCCTTGGTAGGGAATCATATGTGTCCGTCATTTTATATTCTATATAAAAAATATAAAATAAAAGGATAAATTTCATTCGTTGTCATTAGTTGTGAAGTCTAAGCATTCAACAAAATTATTAAATTTAGGCATTTTAAGATATGATAATGTTTGTAAACGGGGTCTAGTCAAGGACGGAACCATGAATTTTTGATGGGTGGATTAGCTAAATTTTTTAGTTTAAACTCTAATGACCTTTTTTTTTCATTGACTAATTTTCAATAAACTTTATAAGGCAAATACATATTAAATGTAACCCAAAAAATACACATTATCAAAATTAATGTGTTCAGCAATATAATTGAATGTGTACTTATTCACGTTTCTTGTTTTTTGGCATCAATCAAGACAAATACAAAGTGAAAAAAATACAAATAATTAAGTTTCACATATATATTAGTTGTGAACACAAGAAGAATATAATTAGGTTACTGATTTTTTTGAAAATATCTTCCCACTTATGAGTTTTAATTACCTATTGTCATCTGTAATTATGGGTTAAAAGACTTGTGAGAGTTTTTATCGAGTACAATGTTAAGAAGCTTTCCCTTTTATTTTGATGGAAAAAACAATTATTGACTTTGCCAACCAATAAAAAGCAAAAGGTTGCATGCTTCGAGGGGAAAAAAACAAAACCAAGGCTACTAAGCAAATGCATGATTCGCTCAATTTGATTGGAGGATTAGATCAAAGCAAAAGGCAGTAAACTTGGTGGGCCATATAGATGTAGGTAATATTTTTTTCTTCAAAGCTTTCTTAACCTACAGCCCACCACAATGTTGGCTGTAGTTCTCCCATTGGGTCTAGTCTAATAGATAAATACATTGATTTACGAACAAATGGTCTTAAATTCAAATCCACATATCACATCGGTAGTATGTGTGAAATCTCATTCCTTATGCAGTTTAGACTATCACAGTCCACCTCTAATACATTATTGTAGTAGTAATGTTCATCGTCAAAAAGCTTGGCATGGACTAGACCACCACACCAATACTGTCATCCATGAGATTGTTTCGGTCACTACTCCTTTTGTTCAATGCCTATGATTGCGGGCTTCATCCTTCATGGAGACGCTTCTTTTCTTTTTTTGGGTGTGGATTTTTTACCTATAAAACGTTCAGGTCTTGTAGAGAGACGTGCAAACTATAATATAATTAAATTAATTGATTTCATAGACATACTGGACACAAATGCATTCAGTGATCATCCCAAGTTTCTAAAGGTTGTAAGGGCAAATAGGAGGGAAATGTCAGGCTTGATATTTTGGTCAAATTGAATGTAGTAATAAAAAGCAAAAAAAGCAAAGGCTATTATGACTCTGCAGCCCTACCACAACAAACAAAGCTAAAGAGTAAATCCATGAATCTTTCCCCATTTTGTGGGATCATTCATCTATGCTTTTAAAAGTAAATAAGAAAATAAAAACAAAAGAGGTTGTCATCCCCTCTGCTGTATACTCGTAGAGCATCCACAGTGGGGGATGTAAATTCGGAGATGTAAAGTCACTTTTATATTTCCTTTACATCTCTGGATAGTGTAAATATATTTTTTGCTCAAATAGGGAGTGTAACTTCAGAGGTGTAGCTGTGAATCCCAGCATTTTATATTGACTTTTCTTCATTTTTATTCTCTTTTCTCAGGTGAATTTCGCTTGCAAGGAATGTAAAAATATATATAAATATATATTTTATTTTACATCTCTTAATAGTGGTAATGTATATTTACATCTATTTACATCTCCCCATTAAAAACGATTTCGATAACTCAAGATATATATTTAACATACACCTCCCAACTGTGAATGCTCTTATGATGTTTAATAAAAACACCACTTTATGCGGCTCCACAACTCATGTTACTCTCGAGCTTCACACACAATATTGAATACATTTATCTTTCTGATTATTAGGAAAATGTTGGTTCAGTAAAGTATACTTCTTCATGAGTTGCATCAATACATATTTCACCTTAAATTGATCCACATTTGTATTCATTATATATATATATATATATATATATATATAGACGAAGAAAAAGGGTACAAAGGAAGAAGCAATTATTAATAATGAACAATGTTTAAATATCACATAGAAATTAAAGAAGCAAATGGAAATGGTAGCTACAGTAGTGTGGACTTGGAAGTCTTAAACAAACATGAAAACAATAATAAGCACATATAACACATACTTATCTCTCAAACTCAAAAGAAGAAATGCAAATAAACCCACTCATCAGAAAAAGCCAACACACAATCACATGAACACAGGTTTGTATAAGTGGTTTTTCTTCATTTATTTAATAGGAAGACGTTTCCTTCTCCTTCTCCTTCTCCTTGATGGCCTCCTTTTCTTCCTCCGTCTTAGGGTGGTAACCAGGAATCTTTTCCTTGATCTTCTCCAAGATACCCTTCTTCTCCTTGGGCTCGCAACCTACTACTGCAGGCTCAGCATGCTGATCATGACACTGCTGATCATCATAAGAAGCTGGAATCTCTTCTTTCTTCTGCTGCCCTGGTATCTTTTCCTTTATTTTCTCAAGGAAACCCTTCTTCTCTTCCTCTTTCTTTTCTTCATGAGTTGGCTCCTCGTAGATCTTCTCCACTGGGACGGCTGTGTCCTCCACCTTCTGATCATGATCACCGGGGAACTTCTCCTGGATCTTATCCTTCAATCCCTTCTTTTCTTTCTTCTTCTTCTTTTTCTCTTCTCCTTCACCTTCCTCTTCATCGCTCGACTGCATATTCATTAGATAATATTTCAATCAGTTCAAACAACTTTAATTATATAATTAATTAGGTTACCATCTATATATCTAGAAAGGGAAAACCTAAAGAACACTTGACAATTAATTAGTCGTTTTGAGATACAGGTGGCATATGCAGAAGGAGATCATCTGCCAAATCATGACTGCCACATGGAATGGAACATCTTGCAAATAACTATACACACATGTATACAATTAAGTTAATGATCGAGTAAAAAAACTTACAGAGCTAGAGCTGCTGTCGGATCGGTGAAGCTTCTCCAAAGACTACAGTGCTTCTTCTCCTTATCCTCCTCTTGTTCTACTTTGTATGACTCTGGTTCATGATGATGAGGATGAGGTGCCTCGTGATCAGACACTTTGACCTTCTCAAACTCAGTGACGATCACCTCCTCCTGAGGCTTCTCCGCCCCTTTCTTCCCCAGGAAATCAAACAAGCCCCGATCCTTGATCTCACCACATTCAGCTGCGCGCGCGCCTGATCCCTCCTCATATTCACCAACCTTCCCTTCATACTCACGATCTTGGCTTTTGTTGTACTCCTCCGCCATACTTATCTGTATATTTATGTATAAATGTTTCTAACGATGATGATGAAATAAATAAGCAAGCAAGAGAATTATAATATGCTTTGATGTTCTTTGCTTATGGAGGAGGGTGTGAGCTTTTATAGTAGCACCCAACGCGGATATGACGCGATTAAGTTAAAACCACTTATTATAATTAACACTTAGATGAGCTGTTAGCCGTAGCTTCCCAAATCCTAATCCCCTGTAACCATTTTTTTTTTCTTTTGATAAATTACACCAAATCCTGTACCATTTCCCCTTTTTCCTTCGTCCAACCGACCGACGTGGTGCATTCAATCATAATCAATCGAAAAGCATTTGTACCCACACCACATTTCACAATCGCTTGTCACTCGCTGTACCTTTCCGACACGTGTCTCTACAGTAATGTGCCAGTTGCCAGCGCGAGTTGTGCTTGTTTCGTACGCAAATCAATAAGCAAAACCAAACAGTCAAAAGGCCAAAGAAGAAAGTAGAAAAGATGCCATGCCAGTAGAGAGAGGACAAGGACACGGTGTACAGTCAGTGGGCTAGTGCTGAGACGATGGACCAATAAATGGCTGCAACGTGTCATATGAACGTGGGAGGGGTGTAATTGTGGGACCCTTCTAGTGTCGGCCTTGTTTGGATAAATGTGAGAAGGTCGGTGTGATGAGTGGCCCACGTGGCAGCCAGTTTACGTTGGAAAGAGGAGAGGGAGGAGGGTGTCTTCGAGATTTGCCACTTGTAGGTAGGTGCACGGTAAGCTTTCATGGTGGGCCATTTTTCATCTTCATCAGTTTGAAGTATGATGGATGGACGGTTGTTATGTTGCCAGCAGCACATAGTGGGCATCGGCATACGTTTAGTTGGGTCCACTTTGGGTGGGGTACAGTATATTTATACCATAGTCTATTGGAACAAAATGGGCTGGGCTAGGCTGGGAGTGTCTAGGTGTTGCCACTTGCCACAACTCTCGAAAAATCGCACAAGCGCCGTACCGTTTTCGCTTTGGTTTCAGTCCCTAGAATTAAATCAATCACTATATCAAGAAAATAATAATCATTAATAATTTCAAGAGTTGTTCTCCTGTTTACATCACACTTTTCCTTGTTAATTATAATACTTAAATTATTAAGTTTTTTAATTTTATTATTGTGTATAAAGATAAAAAAGGTCATCCAACTTAATATTTAATATAGTACATCTATACACACGTGAAACACCCACCCCACACACTCTTCATATTAAGCTTTAGAAAAACACAAATTTCCTTTACACACTATTACCAAATTACTTTTCTTTTTTAATACAAGAAACCGATTATACTTTCATCCAAAAAGATTCGAACATAATTACACTAATATGTTTACGTTCCAAACCAAAGTAAGAGGCATTGCATAAACTCAATGAAAGGATAATCGATGTCAATGTCATGGGTCGGTCTTCTTAATACCACACCCAATAACATGTTGTCAACTCAAACAAATTAATACAACACTCGAAAAGCAAAAATACCTCTCAACATTCCAAATGTCATCTATGAATAGCACATAATAAACAAAATTATTCTATTGGATGTGGGTGTGGAATGTGAGGTTGATGAGTTATTTATTTATTTTTCTTTTGGTTTGTATTTGGGGTAGTTTGGGAAGATAGTATGGTTTTCTTAGAAATTGTAAAAATTTAAATTAGAAATTGAGGTGAACTTAAAATAGAGGGTAAACAAAGATAAGTGCAAGATTTAAATAGAAAAACTCTAATTTTAATCAACTTTTGGACGGGCTGACAGGTCATTTTCCTTTTATCACAAATAGTGCCTGAGATTTTTAAAATACTGGAATAATAATGGTGTACTATGGCCCAATGGTAGGAGTTTTTATCAATAATAGACAAAATTTACACCCCAATTTCATAAATGTCATTTTTATAAAAACTTTCAAATATAGCTTTCACTAAAACACCCACTGAAATTGATAAAATACTCAAGCACTATTTAAACATATATCATTACACACACTCAAAACTCATTTATAAACACTTGACTTTGGGGTTGATTTTGGGTGTGTTTCTATGTTTAAATAGTGCTTGGGTTTTTTTATAAATACATGTCTAAGATTGGGTTTATTTATAAATTTGTATTAACTATATTACTATAACAACAAAACTAAAAGAGGAATTTTCTTTTGGGGTTTTCACTAAAACACCCAACTGAACCTTTATAAACACACCCAAAACCCATCATTACACACACTCAAAACCCATTTATAAATACACCCAAAAAATATACAATTGTTGACGATTTTGGGTGTGTTTCAATGTTTAAATAGTGTTAGAGTTTTTTTATAAATACATGTCTAGGATTGGGTTTATTTATAAATTTGTATTTTCTTTTTCCACAAACGAAGACTAAAGTCCCAATTCTGTTGCTTCTCAACACAAATACAAACATAGAACCTCAGAGATTGACCATGAAGAAAATCAAAATCCCATTTTGTTTTTGCTCGACTTTTGTAGATCTAAAAATTTCCTCATATAAGAATAAAAAACCTTCAATAAAAAACAATGGAACCCATATCAAGCAAACACAGCAAAATCCCAACAATATTTGCCTTCTGTTGGTTTTTCTGTTCCAAAAGAATACAAACGCAGAATCATTTTATTTAATTTAAGAGAGTGCAAGGGAGATATTATTATATTAATATAGTTTGAAATTAAAAGGAAAAATCACATACGACCAGGCATAAGCATTTTATTCAACACCATAGTTCTGAGTTATTTGGTTTGTAAGTTCGTTGTTATTTGATTTAATTTTGAGGATATTTGTGTCAATTTAAGTGGGTTTTTGACTGTATTTGAAAGTTTTTATAAAAACTGACATTTATAAAATTGGGATATACATTTTAGCTATTATTGATAAAAACTCCAATGGTAGCTCAATGACTGGGGATGTTTGTCAGTATAAATAATGGTAGCTCAATGGATGAAAAGAAATTTATATATAACGGAAATAACACTATTTTGTTATTTTCGATCAATAACACAATGACATATAAAAAAGTTATCCTACATGTCATTGTATTATTGATCAAAAATAAAAAAAATTATATCCGCATTACATGAGAATTTCTCTCCAATGGCTAGGCTGTCATTTTTTTCTGCCTGATACTATTAAATGGTAAGTTGGTTTCACATGGCCCCATTTCATTGAATCATTCTCGCGCACATAGGCCAACCTTATCCACCAAGGCGTATTCAAAGTTTAATTTCGAATCAGTTGAAAGTAATTACTTAAAAAGGCTATGTGATGTGATTGCTCGCAAGAATAATAACAAATATATAAATTTATAAATAAATCCAATTCTAGACATGTATTTATAAAAACCCAAGAAAACATTTCAACTCTGGACTACCACTTGGCAATTATTTTTAAAAGAGAGAATTTGAAAAATAAGTAAATGATGGCAAATATAAGATCAGACGGGAAAAGGCTCCAGAAAAACACTTTGGATTGGGCTTCGGAATTTGGCCTGGCTCAATTACTATTATTATTATTAGGCCAGAAGCTCACATTTGTCGTCAAAGTTATAAGGTCTGTCAACTGATCCAATAAGTCCAAGCCATCCCCCTTCTCTTCGCTCTTGGGACCAAGGTACAGGGAGGCTAGAATGAGGGGTTATTATGAAGCTTTATAACTTTTAATGAGGGGTCCTTAATAGCCGTTCAATCCAGTGTGTTGGATCGGGTTGGACAAAGTATTTGGCCCAGTTAAGATCAAGCAAGGGGTTAGAGAGAGACAAGACAACAGCAGCAACATATACTGCAATGCAAACTAACTACATTGATAATGGAAAAAAAAATCATATCATAGTGCAACTAACTAAATTGATGATGAGGGTGTACAACAAAGTCAATGTGGGAGGATGAATATATTTTAAGTCAACTCACAATCAGCTTTGCCCCTGCAAGATAAATAGTTAGGCAAACAAACTCACAAGGCATAAGGCATTGGTTAAGAATGCTGAATTGCTCAAGCATCAACCAGAATCACACCCTCTTCCTCTTCTTGGCATGAACAATGACTTCTACTAGCAGCTACCAAATCAGTTCACCAAGAATTCCATCCAGTTCGTATACCTACTGTACTGCTTTCATACTTGATACCGCTAACAGATGTAGCTTCTTTTCAATGTTCAGGTAAACAAGTATCATCTTTGAATTCCTCCATCTTCTAGGTTGGATTTTGCTGATCTAATGTTGGTGATTAGAGACTCCCCGGCACCACTTAAACCTTTCCTCCCAACCAACCTCACCCCAAATTCCTGATTTAACATTCTCATCCTGTTCTCTTCACCTTCTTCCTCACTCAGCTTAATGGCTTGATTCCTTGAAATTAAGCCATACAGACAGAGACTGAGACATCCCACGTCCAAATATTTCCCTCCAAATTTCACCATCAATAGTGAGTTACTAGAATCAACCTCATTTGACCTGGGATCAAACAAAACAGAGAAGCTCCCAAACGTTAGGTCAGGGGTGTCAAATAATTTATTCAAATCGTCGCTTTCCCCCCCATAAACATTGTTTAATTTTTCTGATGGGATAATTGACCTCCTTTTAGCCACTCTCAGTATATTAGCAGCCTCTCTCATTCCACTGAGTAAGGCTCCATGCATTGTTGCTGGATACTGCTTGTTAGTGGCCTCTCCGGCAAAGAACACTCTCCCATCCCCAATGCTCTCTGCAAGAATATCATAATCATCTCCTGAAGACCCTACCGCAACATACGAATAAGAACCATATGCAAAGGCATCCTTCCCCCACCTAGTGCACACTGCCTGAATAGGGTCTGGAACAGCAATCCCTTTCGGGTTGAAAATACCCCTTAATATCTCCAACACCCTATTCACAGACTCCACAGGAGACATCAACTCAAACTTAATGGCAGCATCTCCAGCAACAAGAGCAACCAGAAGAGGCCCTCCTGATACAGAAGAGTAGCTATAAAACAGAAAGAACTCACCTCTCATACTCGGATCTTCAGTCAAATGCCCAAAAGTATCAATATCTCCACCCCAAAAATTATAAGGGAATAGTATGGCAACCTTATTCAATAATCCGAATCCTAAACTCTGAATTGCATCTTTCTTCCTTTGTGGAAGCTCTGGGACAAATTCAATGGAACCCTTCTTAAGCACACCTAATGGGACTGTGCAAAGAACCATGTCCCCGCGAAACTCCTGACCATTTGCGTAAACCAAAACCCCATCAGAGCCGTACCTAATACTTTGCACAGTCCTTTCATAGAAGATTGGAAGGCCCTCTGAAAGGGATCGCACAAAGGTCTCATTGCCTCCCGGAATAAAACAATGGTCACCACCCATCTCATAGGGATCATCCTGATCCCAATAGGCCATGGACAAATTGGACATTAAGGAAGCATTTGCATATTCCAAGTTAGCCAGATGCCAATCCAAGAGCATACGCTCCTGCGGGTCTTGGGCAACACTATAAGCACGTCGAAAAGCTTCAAGTGCAGTCCCTAAGGAAACATCCACGGACTTAACTTCCTCGATCATTGCGTGCCTTAGCTTACACACTCTATCTAACAACTTATTAAAAGAAGCCTCTATCCTAGAATCAATTTCAGAATTCACTGCTTTCCCATCTGGTAAATAGAGCGGGCAAATGTCCCTCACCTTATGAAGAGGCAAACCCAGTTGCCTAGCTAAAACCCCTAACGGGTTTCCATTGATTCCGGTGAGGACACTGCCACCGAGATCCGCTGCAGCCTCCACGCCCTCGCCTTTCATTTTCCTTGTCTTCACGCGCCCACCAGGCCTGTTCCTACCTTCCAAGACCACAACTTTGAAGCCCAAGAACACCAGTTGCCTCGCCGCTACCAAACCGGCCAAACCAGCCCCCACAATGACCACATTGCCCCTCTCGACCCCATCAAAGGAGTTCAATTTGGCTTCTTTAACCGCCGGTGCAAGCCCAAAGTTGATGTAGCCGTGCTCCACCAGAAAGTCGTAAGCTGAGTCGACCAGGCCTTTGTGCTCCAAGCGAATCGACTCCAGGGCCAGCTCCCGGGTCAACCAGAAAGAGACATTGGACCTCCACCGAGCCAAAATGTGGTTCCGCACGACGATATAGTTGGCTTGCTCAACGCCGCCAATGGTGGGGACCACGTTTGCCTCGATCTCCTCCTCCGTGAGCGAGTCGACCGGAAATCCGACTGAGATTGCAATTAGGGCTTCTACGTCAACGTCTTTGTTGAGGTCGGTCCGGCGGTTCTTGGCCAACGACGGAGTGCTGTTGAGCTCCGTAAAGAACTTCTTCCTGCGACGACGTCTCTTGGCCGGCGGACCGGGCTCGGCTGGACCAGGTTCGGCTGGGTTTGGAAGGCCTTGTTGATCAAGAAGGGAGTCTTCGCCTTCGGGGATGGGCTCGGACGAGTCATCTTGAGAGTCCGATATCGGAGCATCAAGAGTCGTTCGGGGAGGTGCGGACGGGTTTTCCGACGAGTGGTTTTGGGAATGGTGATTGTCGTGAGGGGTTGAGCCTGAGAGTGTTAGGTCGGTTTCCGGCGATGACTCGTCGAAGACGACGTCGTTAGGAAGATTATCGGAAGGGTCCGTTGTTTCCATGTGGGTATGTCATTCATTTGGCTCCACTCCGATATGGACTGTCCTACTTAAGCCAATTCGTTTCGACCATAAAAAATACTTAAGCCAATTCTAATTTCTATCTCTAGGGCTTTTGGAATTCAAAGTAACTTAGAAAGGCCCATCTGCAATAGAATTGAGCCGGGTGAAGAGCCAGCCCAGCCAGCCAAGCCGTCCTAAATTTAATTTTAAAATCTTTAAATTAATTTAGAATTTTAAAAAGGGAACAAAAGGAAGAAAAAACGAAAGGAAAAGGAAAGTTATTGTGAGAGGGGAGGTCCACGGGGCGGGGAGACGCAACGAAGCCCAGCGATTCGAATACTCGTCGTTTGTCTTTCGTCGTTCGTCGTTCGTCGTTGAAATCCATTGTTGAAGAGGAGGGACCTGGGAGCTGCTGTGGAGATTAAAATAAATAGATAGAAGGAAAGCGAAGGGGCTGCAGGCTTGACCTTGAGTTGAGAGAGATGATAACGCGATCGAATCTGGCAGAGCAGTTGAGAGAGTATCAGATTCGATCGAAGCATGACTGGGCCTCCGTCTCCTTCTTCTCCTCCACCTCTAATCATACTTTATCGAGGTTTGCCTACCCCTTCCGTTTCTCCTTTAACCTTTGATTTTTTATTTTCTTTGCTGTCTGATTGTGGGATCTATATTCTTAACAATTTGATTCGAAACCTATCGTTCCATTAAATTTGCTTCTCCATTTTGAGCTAGATCAGATTTTGGCTTTGATAATTGCTAAGCTTTTATAGGCGAAACTTTAGCTTCGATACCTAAATCCCTGTCGTTGAAGCTCGGATAAATTGATACCTCTAGGACTATAGTTTTTTCATTTCTTTCCTTTTTCTTTTATATAAAAAAAAAATCACTTGGGAATTTGTGAAATTTTCCTTTGTGGTAAATAATTGTTGTCTGGAAGAAGCCATGTCATCTATTTTCCTAGTACGCTAATGGTAGAAAATAAGGGATAGAATCACGGTAGTTGAAATAGAAGTGGAAAATATAATGAGGATCAAAAGTTTCTGTTGGTATAGTGCCTGCCTGTTTCTCAAACTTGGGAGTGGCTGTCTGCCATCAGGATTCAGGTGCCTCTTTAGATGCACATAAATCCAGATGATTGATTCATTTTAGGGAGGGAAGTTTCCCAAATTGTTGTCTGCATTCTCTAAACGAAGTTCCAACAAATAGGAAAAGAGTTATCTTGGATAGTGTGCATTTGAGCACAAATGTTGTCTTTGATCGTACTATTGCCTTTTGTACTTATTGAGCTTGGTTTGAACTGGGGTTGAGGTATCTTTTTTATCCATGTATACCATTGCTAACCATGTGGAAGTTTTGTGGTTGAGTTATCTCATTTGTGCTTGTTTTTAATCCTTTTTGGTATACTATTGTTGATGATAATATTCCTTTTTCTCCCCAACTTGTGGATGCAGGGTGGATGTTGTGCTCTTTGTAATATGGGAACTGGTAATCCTAGCTTTCGTGGTTTTTTCAGCTGTTTCTTTATATTTTAGGCATATGCGACTTGCTTTTCTCTTACTATGCATAGCAATGCTTTTGCTTTTGTGCATAAAAATTACCAAGCAAGTGAGATTGGCGAGGAAAAAGAAACGAAGGATGCTTCTTCCCTTATCTATGTAATACTAGATGAAGGTCACATACTACCCAACCTTATGGTGTAAATCTTGAAAATTATTGGCCAATTGCATTTGGTCTATATCCTCTTTTTTGTTATTGGAATGTGTAATCACACCTTCGAAATATTAGTAAAAAGCGGATGTGATTACTCTGTAAGATGCTGATCCGAGTGGCAGCAAGTTCATTGATCGAGATAGGAAGATTTAGTGAGTGGGGGGCTATTACTACTGAGGCATTGATGATTGATGATTGATGATGTTTGTTTTACTTATAAACAATACAATGACTTGAGAAACAAAGTGTTGCGGCATTCAGATGCATGCTCAAAGTGTTTTTATTGCAGCGTGGATTTGCAGCATGAAGTACAATTATTTTAGATATCCAAACAGTTGTTGAAGTTGTTGCTTTCCTTCTCTAAATTCAGCGTTGGGTCTGTTTCTTTACAAGGTAATGGTAATATCACTAGGACCAAGTGAAAGAGGTCCGATTGATAGCATTTGGTTGATAGCATATCATTTCTAGACTTTGTGGTGCTCTTGTTGCTGCAGTTGCTTATTCAGGCTTGAAGAAGTGGACTTGTATTCCTATGGTCACTATATTCCAAATTGCTCCAGTGACAATTGAAATGCTAAGGACAATCCCCAAGGATCCGAGTAGCCAGTGAAAGATTGCGCTGTATTTACAAGGCTTCTTGATCAATATCCACATGAAGCATGGATATGCCAAGGTGATTGGTACGGCAATTCCTCCAAGCAATCCTGCCAAGCTGGGCAAGAATGGTAGTGCGACCGCTATAAAAAAGGCAAAGCAGCCAAAAAATATCCTAAAGCCAGAGCGGAGCCACCGTGGACATGGTTTGTTCATGCAGCTAGTAAATCTGAGTTCCAGATTGTCAAAGACTGGCATTGCATATATTTGAAACGAGCTCAGGCTGTTCACCACAACGAGCATGCTTGTCAATCCCAGGACAAACTTTGATGTGTCATGACTGTGGAATTTGTACAAAGCATTTAGCATCCCTCCATTTGAAGGTATCTGCCATACAATTACGATACGTTAGTTAGTTGGGGAAGCAGGATTTATAATCGCTTTTATATTTATGTTTTTAATTTTGCCAAAAAGAAAGAACCCGACTGTTACATCTATAAAATTAATCGTTAATAATTTGTCCTAGTGACCTCGATTTATCCAAATAATCAATCCGGGTCAAGAAAAGATTATATTGGACCGAGAAACCTTCTCTCTAAAAGGATTTGCGTTGTTTCTTACCGAATTTCCATAAGCCCAGTAGCCGGCAATTGCTAGGGGAAACAAACATAGTGCGATGATGAGATATGCGTTAACTTCACCCCATTCCACATTGGCAAGCGCGAGGGGCTCTTGGTGCCATCTTATTAATTTTTTTTTAAAGAAGGCATGGTTCCCTGCATGCATGTCCTTTTTAACGAACGATAGGGACATTTTAGAAAAAAACAAAAAAGGAGATAGAAAAAAAAGTCCTTTGTGTTTAAAAGAAGCAAATGTTCTTTAAAAAAATAATTGACAGAAAAAAATTAATAAGATGGTTTGTGAAATGTTTTTGGATAAATTGATTTTAATAGGGTAATCCAATACATTTGTATGTTTTGATTTGAAAGTTGAGTGGTTTTTTTTCTTTATTTACCGAAAAAGGATTTGCGTTTTTCTTACCGAATTTCCAAAAGTAGAAAATAGTTGATTATTATTCTAAAAGGGCCCCTAAAACGAACGATAATAAATAAATATAGATATAACTACGTCTATTGTCTCTCTTAAATTCCATGATACCTGTATTTCGAGCACAAGATTGTGGCCTCTGAAAGCGAAGGTAATTATCCCAAGCGCATTTAGAACACTGAAAACGGTGGCTGCTGCTGCATTAGGTTTTGGTTCCGGCGGCTGATAGGAAACAGCAGGCAGTGGCCTATGTTTGGTTATGGAAGCCACCCAGATGAGCGTGCAGTAGCTCACGGCGGTGAGAGCCCCAATGAGGGAAATTCCAGCGATGGAGTTGAGGTTAGGAAGCTGAGCAACAAGGATGGCAGAGCCGGTGAACACCAAGTACCACTCTATCGTCGACAGTGGATTCACTACGCCGGTACCACCACACACGATTTCATAAAATATTTTCATGGTCCCACCGCCGATCATGATCAGGGTTACGCACGTGCCACCTGAGAGGTACATGATTGGAAACAACGCAAGAAATTTCCCCAGTTTCTCACCTGTGACGTACGCATATATACAACACACATGCATGCACTTGATTAGTTTTCAAAATTAAATAGGCTAGCTAAGTATGTTGCTAAAAGGAAAAAATCTTTTGAATACATTTTTGTTTCCTTGTTTTTTTAATCTAAAGACACCAAATTACTTTCTCAGTAAGCAAGATTATTTATTTTTTAGACTAATAGATAATATCGTAGATTCAAAAGAGGGTCCACCGTCGGTCAATATCACACAATTCAATTCATGCAAGATTGTTACGCCTCTATATCTATATATATAAAGCAAAATGCAGAGAATAGTGAAACATTCAAAATACCAGAAAATACCATTGGTTAATTAAAACATTAAAAATTTCCTTTATTAATTAAAGGGAGTTTTACTAAAACACCCAAAATGGAAGTTGAAATTATAAAAAAACCCAACACCCAAAACACTTTATAAACACACCCAAAACCAATCATTACACACACTCAAAACCCATTTATAAACACACCCAAAAAGTTGACTTTGGAGTTGATTTTGGGTGTGTTTCTATATTTAAATAGTGCTTGGGTTTTTTTATAAATACATGTCTAGGATTGGGTTTATTTATAAATTTGTATTAATTAAATGATGATAATATGGTAAATTCACATTTTTTTTCTTCATATTTAAACAAAATAAAAATAAAAACAAAATCAGATAATAAGTCCTATTTTTATGGAACATAACTACCTATGTTATCTTTTCTTAATTCTAAAAATTAAAATTAAAATTAAAAAGTATTAAAAAATTAAAATTAAAAGAAAAATGAGATAATGGATCCTATTTTTATAGAACACAACTACCCATTATCTTTTTTAATTCTAAAAATAAAATAAAAAATAAAAAAGAAAGCCAATTAGCACATGTGTGAGCATGTGCCAATGGGCTAGTATATATTATAGAGTTTCGATTGAGGTATCTAGCAAATAAGCTTTATTTGAGAGACATTCTTATAAAGCTCACTCTAAATTGTATTTAACTCATTCAAACCATCTATTTTGTAGATATTCATTCAAAGATCATCTCTATAAAAAATCACTTAAATCTGATATTATTTTACAGTTCAATTAAATTATTAAAATTTAAGTACTTTCTTGAAGCAACATATTGATTGATTTTGTAAGTCTCAATTAGATGCTTTAATGATTTTCAATTTATCTGATTTTTTGCAAGGATGATCTATGAACGAAGACTTGAAAAATAGATGGTTTGGATCATTGAAAATTAATTCGTAGGGTGAAAGATCCCTCAAATAATTTTATCTAGCGATTTTCCACTGATCCAAACAATCTATTTTTAGGTCTACATTATAGATTATCCTTGCAAAAAATTAGACAATCGGAACCGTTTCGATATTCAATTGTATCCTACAAAATCAATGAATACGGTATTTCAAGAAAGTACTAAAATTTCAATAACACAATTAAGTGGACACACGATATCGGATTCAAGTGATCTTTCATAGAGATAATTTTTGAATGATTATCTAAAACATAGACAGTTTGGATTAGTGACATACAATGCGGAGTGGGCTCTACAAGGGTGTTCCTCAAATAAACTAATTTGAGGGATTCCTTAATGGAAACTGTGTGTATATATATATATATATATATATATATATAGTTGAATGATTGAGATTTCTTGCCTAATATAGATCTGGGCTAGTAGCATGCATCATCGGTCACTTGTTTAATCATTATCTAGCGATTAGTGAACTAATAATAAAGGTGAAAGTGATGGATAATTAACCAAAGCTTGTATATAGTTATAATTCTTCAAAGCCAATAATATCATACTAATTATCACGAAACCGTATACATTTTATATTGTTTCTTGTTGAGGTGACGACTCATGCGAACCCTAAAAACCGCATATTGATTTTTCCTTAGTATTAATAATCTTCACTATTGTTTAATTATTATTAATTTGGAAAGTGGGGACTCTGTGAAGACGTTGCAAAGTTTAATAATAATTGGTCGTAGATTAGCAGTGAGTGAGTGAATGACCGCATAGAATTACCAAAAGCAGCCATGGAAAGGCGAAGGTATCTGCTGTAGCGCGTTCCAGACTCAGATTCATGCAGCTGTATGAGTAACCAGAGAGTATAGAGCTGCCATATGAAAGCCAGTGAGAGACATATAATTCCCCATGCCCTGCATTAGATATATCATCATCAGAAAAAGGATGTAGTTTTCACGTCAGTGAAGTTGCCATAACGAGGTACCCTAATATATAAGTAACGTAAAGGAAGAATTAAGAAAGTACTTACCAACCAAGAGCGGTGAAAGAGAGGGGAAGAAGGAGGGATGGAATTCCGATGCCTGAACTGAGAGTGTGAAAAGCGGAGTAAAAGGCATTACCATTTCTGGACTCGGTGATGGGAAGCCAGGCGTCCTGAGGATCAAGTTTTGTCAAGTGACCAACTTCTTCTAAGTAGCCTCTCATGCTTGCAACGGCCTTCTTCATCCTGGGGCTGGCTAGAGGAGTCGCCATAAAACGCGAACCAAATGGGCTCTTTGCAGGGGTTTTTGGGCTCAACGTTACTTCCTCCACCTCTTCCATCGCATCGCCCAAATCAATCTCTCTCTCTCTCTCTCTCTCTCTCTCTCTCTCTCTCAAACTGATGAATTTGTTGAGAGTTGAGGAGGGTTTCTGAAGAAGACCAAAATTTTTGTTGAATATATACAGAGAGAAGTGATAAAGCGACAAAATTAAGTAAGGTGGCTTTGAATTGTGAGGGTTGCTTTTTCTCCTTGTTTGGTTTTTAGCTATCTTTTTGGAGGGTTGGTCAAGGAAAGGGACCTGGCCTGGCCTCGCAACAAAACTTATATGTAATAGGAATAACATTTTTTTGTTATTCCCGCCAATAACACAACAACATATGAAAAAATTATCCTACATATTAATGTGTTATTAACTGAAAATAGCAAAAAATGATATTCCTATACATTTTTACCCAGACCTGGGGGCGGATAATGATTCATATGGATTGATGGCTGGATGGCTGGATGGTGAGTAGGTGAATTAATAATTTAATGGACTGGAATGTGGAAGGAAGGTTGTGAATGTGATGAGCCCTTAGCTAATCGAATTGAAAGTAGCAAGCTTCTTTTGACTGGGCCACGTTTGGCTGCTCCTGCCGTACGTGATATGCATTTCTTTTCTATAAAGATGATGAAGATGTCACAGCCCATTACTAGTCGTCAAAGTGTTATTGGGCACTTTTTCTTTTTCGGGTTTGTCCGTTTGGGATTGGTAGGAGGGACTTTCAACCACATTTTATTCAACTAATAAGAACATTGCATTTGCCACCCTGCCCGCCTGGTCCATGCCATTCATTTCCATGGAAAGCTCAGTCTCATCACTAATGGAATGTTTATTAATCTGTAATTGAATTATGAGGAATTGAATTGAGGATGAGTTAGATTGAGGAGAATTAGATTCTGAATTCCTATTGAAGTTGTTTATTAAACCATATTGATTGAGGAGAGTTAGATTTTAGGTTCCTATTGAAATTGTTTACTAAATCATATAGAATTTGGGTATGAGTGATTCTAATTACTAAAATGTCCTCGTTATTAGGTTAAAGTAAATGGCAAATATAGAATTTTAAAAATTATGTGAGGATATAATGAGTGAAAAAGATGAATTCCTAATGGGTTAGTTATCCAAAAATTATAATACCATCTCCCACCCAATAATTGAATTCCTCCAAAACCAGAAATTCAATTTCTAATTTTGTATGGACCTCACCTACTTGTCACCTCACTAATATCCTCATTGTACGATCGTTAAAAGAGAAGTTTCATCAACATAAAAGTTATCTGCTTTAATCATGATAATGGATACTTACAATTTCTATAGTCTTTGTACTAAACTAAAGTAATTAATTATATTGTGAGACATTAGAGATTCATAGGTAGTAGGTTTTGGTGGCTTACATAATTGTTCAGAAATATGACTAGAGTTTAGACATAAAAATATAATAGGAAGAATACCATAAGTATTCGGATTGAACATCTTGAATATAGATTGATCTTAGGTTTTTCATGCATTCATATTATAGATGAAAAGTTATTTTATGTAAAAATATTGACTAAGTATGAAAAATGGGTTTTCAAAATCATTTTCTTAAGCATAATTTTTGGCGGCTTTAAATTCACAACAAATAAATAAATACACAACTTAACTTTTATGGGATTTTAGTATATATAAATTCACAATGAGCTCCTCATTACTTTTTAGCCTCAAACGTATTTTGCACAACCTAGAAACCGATTAAAGTTACAATTCCAAGCATTCCAATTAAAGTTAAACTTCTCAAGCATTCTAATTCCAAATCATTTAAAGTTACAAACCAAAAGGAAAATGCAAAGCAAAATGAATTAAAGTTACAATTAAAAGAAAAATCCAATTCAAAGTTAATTAAAGTTACAAATTAAAAGAAAATGCAATACACCAATGTTACAAACTAAAGTTACAAACTCATGAGTGTTGGTAATGAGTGGATTTGAAGAACCCGTTAATGTTGTTTGAGCAATGTTGTACTAAAACTAACATAGTTTAGTACATTTAATTATAAGAAGATCAAATAAAACAACATAGATTGGTATAGGTTTTGGTGGCTTACATAATTTTGAAAATCAAATGACTAGAGTTTAGAGAAGAATAAGAAATATAATAGGAAGAATACCTCGCGATTTCAAGTATAGTCTGGTTTTTGTTTGGTCTAAAATGTCACACTTGAATATGGCTACAGACTGCTGTAACTTGTTGGGAGTGTCTTGCATATTCATTGGCTGAAGGGTAGGATGCTCTTCAATAATAATCTCCTTCATGTGGCCTTGCAGCGAGCTTTCCTGGTGTCTTCTCTCTCTCTCTCTCGCTTTATGACTGACTGAATCTTATTCAAATTGCTTTTGTCTGGTTATTTTCTTCTACTTTTCTGTTTGTTGGTGTTGGTGGTTGTCCTTTTTCCTTAAAAAAGTTGTTCTTATGTATGTTGATAATGTTACAATTACAATAATACAAATTTATAAATAAACTCAATCCTAGACATGTATTTATAAAAAAACCCAAGCACTATTTAAACATAGAAACACATCCAAAATCAACCCCAAAGTCAACTTTTTGGGTGTGTTTATAAATGAGTTTTGAGTGTGTGTAATGATGGATTTTGGGTGTGTTTATATGTTTAAATAGTGCTTGGGTTTTTTTATAATTTCAACTATTTTGGGTGTTTTAGTGAAACTCCTAGGAAAACTCAAAATAATAATATTAGAAAAAGGATTTATTGAAGTGTACGTACAAAAACATACATGTATGTCTATAAAAGGGAAGGCAACAAATGAAAAAGAAATAATCATCCTGCTGATTAGGGAAGTGAATACAGGATGAGATGAAGGGATGAAGTAGCTAGAATAGAGGAACTATTGGGGCTTAAAAAAGCTGACTTGAATTCCAGTGTCAATGACAACATAAATGCCAGCAGCTATGAGTATAATAGAGAGAACGGTGCCCAAAAGGCCAAGCCCCCAATTGAGGCACCACATAAAGCTGTATTTCTTGGGCTTCTTCACCTTCAGCCACAGAAAGCAAGGATAAGCGAAGGTAATCGGAATGGAGATCCCTCCGATCAGACCCGCAAAGCTACCTAGGAATGGAATTGCCACTGCTATAAAAAAGCACCCGTATCCAAACATGGCTCTTGAAATCGACCTGATCCACCAGGGGCACGGTTTTCGCATGCGTTTGATGTATTTGGACTCCATGTCATCAAACATGGGCATCCCAAATATCTGGAAGGAGCTCACGGCATTCATTACGATGAATAAGCTGGTCAATCCAAGAACCCATTGGGAAGTGTCACGTCCGTGGTATTCATATATTGCAGTCATCATTCCCCCATTCGGTGGAATCTATTTCCAAACACACTTGCAAACATGAGCAATTAAATAACACATACCACATGTATAAAATAAATCAATTAGGCATGCACCTTGTGTCCGTATGCCCAGTATCCTCCAATTGCTAGAGGAAACAAGCACATTGCGATAATTAGATATGCAACCTTTACCCCCCTCCACATTGGCACGTGCGATGGCTTTTTCTCACTTGAAGGCATGGTTGCCTGCATTCATTCATTTCATACCACCACCATGTTAACATTATTAAATTTGTTGGGCCTGAAATTAATTTAGAAACGGGCAGGGCAGGTTTCTGGGCCACTTGACTTGATCACAGTCAAGGGTCAACGTTCCAACGGTACCTAGAACAAGCGGCCCAAGCCCAAACTAATTAATTAATTAATTAGAGATATAATTACCTGAATTTCTAGGGTAAGATTATGGCCTTTGAAAGCAAAGGAAATTATGCCAAGCGCATTGAGAACGCTGAAAACCATAGCGGTGTTGGTGTTTTCTCTTATGGGATCATAAGAGACTCCGTCAAGCCTTCCCTCAGTGACCGCGACGAGCCACATGATGGTGCAATAGCCAATGGCGGTGATGGCACCAACTAGAGAGACACCGGCAATGGAGTTCAGGTTGGGGAGCTGAGACAGAAGCACGGCGGCGCAGGTAAAGACCAAATACCACTCGACCGCGGTGAGAGGCTTGGAAGTGCAGTCGTGGCCGCACACAATCTCGTAGAAGAGCTTCATGCTGGAGCCGCCCACTATAATCAAGGCACAACAGGTTCCCCCAGAAAGGTAATAGATGGGGAAGACGGCGAAGATCTTAGCCATTTTGTCACCGAAGGTAGCACTGAAGAGCTGGAGATATCTGCTGTAACGCATCCCAGTTTTCGTGGATTCATGGAGCTTCACCAGAAGCCACAGGGTGTAAAGCTGCCATATGAACGCCAGTGTCAAGCTTATCACCCCCCATGTCCTGCAAATACCCCAAATTGCAAATTGCATGCATATATATTATATTATAATTTATATATACACACAAGACACAACACAACAAGGAAAAGGGTATGTTACGTACTAAGTAATATTAATAAAAATATATATATTTATGTATATAATTAAGATGACGTACCATCCAAGAATGGTGAAGGAGACAGGGAGCACAAGGGCTGGAATTCCAATACCAGAGCAAAGGGTATGGAAGGCAGCATAGTAGGCATTGCCATTCCTTGACTCGGTGATGGGGAGCCAAGCGTCGTGATCCTGACTACGAGGGTCAAACTTGGTGAGTTGGATGGCCCTTCTAATTGGGCTACCCAATGGTGTGAAGAAATTGGGAGTGTGAGACTTTGGGGTAGCTGCTGCCCTATTGATATTATTTGGAGGTACAATAGAGAGTAGAAGGGGCTTCGTTGACACAGATGGTGAAGTTGTACTAGTGCTAGTGCCCTCTGGTGATGATGACTCCATGGGAGGTGCGCTTGCAGACACCGCATCATCATCAACCACATGACCATGATCATGATGATCTCCCGCACCTGCTTCCAATATTTGATCATCATCATCTACTTGTGTGGCACTCATCGTGATGATGATCCTAGGGTCATCATTAGGCTCGATACTAGTAATGGAAATATTGTCTTCCACTGTTGTTAACTCATCACCCATCTCTCTCCGGTTTTGATTCTGATCTCCCATGTATATATATGCTCTCATGCACCTCTCACCCTTTTTTTTATTTTTTCCCCCACAAACACTTGATCACAAAATGGCCATTGCTAATTAGCTTTCTATATATAGAGTATAGAATGACTCAGTTGTGAGTCTTTTTTCTGGCATAACATGTTGTGTGGTGAGTGGTGACACTGACATGCATCAATTACTATGGTTGTGGGTCGACAACTTTTGTTGACCGGCACTCAGGGAATCAAAACGCGCACAAACTTTAAATTTCCTCAAAGGGTAGGGTCCTCACATGTCGTTCAACAATTTAATGAGATATCTTCTCCCATCAGTTTGTTTCTACAACGAATCATAAATAAATATGTAAGAAAAAGAAGAGGGACATCCATACCATATATATTTTATTTCTTGATCAGCCTTAAAGTGGGGAAGGTCGTTTCTGCTTGAGTTGACTAATAAGGTTTCATATACTAGACAAGTAAAGTCTCAAATGAATCAGTTAATCATCAATTCAATTGAATCATTAGCCTCTTAACGGTGTCTTTTAGGAGACCGGATTCAGTCAATTCAACTCACTCCTGATGTTTTTAGTGATATATATATATATATATATATATGTTGGGACTATTTCCCTCCCCTGCCTCCCTCCCTCCCAAAAAAAAGAAGAAGAAGAAAACAAGAGCTGCTATCAATGAGCGAACTGTAACATCAGTTTGCAATTTGTGAATATAAAAATATGTTTTGTTGGATAAGCTACCTCTTTGCCACGACGCTCTGACAACGCCATCTTTCCAGAAAGTTTGAAAAACCGGGGGAAACCTTTCCATGTCATTCCACATTTGTGGGATTAGAAAAATGCGTTTGAAATCAGAGGGGCAATAACATTTATAATTTCTGTAGCAATGGGGACATGCAGCAGCGTGCTCAGACGCAGTCCATAAGTCAATCTCAGGAAATTCAATTGCAGGATTGTCAAACAAGCGCGTTATACATGCCTTCTAGTAGCTTATATGTCTATAACTACTAGAAGCATCCATCCAAATTGTTAATTATTTGATTGGAAGCATCCATCCACTTCTCCCCGAAAGCTTTGTAATCATGCATGCATAAATAATTAGAGCATCAGTAATAATAACTCTGGGGACAGCGAACGATCTGGTATGGTAACTTCAATACCTGCTCTGCGGCTCTGCCTCTGCTGGATTAGGTTTAAGAAACCTGAATTTTTTTGTAAACAAAATCTGCTGGATTAGCTAGGTTTAGAGACGATGGCGCACGCGATAAGCAAGTGAACAAGTAAAGCATGGCGCGACTTAATTTTGTCTTGGTTACAGTTGGGCCACTTGTTTGGTTTCAATTCAATAGATTTTTAAAGAAAAAGCCCAGAGGCCAGGCAGCAGATTTGATTGCCTTGCAAGGATAAGCCAGCCCACTTGGTCTTCATTCAATTTCAATACCAAACAACTCATACGTGCATATGCACTGCACAGTGTGCTTGCCTTGCACAGCGCGCTAAGGTTAAGGGCTTGAAGAAGAAGAAGGTGCTCAGCATTTTCCACGTTCCAACAAAACCACATAAATGTGCTGATTGGATATGGATATATCTCATAGTAGGAACGAAAGCAAAGATTACATGACATGACACATAACATATCATAGGAATTATTGAAAATGGCTCTGGCTGGGATGCAGAGAGAGAATCCCATGTTATTTCAAGGATCCTTCCACTGCCTGTCGCATGCGAAAGCTAGCTCCAAATTAATTTGCAGCAGTCAAAGTTTAGAAGAAGAAGAAGAAGAAGTTGAAAGCTGAATAAGATCCTTCCTGAGAATCTTTCCAGATGGATTCTTAGGTACGGAAGCTATGAACGCCACTCTCCTGATTTTCTTGTACGGCGCCACCTGTTTCCCGACAAATTCCATGACATCCTTCTCCGACAAATTGCTTCCGGCTTTCCTTACCACATATGCCATCGGATACTGTCCAACCTTATCATCAGGAAATCTGCCAACAACATTTACAAATATTCAAACAGATTGAGTACGGAAAGGATAAATAGGAGATTTGTAGGTATGTAATTAATTCGATACTTGCTTTGTTGCCGTAATAAAATATGGAGAAAGACTCACGGTATAACAGCAGCATCAACAATTTGAGGGTGCGTCAGTAATAAAGCTTCTAGTTCCGCAGGGGGGACCTAAACCATCCACATAATTATTAATTGGGAGTTTCACTAAAACATCCAAAATGGGGGCTGAAATTATAAAAAAATCCAACACTCAAAACACTTTATAAACACACTAAAAACCCATCATTACACACACTCAAAACCCATTTATAAACACACTCAAAAAATATACAATTCTTAATTTTGAGGTTGATTTTAAGTGTGTTTCTATATTTAAATAGTGTTTGAATTTTTTTATAAATACATGTTTAGGATTGGATTTATTTATAAATTTGTATTATTTTAATATTCATCGAATTAGATTAGGTATGCCGCATGCGATCGATAAACAAACATCTCCTAAATATTTCTTACCTTACAAACAAAAAAACTAGAGCTATTTGGAAAACGAGTGTATACAAATTATCAAATGTGCCATACACATTTCCATCCCATTATCCCATATGCATGCACATATATAATCAAAACTACCTGATATCCCTTGTACTTAATGAGCTCCTTCAACCTATCAACCACAAAAATGAATCCATCCTCATCGATGTAGCACAGGTCTCCAGTTCTTAACCATCCTTGTGCATCAAGGGTCGCTGCAGTGGCTTCTGCGTTACTGAAATACTCTGCACTCGTACCAACCCACCCATGAAATATTATACATTACCACTCCAAGGTAAATAAAATACGTCATCAATCAAAACCAACATATATTCATTATGAATTAAAAATGGAAATGAATAATATATGAAACTCAACCAATACTAACCGCATATATAATAATTTCAATTCACTTTAGATTAAGCAAGAGATTTTCATGCAACGCTATTTCGATGAATAGCACAGTGACAAGAGAAATAACTTTTCATTGCATTATAGCTAGAAGAGACTAGACGTCTCAACTCCTAGTTAAGTAGTATATATAGCTCTTTATTTATTGTTTAAGAGAGACACGTAATTATATCATCCAGTACTTTAATTTAATTACAATAATCTCCCTATCTGTCTCGTGCTTGTATAATAATAATTAATATTAGATACTTTCTTTTGGGTAATATTAATATTAGATACTTCAAATATATCTTAGTGACATTACCAATCAATTCATAAATAAAATAATAGAGCAAATGGTGAGTGGCTGTGGCTAGCCTTGTACCTTTCATGATGGTGGGACCCTTCAACCAAAGCTCACCCGTCTGATTCACTGCTAGTGCCTTACCGCTGTCCGGGTCCACAATCTTGGCCTCCATGCTCGCCGACAACAGCCCCGCCGTACCATACCTTCGACTCTCCTCCAGGTTGTCCGTCGACGCTCCCACGCCCGTTGATTCCGTCAATCCGTACCCCTGAAGAATGGTGACGCTCGGATATTTCTCCACGAATCCCTCAATCACTTCCCTGCTGAGTGGGGCCCCACCTGACAGAACCCTGCGCAGGGAACTCAGATCGTACTTGGCCTTGATCTGATCTGCAGCGTTGATGAGCGCAACCAGTATGGGAGGAACGAGCGGAAGGTAACTGACACGGTGCTTCTGGATGGCCCACAGCATGTCATGCATCTCGAACTTGGAGAGAACCACGATTGTTGATCCGGAGGCCAGTAGACCCGTGGCGAACGCTGCTAAGCCGTAGATGTGGAACATGGGAACCGTGCACAGGAACCTCTCCACCCCATCGTCGAGATTGAAGCGGCTGAGAACGACCCGCACCATCGCTATCAGATTCTTGTGAGACGACACCACGCCTTTACTCGCACCCGTAGTCCCCGACGAATAGAGCAGAGTCGCTGTGTCATCCTGATTGATTTCTTCCTTCAAATTCAATCCTCCGTTGCTACTCCCATGCCTTTCCTTTTTCACCATCATCTCTGCCAAGGTCGACACAATTTTTCCATTTCCATGATTAGGAGCTTTAATTTCGTCGTCATCAATGAGCACGATGGAGAGATTAGTAGTTGAACCGCCAAGTTTGGAGATGAGTTGACGGGTTGTGAAGGCCAGCACCGGTTTGGAATCGGCGATTTGTTTGGCAATTTCGCCGGTCGTGTTGAGGGGGTTGGTGGTTGTTATAATCGCACCCAGCGACATCACGGCCAGGCACACCACCGGGAAGAAGATGGAGTTTGGGGACAGCAGCAGTACGACGTGGCCCTTTCGAATGCCCATGTCGGCGAGAGAGGAGGCAACTGAACGCACAGCACGCCAGAGTTGAGCGTAGGTGAGTTGGCGGCCGGTGGAGCCGTCGATGAAGGCGACGGTGCCACGGTGGGCCTGAGACGAAATGAAAGTGGTGATGTCCAAAAAATCGTTGTGAGGGAGTGGTATGGGCTTGCGCTTGCTGTAGAATGTCGAGCTGTAATTGCAAAATCCGCTTCTGCCATCCGCCTTTGCAGAGCCCATCACCGCCGTCGTCGTCATCACTACAATTTGCGATTTAGGATTAGATTAGAGAAGAGTTGCCTTTCGACTTTCTTTCCAAAATTTCTTTTTTGTTTGTTGGTCCAATCCAAACGTTTCAAAATGCGAGATTCCTTTTATAACCACTACAAATTGAATATTTGACCTTTGACCGCTCACCTGTTTGGTCACTGGACACACGGTTTTTCTCGTCTTCTCTTATTGTGCACGGGACACACATGTTCAAATACTTGTATGACCCAAACATTTTTATGGTTTGCCCTTACTACCTGGGTTAGAGTAGATCCCCAATTTCGAGCAGGAATGACTTATGGTGGCATTCAATTGCCAAATGTTATTGGTATAGATTTATATTAAAAATCACAAATCGTACACTAACAAAGACTACTCACAATGGAATTTGAACACTAATTGGGTTACACAGTGCATGATTTTTATATGAACGGGGGTGGATATTTTTTATTTTCAATCTGTTTTATATGTGCCTGCGACATGTCTCACACATATTAAAATAAATTATTTTATGTTATGTTGTTTGAAAATGTCTCTTCCTCTTTCTTCTACTACCCAAAAACCAATGCGTAATGAAATGTATGTGGTCACATCATTCATTCATTCAGTTTTGTATTTTTTCTTTTGGAAAGAGATCACAATTCTGTATTTACTATGTATACTGGTTGCCGATCGAGCCAATTATGACTTTTCAGTTCTGGGTGGCATGGCAGAACAAAAACTCGCTTTTTAAAATGGGCCTTTTCTTGGGCTCTGGTTCAGTAAGCCGATTTGGGTTTGGAGCAACATTGGTGAAGCGAAGCCCATAACTTCGTCGACTCATTAGAATTTAGAACCAAAACTGGGTCAGCTCAGTTCTGGTTGACAGATGGGTTGTCAGGTGCGGAGCATTTTCTGAATTGAGATTTGAGATTTGAGAGTCTAGGGCTTCTCCTTGCGCGCAGAGAGAGAGAGACAGAGTGAGTGAGTGATCTAGGAAATGGGGGGAGGACATGGAGAGGGCACTACGTACAAGGGCTTCACGGTGCATCAGCCTAAGCGATGGCACGCGCTCACCGGCAAAGGCATGTGTGCTATGATGTGGTAATCCCTCAGCTCTCTGTCTACATACTCTTTCTTCATCTTTCTCACAACTCTTCTTGACTGATTGACTCCGTTTTATATCTTACACTTATATTCCACTGATTTTGAATTTGCACAATTCAAATATTGATCAAATTTCATTCAATTCAATGCACCTTGTCATATCCGATCTGCGTGCCTTGTTGTTTATCTTAAAGCATCGTTTTTTTTTGGGGGCAACTTAGACATGGAGAAATGCTAACGGGAAGAAATGAGAATTCACTGAAACATTTGGGATTGAAGTTGGGGTATCTGGCTGTTGAATTTGGGTGGCTTGGGAGCTGAAATTGACTCATAGGATTTCTTGTTGTGAGTAACATTTGGTTGATGAGAAGGTTGTATGGAAATGGAACCATAGTATCAAACATTACTTTCTGTATTTTCCTTGTGGGTAAGCTTATATTCTAGGCCGACTTCTAGTGGCTTTGGTGCTTGATTTTTAGCATAGAAGACACCAGTAATTGGAATCGTGCAATATGGGATAAAGTTGAAGTAGGGGATTGAGGTTTTCTTTAGGTGATTCGTGCATACAAATATTCCAGTAATGAATCATTACTCGGTTCATCTAAGTCTACCACTAAGTTATAGTTTTTCTTTCTTCCTTTTGAATTTTGGTTCTCTGTGTTGCAACTATAAGGATAAATATTGCATGTGAGTTTATGTTTCCGCCTCGCACTCTCTCTCCTTTTGAATTCTTTGTAGCTTACTGGTTTTGTTTAATTTATCAGGTTTTGGGTGCTGTACAGGGCCAAGCAAGATGGTCCTGTAGTTCTGGTAAGAGCTTCTCCTGTTTCAAATTTCTCTGTAATTCGATATACTTACATTACTCACTTTCTTATTATGTCTTTTAGGGTTGGAGACATCCGTGGGAGGGGCATGGTGATCATTCCCATGGTGATCATTAGGTACTGGTCATCCTTTTTTGTCTCAGCTATAACTACTTGACTAGCACTTATACTCGTAATATCCACTGTATTTTATTTGCTTTATGTGATACTTATTATTTGGGGAGTGGGAGTCATCCTCATGAACTCCTATTTAGAGTAGAGACCTGGCTACAAACTTGGCAATGTTGTAGCCGTGCTTTCACACTGTTCACTAACTATCACATGTCTTTTGATTTAGAAGCATGCACTAGGCTTAGTAGTTATGGGTTCTTGAATGTGGTAGATGCAAGGATTGTGATGCTATATATATGGGAAATCTGTGGGTTTCCTAGCTACCAGGCTTAAGTATTTACATACTGGTTACAGTTTATGTTAGGTTTGTCTTATCTTTGTTAGCTTGTGTTTCGGTTTATTAATTAATTTATTTATCAATTAGACTTTCAATAAGTAATTTATTTGCGTTGAAAGGAATGTGAAATGAAATCATCTTTAGTGTATTGTTGCAGGGGTCCTGTTGAAGAGCGAAGAATTGGAATCATAAAGGGCTTTTCCGGTGGGATACTAATGAAAATGTCGTGTGGAACTTGTTTGTTGATTTCTGTTTAATAAAGTGATTGTGAAGAAAGAGATGATGAGCATGATGGCATGAAACTACGTTTCAGAATGTTAAATTTATGATGTTTGTATGCTGCTATCCTGTAAACACATTGTGAGGTTGAAACTAGTTGCATTTTGCTTTGACTTCATTTCTTTCTTTGCAACTCATTTGAAAGTTCACTGTGTTATGAACAGTTCCAAAACATCATATGTATAATAAAACAGGAAAATCAGGTGGTATGCGAAATGTTTAGCCAATGTATAACTCGTTTTATAGGATAAAACGGTCTCACAGGTGTGAATAATATGAAAAAAATGAGTCAATTGTAAAGAATCAAAGAATTTGTTAACATATTCAAATAAAAAACAAAACAAAAAATAGAAGGATTGGGTTGATAGTAGGTAGTTAGCTAGGCCTAGGACTCTGGGAGGAGGGGGCTGGCTAGTTGGTGGTGGTAAGTATATTGAGAAGCGCAACTCTGGTGTGGATCAGACGCCTAAACATGCAGTCTAACTCGGCTTCAAGATCTTGAATGGCAATCTCTACAGCGTCCAATCTTTTGCTGGCACTTTGAAGCGCGGTTGCGTCGCATATGTCATACACTCTCTGTCTGTTTCCCCAACTCCAACTTGGACGCATGAACTTGGCCTTCATGAATATGGATTTGGTAGTACTAGTAGCTGATTTCCGGTCGAGCCAAGGTATGGAAATTAGGGACAAGAGAGTCTCCACGATGGAAACGGCGGTCACCCTCACTTGTCTCAGCACATCTACCACCACCCTAAGGTTGTGGTCCATGTATATGGGGGATGACTCTAGTAGTGGTTGTGCAGTACAGATACACATGGACGACTTGTTCTTTTTGATCCCTTTGAAAGAATTCAAGCACTTGAGCGTCTCTTGCTTGAGCTTCTTCCTGTAGCAATTGTAGGCTCCCATTTTGTTATCAATATCCGCTTCTTGGTCGCTGCTTACTCTGCGCAAGAAGGATTGAAGGTCTCGGAGACGCTCTTTTACCATTAAAAGGTCTTTGGAAATGCCGCACACATCCAACATTCGCAGAGATGCTTCTGAGACTTGATGAACCCATTTCTCCTGTCTGTCATGGACGAGTCCTTGTTGGATCATGGGCGAGTAGAGAAGGTTATTTGCAGAGTTGTGCAGGTCTTTCAGAGCTTCAAAGTTTGGACATGCGATTGCCATGGTCACTATTCTTAATTTGATGACTTTGAGTGAGATGAGGATGATGATGATGATGTACGTAGTAGGTGGTAGCTAAGCTTAAGGTACGTAGAGAGTTGTGGTTGTGGATATGATATGCAGTAGCTAGTGTTTGCAGTGTGCGATATATACCTCTACATCTACATCGTCTGACCCTACCCTACATAGTGATGAAGCTAAAAGAAAGACACAGCTTTAGCCTTAGGCTGAATAATATTATGACTTGGATCTGAGATCTTCATGGAAAGGAAAGGACTCGGAAGAATCCTTTGGATGAGTACGGACAGAGTTGGAGATCCCTTTCCTTTGTATAGTTAACAGGACAGCTAAGCCTAACCTAAGGGAAGGAAGGGACACCAATTTGTATTGTTCGAACCTTCCAGAAATGAATGTATATATGTATATACAAAATATCCAGTAGGATATCGGAGTAGGAGATATTGTTGTTGGTGATTAGAGCCATAAGGCTAATCATACATGCACGAGGGAAGGCTGCCAGCCTGGTTTTGGTTGTTAGAAACCAGACAAGAGATGTTTCTGATGAACATATTAATCAATGATCAAGACTTTGTTATAAAATGATCACTTCATTTACTTTACAGTGCTGTCTCTTGTCTCTGTGCATATGCTTTTGTTTTCTCAATGTACGTACGACTTAGTACATGTTTGTATATATATATATATATATATATATACTGACACCAAAATCCACAGTTGGACAAGTTAAACGACCGACCTTCCAAGAAGTTGATCATGTCAAAGTTCATTCACGTTCACACAGAGTCAGGGCTAGCTAGCTCCTTCTTCCTTGTCTTAAAAAAAAGAGAGAGAGAGAGAGAGAGAGAGAGAATGACCTTGACAATCTCTTTGTTCATGTAGCCCAAATACGAAAAAGCAATGGGCTCATCACTCCAGATTCATGACCCAACAAATGATCAGCCCATAAATCATATGATATGAATCGAGCTGGGCTTCATTTCTACTGCATTTTTTGGTTTTTTGTTTTAAATCATATCAAATCAAATCAAAGAAAACCAAAAATGAAATAAAAAGAAAATGAAATAATGAATGGATAGCATGTCGAACACGTAGGCACAGCCGAAGAAGCGTCCAAAGTTGATCATTTTTATGGTGTGGCTTGCTTCAACTCTGTTTGAAGAAGCAAAAGTTCTACGTTTGAAGCTTTGCCACGATATACGTATTTGATTTGACACTCACACTCCCTCCATTATAAAGTATGATAATTCATTACCCGTCCGGTGAGTGTAATATCCTAAGGGAAAGGCAAACGCAAATCTGAATTTATTATTTGGAAGATAGCTGAATTTAGTGAAGAGATAACACAAGTAAAGAAGGAGCGGAGGGGAAGAGAGAGTACCAAAAACACCAACTTCCTTTGCTCTTCCGAGCCATGGCTTCAACCACCAACACCTTGCTCTCTTCTAACTTTTTTGGGACTAGAATCCTACACTCTCCTCCAACCCCAAAAACCACCTCCAGATGCACATCAGCACCAATTCCTCTGCCCTTCTTCTCCAAGAGAAACCTTTTTACCACCAAAAACATTTTCAACCAGAAACCCAATTCCGAGCCCCTCAAATCCGCAACATCCCAAGCCACTTTAGCTGCCTTACTCTTCTCTTCAGTCACTTCACTCACCCCACAAGCCCTAGCCTTAGACGCCACACCCACCCCCACACCCCCACCTGTTCTCCAAGCCCAGCCTACCAAACCCAACGCCTCCTCCCCTTTTTCTCAGAATCTCCTCGTTACAGCCCCCAAACCCCAATCCCAGGCCGCCACTGATCTCCCTGAAGGCAGCCAATGGCGCTACAGCGATTTCTTGAACGCAGTCAAGAAGGGCAAGGTCGAAAGAGTCAGGTTCAGCAAGGACGGTTCTGGCCTCCAGCTCACTGCCGTGGATGGCCGACGAGCCTCCGTCATTGTTCCCAATGACCCGGACCTTATCGATATTTTGGCCATGAACGGCGTCGATATTTCAGTGTCCGAGGGCGATTCGGGCAATGGATTGTTCAATTTCATCGGGAACTTGTTGTTCCCAATCTTGGCCTTCGCGGGATTGTTCCTCCTTTTCCGGCGAGCGGGAGGTGGTCCCGGAGGGCCTGGTGGGCTTGGTGGGCCTATGGACTTCGGAAGGTCCAAATCCAAATTCCAAGAAGTTCCAGAGACGGGGGTGAGTTTCTCTGATGTAGCTGGAGCTGACCAAGCAAAGCTGGAACTGCAGGAGGTGGTTGATTTCTTGAAGAACCCAGATAAGTACACTGCCCTTGGAGCCAAAATCCCAAAAGGCTGTCTTTTGGTGGGTCCACCTGGTACCGGCAAGACCCTTCTGGCTCGGGCCGTAGCCGGCGAGGCTGGGGTGCCGTTTTTCTCTTGCGCAGCTTCAGAGTTCGTGGAATTGTTTGTGGGAGTGGGTGCGTCGAGAGTGCGGGACTTGTTCGAGAAGGCCAAGTCGAAAGCGCCGTGCATTGTGTTCATTGATGAGATTGATGCGGTGGGGAGGCAGAGAGGAGCAGGTATGGGAGGTGGGAATGATGAGAGGGAGCAGACCATTAATCAGCTGTTGACGGAGATGGATGGCTTTTCGGGTAATTCCGGTGTCATAGTTTTGGCGGCTACCAACCGGCCGGATGTTCTTGATTCGGCCTTGTTGAGGCCCGGTAGGTTTGACCGACAGGTGACCGTGGACAGGCCTGATGTTGCTGGGAGAGTTAAGATCCTGCAGGTTAGTGAGTTTTAAATCTTAATCAATGCCTACACTATCAGTTCAATTGGCTTCATTTCATTTTATCTCATCCTTTCCCACGGACCATAGTAGATAATTTAGTCGTTAACAAAACAGTATGCTTATTGACACACAAGAACATGAGCAGCTGATGTATGTATGTATGTATCTCAAGTCTGTTTAATCACTAATTCAGTGTGTCTTGTGAAGCATAAAATCTATACATACATATGTATGCATTTGTATAGTATCTATTCTTATTTTTCACACAAGGTATCTCTATAAATCGAATTTTTTCGTTTGTTTTAATTAAGCATATCTAGATATTTGTTTCATGTTTTAGTGAGGTTAAAAGTTGTTTCAGTAGAATTATGTATTCCAGTTCAACAAGCTAGAGTGCAATGTTTCAAGTCTCTGAGAATCCAAACCTTCTGTACCCATATTCCCAACTAAAGCACTTCTTTTTTTCTTTTTTTTAATGGCAGGTGCACTCTAGAGGCAAGGCACTTGCAAAGGATGTGGACTTTGAAAAGATTGCAAGGAGAACACCTGGTTTCACGGGGGCTGATCTGCAAAACCTGATGAATGAAGCTGCCATTCTTGCAGCCAGACGCGACCTCAAAGAAATAAGTAAAGATGAGATCTCTGATGCTCTGGAGCGAATAATTGCTGGACCTGAGAAGAAAAATGCTGTGGTCTCAGAAGACAAGAAGAAATTAGTCGCCTACCATGGTATATAGAACAAGACCCGTTCTCCCCATCCCATAGAACTTGTTATTTTGCAATCAAATTTTTTTTTTTTTTGGGATTGTTTATTCATCTATCACTATTCTTTGCAGAGGCCGGGCATGCTCTTGTTGGTGCTTTAATGCCAGAATATGATCCTGTAGCTAAGATATCCATCATCCCTCGTGGCCAAGCCGGTGGTCTAACCTTCTTTGCTCCAAGTGAAGAGAGACTCGAGTCTGGACTGTACAGTAGAAGCTACCTGGAGAATCAAATGGCTGTTGCCCTTGGTGGAAGGTTAGTTCTATAAACTCTTCAGTTTTAATGTCCTAAAAGAGCGTTTCAATTTCAGAATTAAAAATCCTAGTGCGTATGAGAAATTGTGTCCTCACACTATTGGCATTGCAGGGTTGCCGAAGAAGTTATCTTTGGTCAGGAAAATGTGACAACAGGGGCATCAAGTGACTTTATGCAAGTTTCAAGGGTGGCAAGGCAGATGGTTGAGAGATTTGGGTTCAGCAAAAAGATCGGACAAGTTGCTATCGGTGCTGGTGGTGGCAATCCCTTCTTAGGTCAACAGGTAGAGCAGTGGCTAGACTTTAATGGATTATTCTCGTTTGATGTGTGTTTTACTTATGCCCGTGGGATGCAAGATAACTGATGGAAAAGATGAGCTAGCTAACTAACTAACTGCCCATGGCTTGTATATGTGTTTCAATTGCAGATGTCGTCCCAAAAAGATTACTCCATGGCAACTGCTGATATTGTGGATGCAGAGGTAAGGGAGTTGGTAGAGAAAGCTTATTCAAGGGCCACGCAGATCATCACAACCCACATCGATATCCTCCACAAACTAGCCCAGCTCCTCATGGAGAAGGAAACTGTTGATGGTGAAGAGTTCATGAGCCTCTTCATTGATGGGAAAGCTGAGCTATATGTTGCGTAGTTGGGACACTCGAGCAAATTCATGTATTATCAGTCAGCGTAAAAATGTTGTATTATAAAGTTCATATACACAAGTACACATTACGAACCAATTAATTTTTCAATGAAATTAGGAAGCGAAATAATGGCACAATAGTTGGACTGACAAATTTCCCCTACCCCATCATACATGATCTACATGTTTTGTTACAACTGCTGCTGCTCCAGCTTCAATACAAAAAAGAACCAAGTAAAAAATAAAAAATCTATGGCGCCAATTGTGTCACAAAAATAATTACAAGGCATTTCATTCAGCGTTGTCTTTCCTCTCCTCCTCTCTATCTATCTATCCTCTCCCTCCCCGTTGTCTTTTCTCTTCCAAGGTAGCAGCCTCATTCAGCATATCAGCTGCATCCTTGTGCATATCTAGCTTGGCAAGAGCAACGGCCTGCATGTAAAATGCTGTGGACCAGTCAGGGTAGACACATTGCGCTTGCATTGCATCTCGGAGGGCAGCATCTGGTTGATCACAAAGCAGATGGCATAGACTTCTTCGTGCATAGACAGTCGGAGAAACCATGGTCCCCACATCTATGAACTGCATTATAAATAGAAGGAAATTAATTATGCATAGTTGCAATTACCCTAAAATAAATTAAGATGGCCATCCTATTTTCTAATAGGAAAACAGCTTTTTTATTAGGTAGAGTCTCTGATATGAATACCGGTTCGGAACTCATTATCTATGAGAGAAGAAATGAAGTGCCTGACCCTTGTGGCATTAAAATACTAATCAAGTGTAAACTTGTTAAATGGGGGACAGGAATGCATACTCTACCTCCTATTGCAGAATGCATACCTGAGAGTAACAGTCCATTGCTGATCTAAAATCTTTGTCACGAAATGCTAAGTCACCACGCTTTCGCGCCTCCAACATATCCTTCATTTGCTGAGTCCATTCTTGGAAAGACAACTAGCACAAAGACAAACAGTTTCAGAGAGGCATCAGAGAACCATCTGAACCTACCTGTGCACAATCCAATTACCTCATTGGTTCCTTCATCATCTTTGTAGTGTGTCATTAACAAAATTTGATGGATGGCTGTGAGGTCCATCCTTGAACAGGCATCGCCCATGGCAGAAAGAGGATGTTGTGGAGTCGGAGGTGCTTCCTCGTGCTTCGGAATTCCCAACATCGCATAAGATGGAACCTACAAAGCATTGTCCTTATAAAAAATTGCTGACTACGCATGTTTCAGAAAATGTAGAGGTAGTTGAAATTGCTTTGAGGGAACAAAATCAGACTGGGAAGGAGTGAGATTTTGCTTGACAGAGAATGATAAGAACAGGAAACATACAAGGACGTTAAAAGTATAAAGAAAATAAACTGCATTTATTTAGGGAGCATAGTTGCACTACTTTTGGTTCAGAATGTTGGTGGTGATAATATTTTTAAAAAGGCAATGTTTAAGAAACAAACAGAACGAAAACAACATGAAATTGCATCCATGAGGAGAAAAGGCAGGAAGACTTACATCAGATTTATTTTGCAGTGGGGCAACTGTTGCAACAAGGTCTTTGGTATTTGGCCGCTCCCTGGGTTCATATTGCAAACATCGTGAGGCAAGATCAAAAACCACAGTCGCTTGTTCAGTAGAAAAATTTCCCTCCAGGTGTGAATCCATTAAGAGAATAATGTTTTTGCCACGAATCATATCAAGAGCCTGCAACACAAACATAAATTATAAGGAGACTCCGTAATCCAAAGTCAGCCTACATAATTATTTATTAAAAACTAAAAGATCATCCAGACAAAGGACCCCTTATTGCCGAGTACTAAGACTTCCGAGTTAGGGGCATTTGAACAAGCAACTCCTCTATTATCAATTTACCATACAGCGTATGGACTTCCGCATAACTCATTGGCAGAAGAACTGCAATTTAATTTTTAAAGACCATGGGTCCATTCCAAACTGAGTGAGTGGAGAACAAGGGCATGACATGGTAAAATACTTACATGAGTAGGAGGGATGTGTTTCCCACTGAGAAGATCCAAAAGGACAGTCCCAAAGCTGAAGATAACACTTTCCGGAGTCACCCTTCCTGCAGCATACACATATTATAGTTGGTAGGGAAGTCAAAGTAATTCATAAAGCCAAGAAGGACTCTTCATAAAACATAATCTCCATGCGGTGAAAATTATCACATTATATCATGTCAAGTTATGAAGCAAAATATTTCTTACACAAACTAGCAAGGGCATTTCACAAAACTTTCAAAACAATGACCAAGGCTTACCTGCTTCCAATAGTCTTATTCATTGCCTCACTATGTGTTCAGTTTACATTCTTAAGTTATCTCACATTACTATTTTTATTTAAAGACAGCCTTATGTCTGCTAGCACAATCAGAAACCTTACGTACTACAGAAACATCAAACTCAGTTATTGATGAGTACGCTAACATGTTAATGCCACATACATAAATAAATATCATAATAGCAGTTTCAATTATGTATTTATTGGCATGGAATTTTAAAAAATCTTCCAATTACATGGATCTCAATCTTCTTAATTCTTTTCAGCATAAAACTTAGTAACGTCGTCCTGCCAACTCTTACGACAACCTTAAGACATACCAATTTGCATCAAAGCATTCCTCCCAAACAATAGCATAAATATCTGAAGCATACATTGACAAAGAATATTGCACCCAAATCATTTTATATTATATCCAAACTGTTACAGACACATGTGTTAAAAAATGAAACTTTCTTAATGATTCAGATTTATCTCATACAACGAAAAGAGTATCTCAAAAAATTTCTAATAGATAATAAGAAGGAAGATAAGCAGCTACCATTTCTTAGATATTCAGGGGGTGTATACGCAAGATTAGTGCTGTAACTTTTTCCATCCCTACTGTTTTTCATCAACCCAAAACAAGAAAGCCGAGGATCACCATTCTGCCAAGACCATCCACAAAATTACCACTTTGATCTCAAGTAAATCCATGTATTCTTGGGATGACATATTTTAACACAAAAGGAAATGTCTACTCATTAAAAAAAACAAAATAAAAAAGATACGCGATGACATTATTTTACTTCTTGTAAATACTGAAAAACTAAATCTTCAAACTTGGGATAAGATTTGAGACAGCACCTCATCAAAGAGAACCCTATATGCATTTAAGTCATGGTACAATGAGCGGCCTTCACCGCTGCAATAATCCAATGCTTCAGCAATGTATAGAGCAACCCTTAACCGCATGGCCCACTCAATGGTCTGATTCTCCCCTGTCAAGAAAGTGTGAACAGAATTTTATATCCGAAATACTTTGAAAAACTCTAGTCAATAAATCTGAGAGGTCAAAAACGAAATAGAAATCATAATTTGAAATGGAAATAACAAACAGAACATATGTGCTCTCAAAAGCCAGGATGCCCCAATAAATCAACATCTATGGAAAAGAGGAGAAAGTTATATATCTTTGCAGGACTGACAACAAACCTAAATTGCAAATTAAAGTTTGCATGGATTTTCACATCAAATATTGATTATACACAAATTACAATACATACAACCAATGGTATTCCTATTCTCTCAACTGAATAGTCCCTATAGCTGAATTCTAAATTCTACTAACTCGCTGAAACGCAATGCAATTTTAAAATACAGTTATAAAAAAACTCAAAAGGGCGTTCCTTTCCTCCTCACATTTCAGGCAATTAGTCAAACCGATTTGATTTCTCGTGCAGAAAATAAAAGCCAAGAATTGAGTTGGTGGTGAGGAAAGGAATCAAACAAAATCATTGAAGAATAAGAGGAAGAGTTATAAATCGAACTGTTGAAAGAATTTTATTTTTTCCTTGTTTTAAAAGCATACAGTGGAATAGATGTTTGGCAAGGGTATCATTGGGCATGTACTCGGCCACCAGCAGTCTCTCGTCGCCGTCGCAGCAATACCCGATCAAATTGGCAAGCCTTTTGTGCCTCAGCTTCCCAACACCCCAAGCTTCATCCTGAACCCCCAACCCAAAAGAGAAGAAAAGAAATCTAATTAAATTGGAAATGGCAACCCTAAGCAAAATTGCAAATGGAGGGAGAAAAATAAGAGAGAGAGAGAGAGAGAGAGAGAGAGAGAGAGAGAGAGAGAGAGAGAGGGAGAGAGAGAAGATAGTGAGCATACGGCGAATTGCTTAGGGTCAGGCCAGGCCAATTTGGTAAATTTCTTGATGGCGATCCAACTAGGACTATTTTGGTTCTGGAGGCGGCCCTTGTAGACGACATTGGGGGCTTTGTCGCCGCTCTCGGAGACGATGAAGTCGGAGCTGAAGTTATTGGTGGCGTTTTTCAAGTCGGCCAGCGAGAACTCCGAGAATCCCAGTACGGCTCCCGCGGACTCGGTTCCGTTGGAGGCTTGAGGAGCCTGGTTGTTGTCGGTGGCAGTAGTGTTGCGGCGGTGCAGGTACTGGTGCTGACGTCCACGTATAAACGACGACTCACAGCACCCCATAACTCGGCCGAGCTGACTCAGTGACCCGCCTCAGCCAGCTCTTGTTTGATAAACATGTATGTATGTATGGATGTATGTAAAGTAATATATACACAGATATGTAGAGAGGCAGAGAAAAGAAAAAGAGAGAGAGAGAGGTGGAGGGAGGGAGGGAAGTGCAGCGGCCGCAGGGGAAAGATCTCTATCTAAGGAGAAGTGACGTTGAGCTGCAGCTTTCTTTTCCTTCTCATTGCTTGCTTGCGTTCTCTTTCTCTTCTTTCTTCACTGACAAAACCTCTGTTTCCTCCCATCCTAACTATTGTTGAATTGTCCTTTCTCTCTTTCTTTCTTTCTATGTCGTAAAGAGTATTATGGTACTCAATCAGCCTCGTCTCGTCTCGTCTCGTTTCGTCTCGTACCATCAAAATCTCACAGCACCGCAGGCACGACAAAAGTAACATCCAAATCTTAATCTTATGGACACAGGCTGGCGGTGCCCAACAAAAGTTGACAATGACATCATTAAACAAGTATCCTAAGATTAAATAGCAAAGACTTGTTACTTTTATGATTTTATCGTCTTTTACTTATTATAGATATTTATAAAAAAATATATCTGACTAATGACTAATGTCTAAAGAACAATCCACACAAATCCCGATACTAATTTTTTTATATTTTTTTTAAACATGCCATTATTTAATTTTCGTTTATATAACAGCTTTTTTCATTATGTGTCTAATTATTATTTTTTCAAGAGCATGCATAATGCATTAATATTATTATTATATACTCTTCTTTTCTCCATTAGTTTTGTTTTAATTTGTTTCCCTAAGAACATCTACAGGGGGTGTATATATAGAGGTGTATGTTAAATATACACTCCGAAGTCACTAGAATAGTTTAATAGGAAGATGTAAATGGATGTAAATATACATCACCACAATGAGTTTACATCTATTTTTACATCTCTTGCAGTGGATCCATCCGAGAAAAGAGAAGAAAAATAAAGAAAAGTCAACATAAAAGGCTGGGACCTACGACTACACCCTCAAATTTACACCTCTCATTAGAGCAAAAAACATATTTACACTCTAAAAGTGTAAAGGAATATAAAAATGACTTTATACCCCTAAATTTACATCCCTATACTGTGAATGCTCTAACAATTAAACAAAGGGACTGACTTATATCAGCTAATACGTATACGCGTACGTGTGAATGTGATCATATGAAGCCTAAAAGATAAGAGGGTGCGTCTCGTCTCTTCTCGTTTGAAGCTCCACTTGCTGCCAATTCCAAGTGGACCTTTTTGTATTGTATATATCTCTTTTCTTTGTTTCACTTCAAACTATTATGTCTAATTATGGGGTTGACCAAAAAATTATGTCTAATTATGGGTTTTTAGGTTTTATCGTCTTTGAATTTTGATCTAATTCGCATTTTTGTTCATTAGTTTTTAAAATTATTCTTATGATCTTTCAACTGTAGTTTCGTTAGGACAAATAATCAAAATCAGTCCTGACTCATCTAAAACCCAATGCAAAAGTCTAAAGTGTGCCCTTCATAGAAAAATTAATCATTGAGATGATAACTTTTGGTAATATGCCATTTTCTTCAATCAATTGCACAATATCTACCAAACCCTCCAATTACGGCCAAAATTATACACTACAAATCTAGAAAGCACAAATGACATTCAAAATACACAATAACATAACAATAACCATTTTCTAACGCCATATAAAAGTAACAAAAGGATTGAATCATTTGTGCATAATATGATAATTTGTGCAACATAGATGGTAGTCATCTACAAAGAATAAATCATTAGCAATAGAGACAACTACCGTGGAAGTAATTAAAAATAAACAAAATCCGAATACAAACAAAAAATAAACAAGATTAAAGATCTCAAACTTGCAAGGAAAATAAAACCCTAATTAAAGCAACACAATCACACAATCTGCTAATAAGATATGATCTCATATCTAACTTGAGAGAGAGAGAAAAGAAGAAGAAGAAGAAGGTCAAAACCAGAAAAAGATGCGAAAATCGCAGAAAGAAAACAAAAAAGAACAAGAAGAGAGGGAGATGAATAAATATTAAATTGTAAACAGTTTCATAGAGAAAGTCAAAACACATTCATCCTCTATAGCACGCGGCTGCTCTCCTTGGGAAGAATGAGTCTTTACTTTTGTATTTAAGTTTGCAATTATTCAGTGGTTTTTGGGGCCATCAATATATGGGCTATAAAAGATTTGTGTGTCCCTCTCAAATTTGGGCCTTGTGCCGTCACTAGTCTTATCGTTAATTTTATTAAAATTTTCTGTTAAATTTGAGCATGTACATGGCACATGGTGTAGTATTAAGGGTTAAAATTGAAAATTGCTATCACTCTCACTATCAAAAAAAAAAAAAAAAAAATGGTGACTGTTGCCACCTTTTTATTTTTATTTTTTGAGTAGTGTCTTAGGGTGCATAGGAAAATTTCAGTGGGTTGGGTTGGAGAGGTTGTTGTTACTATGGCGATGATAGGAAGAAGGTTTTTAAGTTTTTAGTTTTATTTTTTATTTTTTATTTTTTAAGGTGTGAAAGGAATATTCAGATAGTAGAAATTAAAAATAATACAAAAAGATCATTTTGCCCTTGGATTTATTGGAAAAGATAATAAAATTAATCCATGACCATTTGTCTTAACAAAATTGAAGTTGAAGGACCACATAAACTATTTTGGAAATTGAGATACCAAAATGTGAATCATGTCAAAATTCAAGGACCATTAGACCTAAAAACCAGTCTAATTATTTATTTATGCTATTCGTCAAAGCAACCTTCTCAGTCGCTCTCATAGAGTCATAGAGTCATAGCACATATGATATATTATATAGTCAGTCTTAAATCAAAATATGCAAAAAGACGGATGAAGTATTTGTTTTTGTTTTTTTTAACATTAGAGTTCGACCTTGGGTTCAAAGTGGGGTGCCATGGGAGAAAAGGGAAGTCTTCGACCCTGGGGTTCGAACTGGAGTGCCATGGGGGTAAGGGGGAAGCCACCACCATTGTGGTGGGAACCCATTGGCACAGATGAAGGCTTTTAGTCTGCCTTGTTGTATTGTAATTTGTATGTAATAAAAGTTCCCTTTTAATCATCAGTAGGTAGTTTCAAATAATTGAACCAATTCGTTTTGTCTTTCAGCAATCTTGGCATCTCAAAATTTCCCCCTCTACTCTTCTTGATTCACATTTATACATGATCAACTTCAAAGGCACCATGTATTTTATGTACTTCCAGGTTCCAGGCCCTTAATCTTATGTTATATATATATATATATATATATATATATCATGAACAAAACCTTAATTAAGCACGCACCCATTGCAACAAATATAATGCAATTAATTGATATCAAGAAATTAGCTAGGGAGGGACAACCACACACCTAATTTTCTATTACAATAAATAATCATCACTAGATTCCAGATTCAGGAACAAGCCTCTAGAATCTAGATGGATCATGGAAGATTACATGCCAGAAAGTAAGACTCTAGGTAATTCTAATTTATAAAGTACATACTACGTAGGAGAAACAAGTCCTGGACTTGTAATTATTCAGACACACAGGCCGGGGCTGTTGACTTGTACAATGTGTGCATCAAGCTCTTCGTATGCTTTCAGTGAGTTTGCAGTGAATTTTTCCATGGCCATTAATGTCTGCTTCAGATCCCATACTAGATTCCTTGATCTATTATTATACTCTCTCTCTCCACCCTCCTCTTGTGCTGCCTGCAAACTCAAACCAATAATATTCTTTTTTCCTCTACCTCGCATCAGCACCTTTTGCATTATCCTTTGCTCCTCCTCCTCCTCCTTCCCCTCCTCCACAAGTCTTAGTTTCCTTGCTACATCTTTGTTTTCAATTACCATTCTTTGCAGCAATGTTTCTGCATCAACGTGGTGTTCCATTAAAAGCAAATGTATACGAGTGTAAAATCCCCGGATAGCTTCAATAACTTCCTTCCCTGAGAGTCTATCCATAGCTTGAGACCACTGATTACATATCACAAAAGCTGGGGGTGCACCGAGTCTACCAGGAGACAGAGGTACTACTTCTGCTGCATCACCCTCCTCATCTGACTGCGGTGATGGTTCCTGTAGAAGACATCTGAGAAGCCAACCATTTAATGCTTTTACATACCCCTTTTGGGTGGCAATCCAATTGGAGAAGCATACATTCCAGTTTTGAAGCTCTAACTTGAGTTGAATTGCGGTTTCAAGATCATGCACACCGTTCAACTTCGCGTTGGATATTGCAATTGCATCCAAACCCTTGGAGGCTTCCGCAATTGCTTGGTATTGACTCTTGTGACATTCGACCATACCTTTCCACATTCCAAGTAATCTGCACAACAAGTCAATTATCCATACCACATGATCATGATGTGTAGTATATTGGGACATTTTGTATGACTTGTACCTACTCCTCATTCAAAACAGAATTCAATCAATCAGACAGACGCGTGGTACGTACCTGTGAATGAATTCAACAATCTGCGGCCACAACTCCTCGTCCCTCAACTTGTTTATGGTAACTGATATTTTGTCAACAATATGAATTGCAATTTTCATTTTTGTTGAAACATTGCGAAGTGCAGTCCGAACAGATTCAATTTTAGGAGACTCAGCGGTGGCCTTATTGTGTTCCAATTGTTTCAGCATTCGACTCTTCTTCTCATGCGTTACGCGCAATCTTTCCTCAGCCTAATTCATTTCATTATAAGCAAGCAGGATGTATAAAATCATAAATGACATTGACAACAAACTCAAGTGCAGACGAATATGCTCAAAAGCCTTAAAAAAAGACACCCCATGACAGATTAAGCGTACCTTGACTTCGCCGTAAAGTTTCTTTTCCCACAAGAAGAGCGTCTTCAGAGTGTAAGATAGGCTCTGTGAGCTCATCCCCAAGCCTTCATGGTTACCAAAGCCATACTCTGTTTCTCCAAAACGAGCGCATCAAATTAGTTATTAATATTAAAATTTATTTTATTTTATTTGGAAAGGAAGAGAAAAAGAGAGATTATACCCTGATGTAGAGAAATTGTGTGATGGTGAGACTGCAGCGACTTCAAAACTTGATTGCCGGACTCAGACGCTCTGTCAAACAGAAAGTGAAGCTCTCGCATGGCCTCTGCTTCTGCGGAGACACCCCGTTCGTTCTGTTCGTTCTGTTTGTTGTGTTCGAAAGACGTGGCCAAATGAATCGTCTTCTTACTCTTCTCTTTCGGCCTAGTCTGTTGTTCTTCCTGCTGTCCAATGTCATTATTAATATTAATATTTTTATGTTTGATTTTGTCAGCAGCAGGAGTAGCAGCTTCTTCAGGCTCCAAATGAGTAGAAGAATAAAGCGGGGATGGTGAGTATCTCTCCCTGTCATAGGCGTCAAAGAAATTAAACAAATCCCACGTGGAGCTGATTGGAGACGGTGGCGGAGGAGGGGGTTTGGAAGCCAAGCCGCCGCCTAAATTCCTGTAATATTCATCACCATCATTAACTGGAGTTGGCGCTTCGTCCGACTGTTTACGGGGGCCCTTGAGTTCGGTTTCGGATTCGGAGTCGGAAGAGAATTGGAGGTGCGAGGCCGAGTCGGATTCTGATTCTGATTCTGATTCTGGTGGTCCATTACAATTACAATGATTCTGAATGGTATTAACATCATCGAAGAAACGGTGGAGAGCGGGGCCAAGTGTCCTGAGGGAGGCCAAGTAAGCCACGTGAGCATCGGACATGGCTTGGGTTTGGCTGAGAGCTTCCTCCAGGAACTTGCACCGGTCTCGGCATAAAGCCACCGCCGGAAGATCCTCCACCTTTGAGGCAGCGCACCCCATGTTCACAAGTCTTGACACAACACTGAAAGGGAGAGACAGAGAGAGTGAATAAAATAATTTACCAAATGAAATAAATATTAGGAAGACAGTGCGCTGCGGGATACTAGGCCAACAACATTCTCTGATTTTCTCTGTTTTGGGTTTTCAGAGTGCACAACTTAAGTAGATAAAGGAGGCTTAATTGGTAATTTGGCATTTTTATGGGTATGCGCGTGAGTTTTAATTATCTTTCCTTCCTTAATTTTGTGTGTGTTTGTGTGCGAGGCTGTCGAGGCCGAGGCAGGAAAATTTAACGTCTCTTTGCATTGTTGCCTTCTTTTTATCTTCTATCTCCAAGAGAGATATTAAATACCAAACATCAAATTTAAATTTGATAGCAAATGTGGTAATTTCACATCTTACACAGCTTTACACTCTACCCGATATGTCAAATTAAATTATTATTTTATTACATTTTAGTGTTGATTTAATTTTAATTAAAAAGAAAAGAAAAGAAAAATAATAATAAAATATTCATTTGACATCTTGCTTTTGATATGTCAAAAATAACATATCAACCTCTAGCCTTCATTCCACATCAGTTTTGACACATCGGTTGGAGTAATGTGAAATGTTATTTCTAGCCGTTAAATATCTATGTGCCACTTTTGACACATCGGTTGGAGATGCTCTTATCTGCACTCATACTCATTGAAACAGGAATGGGATTGATGTTGAAGGCCATCCATTTTGCATTATGATACATTTGAAAACTGCTTAAAATAAAAAAGGTATGTTTTTTTTCTTCTTTTAATTTCATGTTCAAAACAAAGAAAGATGATTCATGAGTAAAAGGTTTCTGCGAAAAAGAGAAAATAGGGAAAAGCGTCAAATAATGAATTATGATGTCCAATTAATGACAAATTATGGTAAGTAACCGTTATGGCATGCATGTGGAACTGTAGAAGCAAATTTGGTAAGGAAAGGAAAGGAAAGGAAATAATTCAAAATAACCAGGATTGGTAGGTAGGTAGGTCTAATAGTAAAGCATATGAAGTCAAGGTAGCAAAGAGTGCTCTGCTAGTGATGTTTTAAAAAGCGGTTAGATTCTTGAATCTGATGAAGATATCTTTCATAAAAGGAGGAGATGCTGCTGCAGCGGCATATTCTCATATCATAATATATGGGATGGATATGGTGGTGCAATTCCAACTGGATCAACTTTGTCTGATTCTGTTCGTGTCTCACTTTTATGCTTTGCTTTTCAAGTGGGGGTAGGGAGACGTACGGAGACGACCAGGAGAGAAGAAAAAAGAACCAGAAGACATGGTCCCTGACCCTCTCTGTGTGTACGATTACATGTATTGATTTGATATTGAATCCCATAATCTATGCATTTCTAGGGTTTAGGTAAAGCCACACTTTCTTCTACCTCTCCTCCACCCATCCCATGTCGATCCTTTCAAGAAAAAAAAAAAACATCATTGGATTGGAGAGGAGCCAAGAGCCAAGAGGGAGGATCGACTACAATTGTCACAGAAAATGCGGATTTGTTTCTGAACGAGACGAGAGCATAATGCATTGGTTGGTTAAGACTTAAGAGTCCAATATACAAATTACAATGGAGTCACGTATCCAGTCAAGTCCATGGTCATCAATCCTGGGCAGCCCATGCCAAAATCTACGCATTACTTTCAGCCTGTTAGTTAACTTAATGATGATTGGATTCAAACTGCCCCGCCCTTTCTTTTCTCTTTTCTTTTTTTCTTGAATATTTATATTTTCTTTATAGCTAGCACAACTGCAATGAGTAAAAATCTGCCTCCCATTCAACCTCAGAAACATAACAATATGGACCCGGAAAATTAAAAGAGCTACCTCAATAATTAACTTGAAAATTCGTGCACTACGCTTTTTCCCTCTTTTTCACATAATTAGTCATTCGCTAATCATCGGGTATGTGACACACGCACATTAGTTATTAGTATTAGCTAATTAGCTAGCTAGGGAATAATTAGGGACCATAGATACCCCTTACCTCTCTATATATTTATACATGTGTGCGTGTGCGTGCGTTGGTTTGGAAGAAGGAAAACATGCATATTTCTTTGCTTTGCTGTAGCCTTAGCTAAAATCAGCTGTCAATGACGGTGGAGAATATTGCGCACACACACACATATACAGAACAAGAGAAAGTTGATGGGGCATGCATTATGCTTAATTACAAGGGTGAAGGGTCCATTATTGATTAATTGTCGAGCATTAATCTTTTCATCAATCTTCAACGGGAATGATATTCTTTCTTTCTTTCTCATCCCTTTGCCAATATACACCACACAATTCTATTAATTCGACATACACAAATTAAAAATGACAAGAACAAGAACATCCCAACAAGGAAAAATAGTTAACATTCCTTAATTTCTAGTATAGAAAATACAACTAATATAATTAATTAATTTGAAGAAATAGGCAAGCAATTGGTCGACTGTAATTTACACAAGAAATTAATGAATCCCAAACTTAGAGTAGGGTGAGAGTGTTAAGCAGCGAAACCCTTGCGTAAATCAAACTCCTGAAAACTGTTTCAGAGCAAGTTTCAATGGCGGCGATAGAGACCTCCAGTTCCTGCATTTTCTTCAATGTTATTTTCACCTCTTCTTCTCCTTTCTTTCTTAAATTTCGTAAGCTCTCAACTCCAATATTATTGACTTGTACTACTTTATCAATAATCCTACTATGATACTCGCCATCCTCAACGGCCTCCTTGCACCTCATCAAACCCATTGAAAATAATATAATCCACGACCACCTTGACGACAAGATGTTCGATTTTGATAATGACGTTGTTGGGCCGCCTGATGAGAGTGCTGCAGCGATTCCGTTAAAAAGGGCAAGAGACACCATCACCGTCACTTGAACAACCTCGCTCATAACCCCAGCCAGCTCATGATCAACAATATTACTAGTAGTATAGTAATTACTATCGCCGACATGCTCCAACGGCGCGGCTGCCGGTCCTGGCCTTCCAACAATACAACGAACTGCGTTGACAAGGTTGATCATTTCATTGGCCATTCTCTTTCTAGCTCTGACGTACAATGCTATCTGGGAGTCGTCTCTCTTCCTCAAAGCGACTTGAGCTGCAGAGTGGTCCTGTTTGAGAGCGAAAACTGAGGTACGGAAGATTCCATAGACGTCAACAAAGCGAAGGAATTGGTCTAGAAGGTTGTCGAGCCAGCAGCAGCTGGCGGAGTGGGAGCGCAGGCGGCGGAGGGAGTCTTGGGTTTGAGGAAGGCGGAGAGTGTCGTCAAGGCAGTGGTGCAAGTCTCTGAGGCGGGTCAAGCCATGGCAGAGCCAATCAGAGAAGGAGAAAGAGGCCGTCGCCCATGATTGAAGGTGAGCGATGTGATCCTTGAGCTGGGAAATCAAGGGGTGAGATCTGGTTGGGAGACTGATGGATCTGGTGTGATGAGACAACATGGGTGCTCGCACTTTTGCCTGACGGTTATTTGGAATGATTTTGTTGGGGAAAGAAAGCGACCGCCGGAAAACGCCTGTCATAATGTCTTCGACTTACGTACGTACAGGCTGTATTAATTTGTAGAACGTTGTTGAGATCGAAGTGTATATATATACTGTGTATGTGGATGATCAATAATCAATAATAATGAATAATATTATTCATTGGATGAATTGATGATCTATTGTATGTATGGGCAAGTTAACTTAATCATACAGCTGATCGCTTAGCTGTTTTTATATCTTCTTCCTTCTACTCCACAGTCTACTCCCTCAACGAATCATGTGGTGTGGGAGAGGGAACAGTTCCACGTGGTCAGTTCAATCTTTCTTTTTCTTTTTCTTTGCAACTTTTTAAGAAGAAAAAAATAATAAGAAACGCTGGCAGTCAGAGTCAGTCATAAATTGGGGTGTGTCTACGGTCCATTGCAACGTCCTTAGCTCTTAATAATTGAAGTTAAATAAAATAATATTTCACCAGCTAGATGGCCTCCCCTAGTTTTGGAATTCCAAACGCAGCGTTGCAACTTGCATGCTCATACCATTGGCATCCAGACATGACAGACATGCCTAATAAGATGTCAAATAATGATTATGGATGTTCATTTTGTATTTACACAAGAATTCGAAATTAAGTCAGAAATTCCGTGTCCCACGACGGGCCATGAGTCATGACTCCCATCCTTCCCATTAGGCATTATTTGATTATGTATAACGGCAACGTGAAGTGAAGATGGTACATATAGGCTTAGCATATGGATGATCAAGTATATTTTGTCAAACGGTAGGCTTAGCATACATATACATATATATATATATATATATATCTTTCATTGAAGAATTTTTGAAATAAGCTTATTTGAGGGACATCTTTATAGGGTCCACTTGTATTGTATTTCACACGATAAACTTAACACATACCGTTAGATTATACACAGTGGCGTTAAGTCACCTCACGATGTAGAATAGAAAGGTATCTTATTTTATTTATTTATTTATTAGTTTTTGAAAAAAATTTCTATTAAGATGAACAATAATATACTAAATTCACACAGACACTACACGAATACTATGACTCAAACTCAAGACCTTTCCTAAAATAACAATTGCTCTAAACCACTACACTTATGGCTCCTTTGTTTGCTTATTATAACAACCAACTACACTCATGGGTCCTTATTTACTTATTATAACAACCAAGAATGTGTCACATTTATGTCAGTATTTATTTTATTAATTTTCAGGACATGCGGTGGATTGGTCCAGTATTTATTTTATCGATTTCAAGTAAGTAGAGAGAGTAGATAGAAAGATTTGATTTGATGAATTAATAATAATGGATGATGATCATCATCCAAAAGGGGAAGAGGAGAGGGCGAAGCAGAGAAGGGAGGAGGTAAAGCAGAAAGAGAAGGAAGACGGATCAAGGACGAAGCCACTAACATATGAAGCCTACGGTGGTGGAATGTACGGTAGAGACGAGGGTGAAATTGAAATAGCGGCAAATAAGCCACCGGCCAGTGAGACGCAGAGTGCTGACGGACCTGATGAAGCCACCACCCGACCCCCCAAGCATCCACCGGCGACCGAGACCTTGATATCACTGGCCAAACCTATATTCAGTAAGTAGTACAATATCAGTATATTGCACTGCATCTGCCTACTATATATTTCAATTTACCCCTCTTTCCATTTCCATTTCCATGTGAAATAAATAAATAAATTTCAAAACTTGTTTTCGAAGAGCCACTACATAGTCGTACTCATACATACTAGTGGTTTTTGTTGTTTTTGGTGTATGTGTTTAAGTTGTAGCCATTTACCACGGCCTTTTTGATTGGGCCACACGCAAAGGGTACTCAGCCATTTACCATATTATAAGTGGCGAAATCATAAGTGAAGAAGGGCTTCTGTGCCACTGACTGAGGCGTCCCAGGAAGATAAATATTTCACGGCCATCGGAAATTCTCCACAAAAAATGTATTTTTTTGGCTTCAAGCCTTAAACCCAAGAAAACCCAACAAGACAGAGACTAAGAAATCCCAAAATTCCATTAAAAAAACCTAATCACATCGTAAGTTGTACAAGTTTTGAATTGTGAAGCACATGTAGAGTAGAGATGCTCTGTCCTAACAATATTCTATATCATTAAAATAAGAGAATTTACGAATCCAAAATTACTCTCTATATTTCTTTACCCTATCGTTGAACAGAAGAGAAAAAGTTATCGAGCCAGGCAGGATTTTTGTTCAGTGGGGTGGCGCAAGCACCCCAATGCTACAAATCTCGTCCACTGGCGGTGCCTCCCAGTTAGCAGTTTTGTTTTTCATTTGGTTGAAATCATCAATGCACTGCTTCACCGTCAACCCCAAAACTCGCTTTCGCTCGGCAGCGAATTTCCGGCCAGCAACTCGGTCAAATGTGTTCTGCCAACCCTTTTCCCATGCGCCATGGGCATCACAAAGCTGGAGCGTGCCGTTGGCCCAGGGGGTCCAGCTCCACCCTCTCTGCAGGCTAAGCATCACATCCGCTACGCAAGGGCCTTGGCACACAGGCCTGCAGGGCCTGCACTTGGCCCCGCTCAATGGGCCTGGGCTTGACAGCGACGCCACTGGCACTCCGAAACGGCTTGGTGGGAAGCCGTATTGGCGGTCCGTTACGATACAAAAGGGGAGTTGTTTAGTGACGTATGGCACCCCTTGGGTGGTGAGTTGGGCCTTGAAGGCGGTTTCCGAGTTGAGCTGGCGGAACCCACCCGCGTCGAGTTTGGGAATGAGGGAGAGGCGCGACAGGGCGACTATGGAGCTGTTGAGGTCGCCAACTCCGAAGCGGTCGTTGAGTCCGCCGAAGCTGGAGCCCGGAGGGACCAGGTACTGTCCCCGCACAAAGTGTTTAGGGTGGAGCGGGGCGTTCCAGTAGCCGTCTACTCGGGTTCGGACTATCCAGTCGTAGATGAAGTTGTTTTGTGTTTGGTATGCTTGGATCATAGTTAGGCAGCCTTCCACCAGGTGGAAGTATTGCAAAAGGCCCTGCATACACATTGTCAACACATGACCCAGAAATTAAGATAACAGACACAAGCACATTCATCGGTTACGTAATTCTAATTTTTGCAGTTGATTGTAGATTCATTAAAAGTGTTGTTAGTCTTTTAAATGTAATTTAAGAGCCGAGATTAGAAATGTATAACAAATTCTTAACAAAAAAACTAAAAAACAACAGTGACCTCATACGACTTTATTGAAACATTTAATATTGGTAAGTGTGCGAAACACTTTTGAATTATTTGGCGGAGAAAAATGAAAAAAAAAAAAAAAAAACTTGAAATACAATAATGAATTAATTTGAAAAAAAAAAAAGTTTCAAATTTTACTTTTAAATGGCTATGGTAGCAAGAAAAATGGGAATAGACAACTAAAACGACAGCAAGAAGAAATAAATGCAAACGCGTTACTCCCAATTCCCATTTACAAAAGCAACAGATACGACGATTAGACACGTTCGTTTCTTTGTGGTTTTTGGTCAACAAACCCAAATTAATTCATCGTTAATTTGTCTTTGTTCATCAAATTCAGATACTGTATACATGCCAAAACTATCATAAATCAAATATTAATCACATTAATCAGTAAATATTTATTATAATTTTTTGAGGAAAAAAAAAAGGAAAAAGAAAAGAAAAGAGGGGACAAGAAGTGAGAAAGAAAACCTGAATGCCATTGGGCGAGTTGTGAGCGGTTAGGACTCGGAGCTGGAACTCAGTCTCGAACATGGGTTTGGGGTGGAAGATTCTGACGGAGGCGATCCTAGGGGCGGCCTTGAGGAGCGAGAACTTGAAGGCGTTGGGGTCCATAGGGCTGTGCAGAAAAAGATCGGAATTCGGATATTGGTTTAGAATCTTGTCCACGACGGACGGCCCCGTGAGCTCGAACCTCCGGGCCCCACCAACCAAACACACGGCTATTCTGGACCGATGCAAATCGTCATCCTTGCGCTTCTTCAACGACTCGTCGGTCCCATTCCGATTGGACTCACTAGTTGTAGAATTGAGAGTGTTTAGGGTTGTTATGTTGAGGGGCGGCTGCTGGAACTGGAAGGCACGGCCGCGAAGGAAAGATCGAATGGGAGCAAACGGAGAGAGGGGGAAATTGGTGGGAGAGTAAGAAAAAGAAGATGAGAGTGAGAGGAAGACGATAAAAAAGAGGGGAGGGATGACTAACAGAAGTAGCCGCCAATCAAGATCGGAAAACCATTTTGTGAAATACTTGGCCATCATTCTCTGATGCTCAAGGAACTCCTCTTTACCTCCTTCTCTTGTAGATGATGTTGGATCCAATTTTTTCCATTCCCACCCAATTCGCGCACATAGAGAAAATTGGGTGACTTTGGGTTTACTCCTCACCTGAACTTTAATCACAATTTTTTTATTTCCTTTTTCCTTTCCTGAACTCTCTTTTGGGTGTGAAGGAGGATGGCAAGGACTTTTGGTGTGAGTCTCATGAGGTTTAGAGGATAATTATGTGATATTCGATGATTTCAATTCTAATTTTTTCCATATTAAACGAAAGAAATGATTTTTTTTACCTAAAGAAATATTGGCATGGTGGTTTTATTTAGAAAAATATTTCCCTTGTTATCATGTAAGTAGGGAAAAAAACTTATTTATAACGTAAATAACATTATTCTATTATTCTTGACCAATAATATTATGATATGTGAAAAAATTATCTGATGTGTCATTATGTTATTGGGCGGAGATGATATGTGTGTATAATTGCTTCTTTTTGTGTAATTGATAAATTATTTTTGCACATATATTAGATAATAATTCACAAGAAGAAAGAGTATCTCGAAGGAAAAGTAAAAGGTTTGAAGAGCATAAGCAACTCATAGGTCCTTTATCCTGCAGAGACCGCTGTTTATCTTTGACCTAGCGTTTTCTCTCTACTTTTTATTCACTCCTATGGCTGGGTTTTCTTGGTCTTTTATTTGATGCTAGTGTGGCTTGTTGGGCTCTGGGCTTACAAATGTTTTCTGCTTGTCGGGCTTTGGTTTGACTTAAACATGGAACAAACTCTTCAACATTTCATGTTGGGCTTCTACGTTGGTTTTACGAATTAGCCCACAATGGAATATGAAATAATGAAAAAAATGAAAAATGGAAGGTATTTGTTTGGTAATTGGCCGTTGTGAAATGCAGGAATCAATCTCTGTCAGTCGGTGTTGTAAGCGCGGGGTTGGGTTGCATGCAACAAGTCCACAAAGATTGTGGTGGTGTAATCAGGCAGTGCAGCAGCAGCAGCAGCCATGCAAGGAGGATCGTCGGGCATCGGATATGGTCTGAAATACCAGGTCAATTCCATTCTTCTTCTTTTTGTCCTTTCCCAAATTCATAAACCCTCTGATTCTGAATTTCTGATTGTAACTCTATCCCCATGTTCTGAGAGGTCCAGGCTAGATGTATATCAGATGTTAAAGGTGACACAGATCATACTAGCTTCATCACCGGCACTCTCAGTCTCAAAGAAGAAAATGAGGTTCACCTTCTTCGTCTTCCACAAATTTTATAAATAAATATATAAAATGGGAGTTCGCATTCTGGATCTGGATCTTTTAATCTAATGAATGGGATTGAAATTGAATAGGTGCATTTGATTCGGCTCTCTTCGGATGGAACCGAACTCGTATGCGAGGGTTTGTTTTCGCACCCCAACGAGATCTGGGACCTTGCTTCCTGTCCCTTCGACCAGCGCATCTTCTCTACTGTTTATTCTACGGGTAATTTATTCTCCATTTTTGTTTTCTTATTATTTATTTATTTATTTGTTTGTCCCACCTTTTGTGTTGCTGCAATATGATTGGCGCTCAACCTGATGCTTATGCATTGCCATATTGTGAATGATTTGTTAGTAATGCATGAAGCTGGATCATATTTTTGTGGTTCTGTGGTCCATAAAGTCAGAATTGGGAATTTGATTGCTTCTTAATTTGGTATTTGAACCCATTAGGATAAGCTTGTCAATTGCATTGCTGAAATCCAAATATAAACAACGATGGCTGGTTGAGTGTTGAAATCCAAATATTAACCTTTCAACAAAACTTTTTGGACTTTTTTTTTTCTTTTTCTTTTTTGAGTGAGTATATCTGCCAAAATACTTTGATTACATATTTCCACTATTAGTTGGATGGTTTACTCTTTTATTTTTCTTATTGCTCTATATGTTTATGCTAATAATGCTAGCTAGAAATCATCATCTGTTAATTTATCGTTTCTATATATTTTTTTTCTTTCAATTCTCTGCAAATCTGGTATGTCGGACATTGGGATTGTTTTCTTTATATAAAGTTCAATGTGCTTGAAGGTGAGTCACATGGAGCAGCAATATGGCAGATCCCCGAGTTATATGGTGAACTGAATTCCCCTCAGTTGGAAAGAATTACCTCCCTTGACTCACAAGTTGGCAAGATTAAATGGTCAGTATGCTTACCCTCGTCTATCCCTGGGCATATTTAATTTCCCAATTGCGTTTCATGAATTTCAGTTTTATCTTTTTTCTTAATTTGTATATTACAGCGTGTAAAAATATTGAATGAAACTGAAAGGACTACTAATAAATCATTGCTTCTAATAATTAAGTTTTAAGGTACAAAATCATTTATATGATGCTCATGTAATGCTCTTGGATCATGTACACTTTTGAAGTAACTCGTGTACTATTGTGGTAACACGTGTTATATTGTTATAACTTCTTGGAATATAACTTGAGCTTAAACTCGTCTTATTTGTTTTGAGATTTAGTTTGGTATGAACTGTGTGTCCTCTGTTGGACTCATTGATCCTAGCATGTTGTTCCGTGGCTCTCTTATTCAATGTATATATGCATTGAACAGCATTCTTTGGTGGCCATCTGGAAGACATGATAAGCTGATCAGCATTGATGAAGAAAATCTGTCCTTGTGGAGCTTAGATTTATCCAAAAAAGCTGCTCAGGTATTTTTATAATGAATTCATGATGAGATCTCTTGTCAATCATCTGCAGTAATAGTATATGTTTTAGGATAAGTTTTCTGTCTCTTTCCAAGATTTGAAATTAATATGATTCCTGTTTCATCAAAATTTACTTATGCATGAACTGTAGAAGGAGAAAATATGGATATGATTGAGGAACCGGGGGAGGAAAAAAGACAGGACGTTTGTCCTCTCTCTCTCTCTCTCACACAGAATTTTTGTATTCAATCTTGTTACCATAAGAAACCTAATGGGCTTTTTAAGACCTTAAAAGCTTTTCCTTCAAAAGCCTTAGTAGTTTATGGAGTATCACTTTGAATTTCAGACTGATTCTTATTTAGGTCTTGTTTCCGGGTCCAGGTACAATCACAGGAGTCTGCTGGCGTCATGCACTACTTATCTGGTGGTGCATGGGATCCTCATGATATGAATGCTGTTGCTGCAACTTGTGAATCATCCATCCAATTTTGGGATTTGCGGACAATGAAGTATGTTTTCTTTTGATACTATGTAATTGCATTGCTTTTATTTGTTAATCAGGACCAACATGAATGTCCAAAACTTAAAAAGTCGAGTGTGTGTTTGAAGCATGTATTCTTTCCTTATTTTTTCTGTTTGGTAAATTCAGCACATAAGTCAAGTAGCTTTTGTTGTGGACAGTGTCCTTAGTCATTTGCAACTCCAGGCTTTGTGTTTTGTATTGATTCTCAACAGTGGAAATTTATAATGAACCAAAAGTATTGCCAAGTGTTTCTTACAAACTAATGTTCCAGTTGATAGTCACAACATGTTGTCTTTGGCATGTGAAGTGTGTCTTCAATGAAATAGCTCAAACTAAGGATTTTGTACAAATGGCTACCATGGTACTGCCATACTGCTATATGGACTGCCTCATCATCTTGCAAATTAGATTTTATATCAACCAAGAATGAAGGAAACTATTTCAGGGGCTGTTACTTGTTTGAGGTTTTGGCAACAATATCCTTTCTTGATTAATAATAGTACTGGTTTATATGCAGGAAGACAAATTCAGTTGAGCATGCTCATGTCCGCAACGTTGATTATAACCCGAAGAAGAAACACGTGCTTGTAAGATTTTAGTTTTCTATCCATTCTCTGAGTATGCTCATGTTCAAATAACTTGCATATCTGTACACATGCACTCACACAAAGACATGGATTAGTAGTTTATTGTGTTGCATAGAAAATGAGTAACAGTGCTTTTTATCTCATAAGAAATATATCTTCTTTCAACTTTGTACGGATATTTATTTACAATATTAGTAAAATGACGTTAGAACATTTTCACACAAACAAGGATGGATTTACATGATGCATTTGTATCTTCCAAGTCAAGACGAAGTGTTTTTTTTTTTTTTTCATTTCTCAATACGACGCATATCACTACCTTTTGTTCCTTTACTTTACTGCAAATTGTTAACACTTTTACAGATTACTGCAGAAGATGAATCTGGGATACGCATATGGGATCTTAGGAAGCCGAAGGTCCCTATCCAGGAGCTTCCTGGACACACACACTGGTAACTATTTTGTGTACTGTTGCATTTTGGTCTCTTCAACCATGTTTTTGCTTGATGAGCCCTTGTGTATCAGTGTCTGGTTCAGAAATTCTGGGATGCTCATACTTGTGTTGAAGAAGTTTCAATACTTGCAAACTTTAATGCTCTGATTGTTACCCATTGAAATGTTTCCAGGACGTGGGCTGTCAGGTATAACCCTGAGTATGATGGGCTGATTTTGGTTTGTTCTCTCTCTTTCTCTGGACATGTTGACTTTGTTGAGGAGACTAAAAACCTTGCTTTACATGTTTTATTTAATTGAAGCTTTTCTGATAAAAATATGTTATTGCAGAGTTCCGGTACAGACTCAACTGTCAACCTGTGGTTGGCTTCTCCATCTAGCAATGATGGCTTAATATCTGAAAGGTAGTTTTCTTGCCCGATGTTCCATGAATACTTTTTGTGCTGACTAATTACATTCCTTGATTATACCGGTCGTTCTTATCATGTTTTTGGCAGTCTGGTTGATTCACCAACTAGGCGGATTGACCCATTGCTGAACTCTTACAGCGACTATGAAGATAGTATTTATGGTAATTGCTGCAACTCCGTAGGTATATACCTGAACTTCTATCATAAACTAAATATTTTTACATGACACTTCAGGCCTAGCTTGGAGCTCTCGCGAGCCTTGGATCTTTGCATCATTATCTTATGATGGGAGGGTAAGAACACTAGTAACACTAAATTCTATTAGTTCTTTCATATTAAATGACGCTAGTTTCAATTGCAATTTGCATATGCGTCAAATGCTGCATCCTGTCGTAGGACCATTTGAACTCAGTCTATTTAATGTAAATTCCTTCTTTTCCATGGAAAACAGGTAGTTGTAGAATCAGTGAAACCATTTATCTCGAGGAAATAAGGTTTGGCACACTGGTTGATTGCTATGATGGGTCTACTTGGGTGCGTGATTCTAGATATCCTTGTTTGCCTCTTGTCTCGTCTCTGGTAGATAAATCACTCAAGCAGACCACGAAAACTCTTCTGAACGATCAGATTCTAGTTCCAGATTTTTTGAGTGTGCTATATACGCCCTGATTACATGCCTCACATGACAACAATATATGTTATTCCGATTCAAACATCAACAGAATTTTGGGTGCTGTGAATACAAAACTGCAAAAGAGGCGGCTAATGTTGTGAGATGGACTGGCATTTATGTGTTAAGAGTACAATTCCTCCTTCTTGGACTTGGTTTTTTTTAATTTTTTATAATTTTAAAGATTGATTTCCTTTCTTAATCGATTGGGAGAGAATTAAGAAAAACGAATCAGTGATTCATGTGGTAAATGTTTACTGAGCCGTGAAAACCTTGTTACCTCTCTCCTTCGATTTTGGAGCTTCTTAAGGTTAACATTGATGGCCGGGCTAAGCAAAGAAGATCATTGTTTGTGCAAATAATCTCGCGGGAGAATATTCGCTTCTAGATCCTTCAACCTTCAATCTTCCTTATCTCTCTTCCTCGTTTCCTGTAAAAAAAGACTGGAGTAAATAGACCACACTCAGAGAGTATTGGTCAAAGGCCCTCCGATGCCTAAGTTAGTTCGAGTGTTTGTAGGAAAACAATAGCTAAGCAAAGGGTACAGAGTTGTATGTATGGTGTGAACCAAGCGGCCGGAGTCGTGTGTGGTGGCCGGAGCCGTGTAGAGAGGGAGAGAGAGCTTCAGGTATTTTTCTCGGGTTTAGGAGTAGGTTTAGATGTACCTTGAATGATGAATGAAGTCATCTATTTATAAGAGCCTTGGGGCTAGGGTTTCGTAGAGAATATGCTGAGTTTATTCTCTACCCAAATTCGTAGGGATCGAGTCAGACTTAGATAATATCTGATTTAATGATATTATCTCTTTTTATGAAGATAATATTTGAATTAAATGATATTATCTCTTTTTATGAAGATAATATCTGAATTATTGATATTATCTTCTCTTTATTAGGATAATATCTGAATTAATGATATTATCTTATTAAATAAAGATAATATCATATTAATTAATAAATTTATCCCAATTAATTAATTGGACAGATAAACTGGTTCAATTAATTAATTTAAGAGATAATTTTTTTTTCCACGTGGTGCACTATGATTGGAGACGAAAATATTTGCTCCCACAATCATATATCAAACTTGGAGGAGACTGTTGAAGATGGATTTTTTGTTTGGTTTATAAGTTGGCAGTTCCGAAATCTTAAACTACAGAAATTCAAGAGATTTATAGTCACCCACTGTTTGATATAAATTCAACGATTCACTCGTTTTTGCACTCATTTTAAGAAACTTTTTTGACCCCATAGTTCATTTACTCGTGCACTCCGTTGGATGTCAAATTTCAATTTCGACTGTCAAAAGCTGTAACATGCCAAGACAAAGATAGATTTGTTGGCGCCTAAATATTCTTCATGAAGTGACACTAAGCTTATCCAAACACGTGCCCTTTTGCTGATTTGTATCATGATCACAAAAATGTGTTTGGTTTCCTCGTCCAACAGCACCAGCAGAGATCCAAGTTTTCCCACATGTTGTATCAGCCAGACACGTGGCACTCATTTGACCACGGCTTACCTGACACGTTCTGCTTTACACGTAAGATATTTTATCCACAAATGCTCAAATCAGAAGCTCATGGTCAACAGGTGCCCCCGCCATGTCATCATGGTGCCAACTGCTGACGCGTGGCCCGGCGAACAAGTGCCCACTAACTACTAACTACTCTGCCTAGTGGCTGGGGGCTAGTAGAGTGGAGAGGGACTCGGATTGACTAGTACTTCTAGGATTGGATTGGATTGGATAATTGGAGCGGATCCCTCTCTTCCTTCCTGCTTGGAAATTGGAAATGGATAAAGTTTTGCTCGTTCCTGAATTCTCATTCCTATTCCTCCACGTTTCTCTCCCAACACGGATTTCCATTTCCATTTCCTAGGCAAAATCCGCTGTTTGGGAATTGGAATTAGCAAGTTCCCCTTATATTTTTACCAACTTTGCAACTTTATTACAAGTCTCTCCAACCATGTATCTTTTATTTGTTTGAGTTTAAAACAAACCAAACTTTAAATTGAAACTTATTCTGGATAAGTGAACCATAATCATAGAGCCTTTTGAATCTTGTTCTGGATAACTTGAAGAAACCTCCTTCAATTGAATTAGTTGGAAAACAATAACAAACTTGAGCCAAACAGAAAAACAAGGATGAAAAAAAGGTAATGGCATGTTTTGACAGTAAGGAAAATTTACACAACTGAACTTTAACTCAAATTATAATTTGTCACCTCAACATGCATAGTTGAAAATGGTTCAATGTTCCTCGAACTAGTAGCTACGTAATTGAGAAAATAGAAAATGATAACATGTATTATTGATGCTTCATCCTTCAGGAAAACCTTTTGTTCGCATATTTTTATGTGATAATGAGTGCAAATTGAAATAGGTGAACACCGAACATGTGTGTATAAAATTCACAGGTGGAATGAATTTGATTTGATTTTTTAAGATAGGAGTTGATGGCTCAGCTTGTAACACGTGGCAGAGTGAGAGAGAGAGAGAGAGCCATGAGGGGGAAGGGAGAGAAACTCAAAGTGGGTCCACCATGCTGACGTGTCACGGTGATGAGATTAAATTGCGGGATTGGATGCGGAGTCATTGCCGATTGCGATGCGTTGCAACCACCGATCTCATCCGCAAGTTTGCCAACCTTTTTCATAGGAGAGCTGAGGAGACTGGACTTGAGAGAGGGGAGCTCCTTCTTGGCTCTGCTGCATCCCATTTCTAGGAGAAAGATTTTCATACAAGGGGATAACATTTTTTGTTTTTTCCACTAATAACAGAATGACATATAAAATAATTTTTTTACGTATCATTATGTTATTGGTTAGGAATAATCAAACAGTATTATTCTCGTTACAGGTAAATTTTTCTGCATTCAAAGCCCTAAATCATTCAATCATGGCTCAAATGTTCTATCTGTTGCTTTCATTGGCCCCCCCTCCTTCCTTCCCTTGTTTAGCTAGCAGCTGGCTCTTTATAAATAAATATACAATTTACTCAGTTTCTATGTAAATAAATTAACAAGGAGATTACTATTTATTATTAATTAATCAGTTGCCCCAAAACCCAAAAACAAGAGAGAGTATAGTCTCCACTCTCCACTCCCTTATTATTTCCCCTTTCCTTTCCTTAATTAAAAGAAACAATCAAACAATCACCAACACAACACCACTCACACTCTCTCTCTCTCTCTCTCTCTCTCTCTCTCTCTCTCTCTCTCTCTCAGCCCTCAACTCAGCTCTCTGAGGACTCCTCAACTTCCTTCACTTGAGAATTAGAATGGCGTTTTCGTAAATGCAATGGCGGCCACTTCTAGAGGGTTCGCTTCTCACCTCGATTTCAAGCTCCGCCGCCTCGCTTTCCATCCGCGCCCTCACCCTAGTACTAGCAATGGCGGCCTAGAGGAGCTGAGGAAGCGGAGGAGGTTCAGCCTTCGGGGCGACCGACGCGGAGTCAGTCGAATCAGTTGCTGCTGCTCAGACTCGGTTGTTCCGATTCGCTCCGGAAAGAACGCCGAGAAGGCGGAAGAGTGGCGGTTCGATTCGAAGAAAAGGCCTCCTAGAGCTGGAGTGCAAGCCTCTGCTGCATTGCCCTTCTTTGCTTCGTCGTCCTCGTCTTCTTCTTCTGCTCAGTACCTTATTAACTTCAAATCTATTCTGCTGGTTTTGTTTTGTAGCTAGCTGGGTTTTATTTTAGTGTCTATAATGAATCAATTGTCTAATTGCTATTGCCTATTGTTGATTGCTGCAGATCTCATTTTTTGTCCAGACAAGAGAAAAATTACCCCCGCTGTACCCCTAGAAACTCTGGTCCACAATCTCGTGACACCCCACCCAAACGAGGTAATTATATCAATCAATCAATCTATCTATTTGAGGATATAAGATAGTAATATTAATATGTTGTACTACGCATAATCAGATTGCTGTTAGTTAGTGGTTTGTTCTTGTTCCATGGATGATAACAAGAATAACATATTTGGTTGGCGATTGTGCATCTTGATATTGATTCACTCTACTTTATTATTAGATACTGGTATTGCCAATGAGAAGGACTGGGGCATCAGCTTGTTAACCGAAAATGTAAACGAGTCTGGGACTAATGAAGATGGCAGTACATGGTATCGAGAAAGTGGGGAGGACATTGGCGACAATGGATACAGATGTAGGTGGACAAGGATGGGCGGTACCTCCCATGATGCTTCTTCACAATGGAAAGAAACGGTATCATAATGGTTTCGGCTTTTACTTTTACTTTTTGTTAACCTTTGCCATGTCTGACTTGACTATCCTTTTTATTCACCTCTCTGGGGACTGGGACTGGCACTCGACCAAAACACGACATAGTTCATCTGGAATCTCTCTCATTTGTTTACTTTAGCAATAGTTATGACCAAATTCTACGTTTCTACTCTCTAGGTTCCTTTTGTTTCGTACTCAGGAAGTTTTAAACAACTAGAGGGGATTTAGACATCCTGCTACCTGTAAACTATCATCATCATTATCATAAAAACTAACTCTGCTAGATTGGCTTTGTTTTTATAACCCCATTAAGTATCATCCCAGGTGGATGCATTTAATTGGATTTATTGATCTCATTGACAGTGGTGGGAGAAAAGTGACTGGACTGGATACAAAGAGCTAGGTATGTCTTTCTTGTCTATCTTCAAAGTTCAAATGCTGGCTATCAGTATCCATCACCATGACATTTCAATGATTTATTTATGTTTTGTATATTTTTTTCTTACCCAATAAAAACACAAATTTTAGACTGGAATCCACATAAACAAAGCAACACAATCATTTTTAAATACGGGAGAATTTTTTTTACCAACTTTAAACATTGTGGGTCATCTGATAAATAAAAATTGTAGGCACTGTCTTTGTAGTCTCTATATTCATCCATTTTCTAGAATTTTTCAACTAAACACTTCCCACTGCTGTGGCAAACAGGCCAAATGTCTGAGGGCATTGAGCGACAATCATTCATAACATACGAGATTAATTAATCAATATCTGTTTTTGTGAAGCCACTGTTCTGTCATGTATACATTTACCGTCAGTAGTCTTTCAGAAAATTCCACTACTATCTATCATGTGGCATGGATACAAATAGGCGTGCATAGTTCACATCTATTATCTTTTCATAGGTGTGGAGAAATCTGGTAGAAATGCTCAAGGCGATTCATGGTGGGAAACTTGGCAAGAAGTTCTTCATCAAGATGAATGGAGGTCTTTATTTATCTCTTTTTTTTCATATTAAAATTTAGAGAATTACTTGTAACTTACTAACTGAGCTGTAGTTATAGGATTTTTGAACCACTTGTTTCATTTTTTCCCAAAACAATAAATGTGGCAACTTTGAAAGTGCAGTAACCTAGCAAGGATTGAGAGAAGTGCACAGAAACAAGCAAAATCAGGCACTGAGAATGCTGGATGGTATGAGAAATGGTAAGCTAAAGTCTGGATGCCAATTCATCTTTATTCATATGATAATGCATTTAAAGAAATGATGAAATATGTGGAAGATATGGACGATCATACTTTATAATTTGGATACAGGTGGGAGAAATATGACGCTAAAGGCTGGACTGAGAAAGGAGCACACAAATATGGTAGACTCAATGAGCAGTCATGGTGGGAGAAGTGGGGAGAGCATTATGACGGAAGGGGATCTGTTCTCAAATGGTTCCTCTAATTACCTTTTCTGATCCACTTGATTTAATTCTTCATAGTGTTTTTTTTTTTTACTGAAAGAAACTTCATTGTGCAATCCTTCCTCTCTGAAATTTAAAAAAAATTTTTGGCATCTTCTATTTACAATTGAAAGTATGTAGCTGAATGCAGCCAACTAAAAGTATCCAGTCATTGATAGATGGGCTGTTATAATTTTCAGGACTGATAAATGGGCTGAGACTGAACTTGGAACCAAATGGGGAGACAAGTGGGAAGAGAAGTTCTTTGCTGGAATAGGTTCGCGACAAGGGGAGACATGGCACGTATCTCCTAGTGGTGAACGTATGTGCAAGCAAATTGAACTATGATTAACCCACAAAGTTTATCTGCCTTTCTTTTGTTTCCTTCTATAACCATTACATCATGCAGCATTCTTATATTATGTTTTAGAATTTCCTTGTGTAGCTACTAGTATCCATATTTTTTTCTCCTTAAGGTTTTCTAGCAAATCACAATTTATAATACAAATTTTCTCACTACATTATCTATTTAAGTGCACGTCACGCGTACGGTGTGCTTTCAAAGGTATATGGCAACAAAACCTGAGAAATGCTGGAAATATTATATTCTGGAATAAATTTTTGCCTCATTCTTCAAGCCTCATTTATAGTCTTGATGGAAGACATGATGTATTATATTGTGGGTGAAGGATTATTCCATGATCACTGCACATAAACACACATCACCCTTGCTGAAACCTCCAGTAATGAGCTGGTACCTATATATTTTCAGCCACAGGTCATGGGTTACATGCTTATATAAGCAAGCCCGGCCACCTATTTTGTCCCTGGAGAGCTACAAGACTGTTCCATTTATGATACTTCGTATCAGACATAATGTTAGCCTCCTATTATTTTTTGCTTTTTGTGAGTGTTTATGCACTGTAGCACTCCTGATTTGCAGGGTACAATCATTGACACAAATGTAACAGGCCTGATTTATTGTTCCTCTCTTTCAAGATGTTAAAGGAATATCTATGTTACTACTGCCATAAAATTGTTTGTGGCCTTATCAATCTTCCCGTGCAAAATTAGTTTATAGTAGGATTCTTTCATGTTTTGATGGAGATAAGTGCGCTTTTCTCAGTTGTCTATTCCCTAAAATTAGAAAATGTCTTGAATCCCTTCCAATTATTCAGATCTTCATGTTCATTTGTTTTTTCATTTATGAAGTTTGATGAAACTCTGTTTTCTGTTCTCTCATGTCTAGGTTGGTCGAGGACATGGGGAGAAGAGCACTTCGGAAATGGGTATGCAAAAGGGATAAGCTTGCTGAACTGCAGTTTTATCTATTCTTAGAAATCAGCCTTGTATAAACGTTGTTTTGAGAAGTCAACTTCCTTTCTCTTTGCAGCAAGGTGCACAAATATGGGAAAAGCACAACAGGTGAAAGCTGGGATATTGTTGTGGATGAGGAGACCTATTACGAGTAAGAGTTGCTCTCCGTATCTCTCTCTCCACACACTTACACTCTAAAGTTGGTTCTATCTAGAGATTAAGTATATTGAAGCAGTGAAGAGGATCTCTGGGGATCAAATAAAAATTTAGATTTTAAAGTCTTCTGTTAATGCTTGCCTACTGTATAGTAATTTTGATCTTCACTTTTTTATGAAGGGCTGAGCCGCATTACGGATGGGCAGATGTGGTTGGCGATTCTAGCCAGTTGCTTTCAATTAAACCTCGAGAAAGGCCACCTGGCGTCTACCCTAACCTTGAGTTTGGATCAACGCCACCTCCAGCTGATGAACCACCAGAGGAATTTTCTCCACAATGAAAAGGTGACGAAGTTTAGGGTGCCTTAGTTTAGAATATTGTTCCATTCCAAGTCCAATTATGTTGGCTGAAACTCTTCTCATGTAACGGAAACCTTAGTCTTTAATTTATTCATTCTTTCAATCGTCATTATTTTCATTTTGGGCGACTGCTACATTTTTTCGGATTATTTATTTGGGAGTTGCATTGTAATTTTTCCTGGCCTAACGTAGATTGCTAGGGTTCAAAGTGGGCATTGAGGATTCTGTTAGCAATCTACACATTAGGATTAATTTATTTCAAGTTGTGATCTTTGTAAAAGATTCATTTGACATTTTTGAGTGGGGGAGGAAAAGAAGAAGGGCTTTCATTAATAGGTTCATTTTAGCATGACATATTATATAATTACCTATATAGAGCCTTTTTGGAGGGAAAAATATAAAACTAGTCGCTTGTTATTTTCTAATTGGTTCTTAGTGTGTTAAAAAATTTCTAAAAACCAATTAGAAAATGACAAGTGACTAGTTTTGGGGTTTTCCTTTCACATAAACTTTATAATATGTCATGTTAAAATGGGTTTATCGCTAAAAACCTAAAACAAGTAGAGTGTTGTAAATTTTGATTGGGCTAGACTTAAAACATTCCGACCAAGTTGGCAGTTAGGCCTAGCTGCTATTGCAACGATATCTTAACCATCGTTTGAGGCTTGGGGTTCAAGTCATAGCTATGTTGCACGGGTATGCTGATACGATACGGCAAAATTCCAAAAATTAGGATACAAGTATGGCACCGATACGGTAATATATATTTAAAAATTAATATAAATAGCAAAAATTAATATTGCATCCATTGTATTATAATCATCCATCGTAAGTATCAAATATAAAACTAAACACAAAATACAAGTCTCTATTAACAAAACACAAAATACAAGTCTATAAACAAAACATAAAATATAAGTCTTTAAACAAAACATAAAATATAAGTCTTTAAACAAAACATAAAATATAAGTCTCCACAAAAACAAATTAAAACATTGAGAAGTCACTTCCCAAATCTGTAAATCCATAGGATTTTATAATTTTGAAAATGACCAAACATATTTTCAAAATTACTCCTTAAAGTTTCGGAAACGTATTGTAAGGTAAACTTTCAAAAACATCAACGACACTCCTATATCTGTATCGAAGGCGTATCTTACCCGTATCGGAGTATTGAATACTAGTATACCCCTCCGTTAGGAGTATCGGCGCAATATAGAGTCATAGTATTCAGGCGCTGGACTAAAAATCAAAATTTAGAGTTCGCCATGCCAAGTCAAAATTTAGTTTCAGATATGGTTGAAAGTCCTATTTGTGGTTTTACACTAAAAATCCAACGCTATTGAACTAGTTTGGTTTTTTTTTTTTGGGTCAAAGAACTATCTCGTTCAATCTGTCTAATTTAATATTGGGAGTTTCACTAAAACACCCAAAATGAGGGTTGAAATTATAAAAAAACCCAAGCACTATTGAAACATATAAACACACCCAAAACCCATCATTACACACACTCAAAACCCATTTATAAACACACCCAAAAAGTTGACTTGTGGTTGATTTTGGGTGTGTTTCTATGTTTAAATAGTGCTTGAGTTTTTTTATAAATACATGTCTAGGATTGGGTTTATTTATAAATTTGTATTTAATATTTTCACTCTATTGCGGCCTTTTTCTCATTGTTATGCAAATATTAATTAAAGTCTAAATGGAAACAAATGAAAAGAAAACAAAGAAAACCGTTTCCTATTTTTGAGGAAATGTTTTATGCTTTATTTTATTATTAATATTTTAAAAAACTTTTCAGTTTAAAAGATTGTTGATATTATATTATCTTCATTTAATAAATTTCTTCCTTCTTAATATATTTGAGAACCAATAACATTTCTTGGTATTTTGAATTTTCACCTTCAAAGTCTTCTCCCTTCGTACATATAGATGAGAAAAAGAAAAAAACATTAGACACACATTTTCATTTAAGCACTAGAAAATATATATCTCTAGATTTTAAACTGGTCAAGTCCTCCGGACGAAAGGAAACAGGAAAAAACTGGTCTAGTCTTATAATTAATTTACAACTGCCATCTGTCTCTCAATTCGGCGAAAAATATTAGAAAGACTGTAAACCAAACCCCCCAAAACCAACTTCCCTTGCACCTAGTTTCTCAGGTGATTTGGAAAGAAGCCAAACATTCTTGTGAGTAGTTCAAATATTCTTAGTATAAGCGTCGAGGCTCAATCCAACCTTGGTTCCAAACACCCATTCTCTGACTGCTCACATCTGCTTCCGACTCATTGCTCCATCAAAATCCATCTTCCGTTCGTGACCCTTGCAATTGCACATAGGATGCTTCGCGAGTTTTGAGGTCGAAAATCAGTTTGCTGTCATCAAATGAGCCTCGTGCCAGTACCCACAAAAGTAGGGGATGCACATTACCTATCCTCAGTTTTATATACAGTTGACATAGGCAGGTAGGAGGGTCCATATTCAAAACTTTTGGGCAGGCTTAGAGCTGGAAATAGTTAAAGTGAAAGATATGAGGAAGAAATTGCACATTATAATCAGTTAAACATATCATCTAATCCGAAAGCATCTCCTCCAATTCAGGTTCCTCGGAGCTGACAGCGTCATAATCCACACCTGTTCTGTTAAACATATCATTGTCCAGAGGGCCACTTTGATCTTCATCCTCATCAGTATCAGGCCATTCTGGATCATCTTCCACGTTTTGGGCATCAGATTCTACTTCATCTCTTCTTGTTTCATTAATACCCTTACCATATTTTCTTGGTCCCACATCCCTCTTGACCTTGGCCTGCGAATCTTCACATATGCAGGTGTGTGGGTTCTCATGAAAACTACCCCTGCCTGGCCTCACTTCATTTGGCTCACCCATAAAGCCTCTCTGGTAAGTACGAACGCTAGAAGCAAAAGCTCCCCAGGTCATGTTCTCTTTGCTTAGGAACAACCGGTAGAGTTTTTTAGCATTTGGACGAATAGTAGGCTTATGTCCAAAATATCTCCTGCAAAAAATAAAAAATGTGAACTAAGCAGGCAGAGGGAAGAAGAATAAGATGAGAAGAGAAGTAGAAAGGGCAAAGAAAGACAACATACCTTCGTCCGGCTAATATTTTAGCCATATTACCATTGTTGTTGGTGACAAAGACATCACTTTCATCACAAACTATAAAGTCAAGTGCAGCCATGCGAGAAGAAAATGAATAAAATGGTTCCAGTTCCTCCTTCGTTGCTATTGTATCTTTTGAATAAAAGTTGGGGAATAGTGCCTTAAGGGGTGCCAATGTTTCTTCTCCTCCATACACTTCCCCTGATGCCACATAGATATGAACATCACTGCCATAACCCAGTGCTCTCAACATCAGACCAACTTCTTCTGGAGTAAGTGGACATCTCCCATGCCTCCTTGGCTTATCAGGATTGCTTATCTGCAACTCCATCCAAATACATTTATACATACCAATCTATAGATCCAGATCAATGGGATAGAAATCAACTCAATACACACATCATACGCATGATCGATTAACATTTTCTTTTCATTTGCTTTGATAGTAGCGTTTTTGTTAGTCTTCACTACGTAAATACAACTTGCGCTTGCACATTTTTGAAAATTTTAAAAACAGAAAGTTAGGTTTTAAATGTCTTATTCTTAAATATTTGATTTCAGGGTAAGACATAAGATTACACAAGTCCAAAAGAACATCACTTAAGCCTTACATGTAAAGTCTTCCATCTCCTTCGTATTGTACCCAGTTCCTTCCTTTCCTTATCTCCTCCACCATAATAACATCCAGAGAATGCAAGCATATCAGGTTCATACCTGTAACAGTAAACGTTTAATTATATCAAGAAACCATTTCACAAGTAACCCTTAAAATTTGCAGAACCTTATATGTAATGGGGGCACAACCTGTTACTTGCCTAAATGTGTGAAGGAATTTAATGGGTTTTGTTAATCTACTCATGAACATGTATTTCTATAAATGTATGATATATCAAATAGATATGGAAATCCAAGTATACAAATGTACACAGAAATATATGATTGTTGGAACAAAGAATCGACATGCAATTCTATGGATTAATCTACATATATCCAAGAAAGACAGCAACAAACCAAGACCATATGGTAGTGCTAAACACAAAAATTAAAAGACAGATAAGATTACCTCAGGTGCAATGCGATATAATGCTTGCTTCTCATCCTCATTCGATGAACCAACTTTTTAGCCATGTTCTGTATTGGGTCAGTAAACTTTAAAGCATGGTAGTTTACTCTACATCTTAATTTTTGAAGATCTGTACTCAACTTGTTTGCAAGTCTGTAGTCAAACTTGTTGAGCTGAACAGCCTGTCACATAATGAAAACTAATAAGTGCCTTTCTATAAATTTTAGATACTTGTACAAAGATTATTCAAGAAGACGTTCAGGGTGCCAAAAAAGGGGAGCCACTCATCAAGGGATTGATAAAGGACTAGAGACCTGAGTCTAGTTAGCCTAAAGCTCAGTTCAGCTCCCCTGCTTGCAGCCTTAAATGTATTATAGAAATGATAGGAACTCAATTTGAAACTGGGTAACATACAAGGAAGTGAGCCTGAAAGGGGACATTTCTAAATGGTATCGGCAATAAAGAATATTACAACGATTCATATTTTTGAGCATTTTAGATATGAATATAAGTTTGGGAGTTAATACCTTTTTTTATTACAAAACGCGAAACCTTCATGAATTAAGAGTCTATAAGAAAGTGTCTTTTGATTTAACAGGATATGTGCAGATACATCAATCTATTAATCTCGTATCAATGAACAGGGTTGGTAGTTTACAAATATTATCCTTAGGGAAAACAAAACGTCTGACCAAGAAATTCATTCTGTTATGCCTTTCCGTGTTTACTTCGCATTGGATTCATAGCAGTTAAGAAATGTTTTGATTTTCACAAAAGGAAAATAACTCTGTCATTTGGTCCACAAGATTGGGCACTGGATAAATGTGATGCATGAACTATGGAAATATCATGTACTTCAAAGTAACAACTGAAAAGCAAAGTGAATACTTCAAAGTAACAACTGAAAAGCAAAGTGAATACCAAGATACAAAAATAAGCAAAAAAGAAGGTAGTACTGCTGCAACTTAGAGAGGAAATAATAAAATTTTCTACGCTCTACAAGAAATTAGAAGCTTAAGAGAACTGAAAACTTACATGCCTTTTCAAAAGAACAGGTAATACACGATTCTGATAACATCTTTCACTACACTTCCTTGGGACACGCATAGTTGATGGTGTCCACGTTTTACCTCCCTTTCCCCTTCTAGGGAGCTGCTTAATGATTTTAACATCTTTTGATAGAAAATATATAAACCAATCAACATCAAAGATCTCTGAAAAATTACTGCAAAAGAAAACAATTGATTTGTAAAATTTTAATTTAAGAAAACACTACCTCTAACATGTCACATGTTACTGTAATAACAAAATTCAGATTGTAAGTAAAGAGGGCAGCATATGTAGGCAATTCAATGACTGACCTCGCATCCTTCCAGAAAGACTTCTGGTCCAACTTTGGAACAACAAGACTAGCATTCAGTATACGAGCAGCAACAACGGCATCTGTAATCTGCCCAAAGTATAGGTAGAGTAAGTTCCATACCAAAAGTAAAAAAGATTATGCCAAAACTCTAGCACAAATGTGACATAGATAGGTCACAAGATATGTCACTGAATAGCATTTTCTGGATTCCAATATAAGTAGAAACTAAACTATTTACAGTAAAAATCAACTAAATCAAAGGCAACTAACTGCGTCACAAATTCTACTCTTGGATTAAGAAAACATATCAACCAATTCAATAGAGCATTGTGTCTCCAGAGTTCTCACAAATACAAGGGAATAAAATGGTTAGAAATGCATACATCCAAGCATCAAATATCTAAACTAACACAAGGAAAACTCCTAGTCTACCTAATTACTCCATTTACCCTCGTTTATGCCATCAGTTAAACTGTCAGAGTTCAGGTGGAATCAAACATCCTCTCCGACATGCTGAACGAACCATCAATGCACTAATTATGATTGGAATGCTGCAGTTGAGAAAAAAAAAGTAAGGAAAGTTACCCCAGTTCTTTGTTGATTCAAACCTCCACTGGTTGCAATTGCCAAGTACCTATTAGGGGGTGTAATTTCATCAACATCTGCAAATATGAACACGACAGCTATTCGGGATCAAATTGAAAACAAGAGTGTCATTGTGAACACATACAGAACTGTCATTTTACGAATCATATACACAAATTCATAACAGTAGAAAAATGATAGAAACGGCAAACAGTCAGCACTGTCAATCAATTGCAAAACCCTAGACCTTGGTAATACTTAAAATGGAAAGATAATTGGAATAAAAGAAGAAGAAAACGGCGGAATAATATACGCACTTGGAAACTTGTGGGTGGCATTGCTGCATCCATAGTAGAAGTTTGAATTCCTAGAAGTCCAAATATCGCGATCTGATCTCCCTCCGCGGCTCTGATTTTGAAGAAGTAAGCAAGAAGCGTAAAGATCCAACCAATACCTGACACTGTTAGACTCAAATCCGGAGGAAATAACGAAGTGAAGAAATAAAGAAAAGAAAAGGAAAAACCTAACCGGAACACGAAAGACTGGAACTCCAATCGCATCATCGTCCACGCCAACATTGAACTGGAAAAAAAAATATGAAAATAGAAGCAATTAGGATAAGAATGTAATGAAATTAATTGTGAAATTGTACTGTCGTACCGAAGAGGAAGAGTGTTGGTGACGTGGTTGATGGAGGTGATTGACATCGAGAGGAGAAGGAGAAGGAGCAAGAACCAAGAGAAGAGCGAAGAGGATGAGAAGGGCTCCGGAGATGGCGGAAATGAGGGGAAGAAGAAAGCGAAAGCGGTGGTAGTAGTGGAGGCGGCGGCGTTGAAAATGAAAGGCCATTTCGTTTTTTTATTTTTGTTGGTATTTTGGAGTCGTTCAGTCTCCTGTGTATGAATGAATCCGTTGGGTTTGGAATTTGGATGAATGAAATGAACGAGGGAGGCAAAGAAAGAAAGAAAGAGAATGAGCTGCTATAAACACAAACGCAAACAGAGAGAGCACGGAGAAACAAATCGCCCTCCCTCCGTCCCTCCCTCGCACCCGCAGACTTGACTGTTGCTGTTACAAATACAAATACAACATTGTCTCTCAAATCAAGACTTGGCTTTGGAGTTTCGGCCTTTTTGGCCGTTCGGATGAGGAGGAGGAGAGGAGTGCTTGTGATTGTGGTTGGCAGCCAGCCTGTTACTACTACTTCTCTGCTCTGCTCTCCTCTGCTCTGGTGCTGCCGTGTCCGTCTTTCCTTTCCTATCAAAATCAAATACTCCCTTCACCGGGGGACACAAATAAACAATACAAATTTATAAATAAACCCAATCCTAGACATGTATTTATAAAAAGCACTATTTAAACATAGAAACACACCCAAAATCAACCTCAAAGTCAACTTTTTGGGTGTGTTTATAAATGGGTTTTGAGTGTGTGTAATGATGGGTTTTGGGTGTGTTTATAAAGTGTTTTGGGTGTTGGGTTTTTTTATAATTTCAACCTCCATTTTGGGTGTTTTAGTGAAACTCCCAATAAACAACCAATCAAATATAAAATTTTAAAATCTGTTTTAACCCAGCCAGTTTTTAGTTTTGAGCTTAAAATAGGGTGTACATGTAATGAAATGATCCCTTCTTAATCCCTACTTTACAATGGGAGAGGACAATTTCGAGTCAACCTAATTAAACTGTTCAATTTAATTATTAGAGAATTTGGTGGGTTGGGTTGGATTTGGAGCATGTCCTAGCTTTAAAAAATTATAAACTAATATGTACGAGTTGAGTTATAGATTTGAATAAAAATTTAAAAGTGGGCTTAATTTTGAGTTAATTCGATCGAACCGCCCAACTCGATTATAAAAGAATTGGGTTGAGTTGGTTAGCCTAATAATGAATGGATCTTAGAGCTGGTATTTTTCACCCAAAACTTGATTCGAACTAGGAAACTGATCGAACCAAATGGTCCAATTTGATGTTATTTCTAAAACGTTTAGTTTTGGCACATAAATCTAATTGGACGGGTGTCAGAAATTGAATTGGACAGCTGTCAACCAATTCGACGCCTTGGCTTGGATTTTGCAAACCGTCGGTTCAACTGAACTGAATCGACATAAGGTTTCGAACCCCTAACCTCCAATTCACATACTCAACCATTTACCATTGCACCACAACGCTTCTTTGTTCAAATTACGTACTGCTAATATATTTAGTGGTATCATTCAGATAAAATTAAAAAAATAAGAGATTTATTAGAAATATCACCCTAACACTATTATAGTCCCTAAAGCTGCCTTCTCTCTCTCTCTCTCTCTCTCTCTCTCTCTCTTACCCGTTTAACCATCATTTCAACCGACAATCGTCAAACCGCCGTCGGTGTTGGTAGCAGTCTCATTTTTAGCATTCTAACCACCATTTGTTCGATAGTCAGTTTGTACCTCTCTATTTGGTTGCCGAACTGAACCTATCCCTAGTAGATCTTGAGTTCAAGAAATCATAAACCACTATATATCAAGTTGGATTACGAGTTAAGACAAAAAACAACCCCCTACTTTATAAGTACATTGTTTTATTTAATTTGATTGCCAAACAAATAATATGAATGTGCACCTCATTGATGCCCTGTGCTAGGAGTAGGCACGTTTCATATTGGATTAGTGTCACCTTAAAACCATGACCAAACCAATTACAATATAACGATTTGGTTTGGTTCGATTTTAAAAAAAAGTCATGAAGGAAACTGAACCAAACCAATTCAATTTAAGACAGTTTGGTTTGGCTAGTTTGGGCCTAGGCCCAATTCTTTTTTTTTTTTTTGCATTTCTTCAACATTGTTAGCCCAACTACAACCAATAAATTCACAACTTGCTCTATACTTAATCATTCTAGAGTACAAAACTGTCATAAAGCTTAATATGCCATAAAACTTCAAATTTCAATAACTAATATAGCTCAATTCAAATATCCATATATAGTTATTACCTAATTAGAGTATTACACATGTAAAATATAATATAAATGAATAAATATACACATAAACGGTTCGGTTTAGTTTAGGCCGGTTTACAAAAATTCAAAACCAAATCAAACCAAACCATATATGATCTGGTTCGATTTTTAAACCGTTTGACTTTTTTTAGGTAAAAACCAAACCAAACCTGTAATACAATTTGGTTTGGTCGAATTGATGATGGTATGTGGTAATTGTTTAGGCTTATTTTCAGTTATCTGTTTCTAATTAGTTCCCCTCTTATTTTTATGTCAAAATCATTTTTTTCTTTTATTTTCTTTTTTAATTAGCAAGTTTTAAACTCACAATTTTATTGCTTAAATTTGTCCTCTGTTTATTTACTTATTAAGTAGATGCTATCAATTATGTTGAAAGGGCAACGAGTGATATTTGTTTTAGAAAACTAAAATAAATTTAGGGATTTTTTATACAAATGTCAGCTGAACTTATACCTCAATTTCAATTTGTCACCTTAATGAAAAATTTAAGAGAAATGTCACCTTAATTTTTCAAAATCCATGATTTGTCATATGACTTTAACACCATCCAATTTTTCATCCATTTTAAAGGGTACTTTAAAAATGAAAAAATCATTATATAAAACATTGTATATATTTTAAATAATTAAAATTGAAAAAAGAAATTCTCACCTTCCCCCATCCCTTATGCGCCACTGGCAACTCCACCCAACCCCACCCACCATGAAATCTATTCTCTCTAACCTCTTCACAACCCCTTCCTCCATTCCCCCTTCACTCTTCCCCTTTATCCTTCTCTCTCTACCATGGAACACCTACCCTCCACACAAATTTCCTCAACCCACCCAAACTGAGTCCACCTTCTTCTTTTTTATTTTTGAAAATTTTAGACATGCTCAATGAATACCAAAAAAAAATTTATACATGCTCAGAGAGAAAGAGAGAGACAGTCAGACAGAGAGAGAGTAGAAGGGGAGGGGGGTCCTGTGCGATGTGTTTTGGGGACAGGTGGGGTTGGGGTGGTGGAAATAGGGAAAGAGGTATCTTTTTTCGTTTTTTTTTTTTTTGAAAATGAAAAGACTAAAATACCATTGAAAATGGATGGAAAATTGAATAGTGTTAAAGTGAGATGACAAATTATGGATTTTGAAAAATAAAGATTACATTTCTCTAAATTTTTTATTTAAAGTGACAAATTAAAACTGAGATATAAATTCGGATGAGATTTGTTCAAAAATCCCATAAATTTAAAAAAGGGACAGAGGTATCATCCAATACTGCAGCCGCATGGTACTTTCCATGGACTGTATTACACGCTCTCAATTTATGCAAACGTGAAAACCCTCCTCATCCACCCCTGCACTGTGCACCCTCACCCACTGTGTATGTGTGTGGTGGTGGTGTTGTTGATGGCAAGAGCAGACCAACAAGGATATTAGGGAACAAGGAATTAGTAAATCCCTTAGTTTTGGGTTTTCCAAGTTTATTGGATTCTGTGGAGGCTGCTATGCTAACTAACATGTATTCGTTGACGGTGAAGCCCTCTTTCTTTTTACCAAAATTTTCTACTTCTTCTTCGTCGGCTTCTTCTTCTTCTGTACATTTTTGGGCTGGGTCGTGTTCTTCTTCGGTTACCTTCCGAATAAAGACGAAAAACAGAGGAAGCAGGTTGAGAATTCACGCTTACGAGTCTTCAAAGAGCGACAGTCCCAATGCGTCTGGCGATTCCAAGCCTCCCAACGGCACTCTGGTATTTCTTTATCTCTCCCAATTGGCCTGCTAGATGCCTCCCTCTCTCTTTTCTCAATTGTTAATCTTACTAAAGTAGACCCATTGTCTAGTTGAAACACACATATTGTTGCCAACCCAACTCATATGATTGACTAAATTTCTTGAACTCAACAGCCAAAGAGCAGGAGAGAAATTCTTTTGGAATATGTCAAAAATGTGCAGCCAGAATTCATGGAGCTCTTTGTAAAAAGGGCACCCCAGCAGGTATTTTATACGTCTTCGGCACAAACCCATTAAAATGAATAAAATATCTGTTTGACTAATGCAAAGATAGAGGCTATGGATTTCTATTTCCATGACTAATCGGCTGAAATCAAACCACTTTTCACGGTTACTCATGTAGGTGGTTGATGCAATGCGCCAAACAGTCACAAACATGATTGGAACTCTACCCCCACAATTTTTTGCAGTCACAGTCACCACCGTAAGTATATAGCTTTTAATATTCGCAGCATGAGTATCATACGATCTGATGGGTTCTCTATACTTGGTGGCTGACTGATTTACTGATGCAAATCTTTTGTGCATGTTTTCATAATAGCTGTGTTTAAGTAATTTATATATTCAGTGGGATTGGTTGACTTCCATTTCAGGTTGCGGAAAATCTTGCACAACTCATGTACAGTATCATGATGACTGGATATATGTTTCAGAATGCACAGTACAGGTTGGAACTCCAGCAAGGTTTAGAGCCAGTTGCTCTTCCTGATGTGCAAGATAAAAAGGTAATATTTTTTCCCTTCATATCTTTCAGTTTATATTTATGAACGTTCTTATCCCTTGGGTGGTTGCGGAAACCTTTTGCTACATCACCATTTGCTGAGGAGAAACCTTGTGGTGGCCACACTTTCAGACATTACCTCTCGGACCTGTGTGCTTTGGGAAGGCTTTTCTTTACCATGTAGTTGTTTTGTATTTTCTGATGGCATTTAGATTAGGCTATAATGCCACTCCTAATTATCTGACCCTTGTCTTACTAACGTGGAAAGTACCACATCTTTAAGTAAATTGCAGAGCTTGTGAAATTCCAATGATTCTTTATGGAGATGTAATCTTCAAAGCTGTGCACTTTTAGCTATTGGTGTTCTAATTAAGGCAGTTTTTGTCAATGAAAATTCATAAAGCTGTAAACAATAAATCTTTTTTTTCAATTTGTTTTTTCATTTAGTTATGTTGTTCACTCACTCATTTTGAGGCTTCTGTTTTATTTTCGAGAGGTCCCTCTGTACAACCTTTAATTGGTACCCTGTGACTTACAGGATGCAGCAGATTATGCACCTGGGACACAGAAGAATGTGTCAGGTGAAGTTATTAGGTGGAATAATGTTTCTGGCCCTGAGAGAATAGATGCTAAGAAGTACATTGAGTTACTTGAAGCAGAGATTGAGGAACTAAATCATCAAGTTGGGAGGAAATCTGCGAGTGGACAAAATGAACTGTTGGAGTATCTCAAGTCTCTTGAGCCCCAAAATTTAAAGGTAAACAACTTCCCCTCTGTTTATCTGAACTGCTTTTTATTGGTTAGATGCTAGGTGCGTGGCTGGTAGCTGAGGAATGGTTCTTTTGTGGCTAAAGGCTAGGTGCTTTTTGTTGGAATATCTCAAGACGAGCACTATTATTATTACTGTTATTGTTTGAGGTAAAACTGATTGGGAAGATTCTACCTGCTACTAGTCAGTTGGGGCATTGTCCCCAGGATATGGTAGCGGAATAATGTGAACTGTGCTCTGTTTCATGTCATGAGAATCAGCTATTATTGCTTGTATATTAGTATTGAAGGGGCCATAAATCTCTTTGTGACCTCTGGTTAAATGTGTTCAAATTTGTAGGAGTTGACGAGCAGTGCTGGAGACGATGTTGTGGTTGCAATGAATACATTCATCAAGCGGCTTTTGGCTGTTTCAGATCCTGGCCAAATGAAGGTTTGCCTTTAGCAATGAGCTGTATTTAGATTCTGGTTGAAGTTTCAGTGAAGTATTTTCCGAAATTTTCTTTATATCATAATATGTTATGTACTGAAAAAAAGAAGAAGGTGAAATAGAGTCACTGTGGGGGGCAGTGGGGTTGGACTGTTGGAGGGGAATAACTTGAAAACTAGAGTAACTGTTTTACATGCACCCTGGATCGAAGTCAATTTATGTCATGAACTGAAGCCGAGCATCTCATATTATTTATTCTCAAAATCAGTGATGTTTGTTCTAATCAAGTTAAGTTGTCTTGAATCACTTAAATTGAATATAACCTAAGCTTGTTGAATTGTTGCTGCAGACAAGTGTAACAGAGACAAGTGCACCGGAACTTGCCAAGCTGCTGTATTGGCTGATGGTTGTGGGATACAGCATTCGCAATATTGAAGTTCGTTTTGATATGGAGAGAGTACTTGGGACTCCTCCAAAGCTCGCAGAATTGCCTCCAGGAGAAAATGTTTAATTACAATTACTCGTCGTGGAATTTCAAATTCAATAGTGGCACAAGTTCATGAATCACAAGGCTCCATAAGGCCTGGCTAATGGTGATACTAGATCAACTACTTAGTCTGTGAGTGTGCCTTTAGAATCTGGAAGTAGATGAGGGTCCAATAGAGAGATGACCAGACACCAATTAGGTGGAGGGCTGGGGAATTTTAGCATAAGCCCCAACAACAATTTTTTCTAGCAATAAACTTAAAGACTTTTGCCCTATTTATTTTTAACCATAAATTTTTTTTTCGGCTATTAGCTTTTAAGCCAGATATAAATAAATAAATAAATATATTTAACCATACTGATGAAGAATAAAAAATTGCATTAATGTGACAGGTAGTTTAATAGGAGATTATGGCTGCAAGGGGGAAAGTTAATAAAGATTTTGCGGGTACATGAAACTACGGTGGAGCGAGCGTTAGCGCTTTAGCAGCAGCTAGATGCCATGCTATATATACAATCTGTCTCTTGTGGACCAGTTCGCACCTCTCGTCTATCTCCCCAAGCTCCTTTATTATCCCAATCCCAATCCTATAGTGGAGATGGCGGATGATAAAAGATGGCAACTGCTGCTGCTGCTAAAGCAGCCTGTGTCTAAAACTTCAACCCATTTTTACCCTCTTGCAGGAAAGATCAAGGGCCACCTTTCCATAGATTGCAAGTTGCAACGACCAAGGAGCTTACTATATTGAGGCCCGCACTGACTCCCATTTGAATCACTTTCTCAACAGTCCTAATCTCTCATTAATCTCAAAATTTCTTCCATCTCCAAGAACATGGGATACTCCCACTCCAGGTGCTCCAGTTGCTTAGCCATTGCTGCCACCGTTTCACACATGCTCCTGGATGGGGCTTCGCTCAGTGTCTTTCTCAAAGCTTGGGAGGCCATGGCTCGTCGTGATCATCATCATCAGACTCAACCTGAATCCAAATATAATAATTATGATCCGATAATAGAAGAGTTGGATACAGGAAGGGAGACCTAAATACAATGCTATAATAATCAAATGTGAAAGCCTATACCTAGCTGTAGCCTGTAGTTCAAATGAACACGAAACCAAGAGACCTAAATACAGAAGGACATTGACTTCCCAATGAGTCAATGTAGTCGGACTCTTCAGATGTAGAGCTTGCTGAAGCCACAACAACAACAACAGCGCTGATGTATCTATCAGCATTGAGCAAGCTACAACTCAACTCAAACACAAGTTTGGTGTCAGAATAAGCGGGGTAATGGCCATTTCCATACATGATCTCAGGCTCCATGTCCACGAGGTGGTTTCAAATCTCAATATCTAAAGAATAAATTGAGTTAGATACTTTGGAAATCTAGCAAGAGTGCTAATAACTCTAATATCAACACAAAACATCCAATTTCAAATCTAAAATTGAAAATGCAATGATCCTACCTACCCTTATCTGAAGCAGCAACGACACTCTCGCTCAAATTTAAAACCAGTTCAGTTGCCTTGCCTTGCCTTGCTTGCAGTGGTATTTAGAAAGAACAGAAAAAGAAAAAGAACTGAAAGATAGAACCTCAAGTTTCTCTTTGGGGAGGCGACACGTAGATTTGAAGGAATAGCGCGCCTTATGGTGCTCGTTGAATTGAGCTCGCAAAGCGACTGTTGCAGAGAAACCCTAAGCCTGATGGACAGCAAGCAAGCAAGGGTGAGGGGGTGAGGAAGGGTTTAAAAAGTTCGAAGGCGAAGCATTTTTATACTGCGAGTGCGAGATTTTGGAAAATAATCCAACTTCATCAAGTGGTTCCGCAAGAAGCACGCCCGATTACAAAAGGAATCTTATAAATCTTACGTGGCAGGTGAAGGATTGATACGGGGAAAGCAGATCCCTGTTCCGGAAAACAGAGGATAAGCCCTCCTCCCTTTAGTGTACTTACTTACTATCAAGTATGTTTTGTTGGCTGGCTATTGTTCTTCTTCGCCTTCCCTCCACTAAAACTATCCCCAGAGCCAGAAACGAAACCGATAAAATAGTATGCTAGTTGGGCCGGGGTTGTCTGGCTTAACACAGAGACAGACAGATATTAGATAGTCTCTCAGTAAAGCAAGCAAGCAGTCAAATATTATCAACAAACAAACATGCTTCTTCTTCCGGTTCCAGTACCAGGGTCGACTCGCTTCCCTTCCTTTCAATTGGCTTCTCCAATACTCATCCGCCACCACCACCACCACCACCACCACCATATGTTCCATTTGTGGTCTCTGTCCGCCACCACAGCCGCTGCCGTTACCAACTCATCCCAAGCCCATCTACCCCCAATTCCATCCTCAACCTCAACCTCAAACTCAAGACGGCGCTCTTTTGACGACCACCAAGCTGCCGTTTCCCGCTATGACTTCGGCCCCCTCCTCACCTTCCTCGCCGCCAAGTCAATGTCAATGTCATCTTCCGCCTCCTCCCCAACCTCACTCGACCCAGCCGAGTTCCAGCTGGCCGAGTCGTACCGGGCCGTGCCCTCCCCACTCTGGCACTCCCTCCTCAAATCTCTCTGCTCCTCCTCCTCCTCCGACATACAACTAGCCTACGCCGTCGTTTCCTGGCTCCAAAAGCACAACCTCTGCTTCTCCTACGAACTCCTCTACTCCATCCTCATCCACGCCCTCGGCCGCTCCGAGAAACTCTACGAGGCTTTCTTGCTCTCCCAGCGACAATCCTTAACACCGCTCACCTACAATGCTCTCATCGGCGCTTGTGCCCGCAACGGCGACCTCGAGAAGGCCCTCCATTTGATGTCCCGCATGCGCCGAGACGGTTATCGCTCCGACTTCGTCAATTACAGCTTGATCATTCAATCCCTCTCCCGCTCCAACAAGATTGATTCCCCCATTATGCTCAAGCTCTACCGGGAGATTGAGTCGGAGAGCATTGAGATTGATGGCCAGCTCTACAACGACATCATTGCTGGTTTCGCAAAAGCCGGTGAGCCCACGCAGGCTATGCATCTGCTCGCCATGGTCCAGGCCACTGGCTTGAGCCCCAAAACTGCCACTCTGGTTGCCCTCATCTCCGCCCTGGGGAATTGCGGTAGGGTGGTTGAAGCCGAAGCTATCTTCGAGGAGATGAAAGAAGGAGGATTGCAGCCCAGGACCAGGGCTTACAATGCCCTGCTCAAAGGCTATGTAAAGGCTGCTCAATTGAAAGACGCCGAATCCATCGTGTCTCAGATGGAGAAGAGCGGCATTTCACCCGATGAGCACACATACAGCCTGCTCATTGATGCATATGCGAATGCAGGGAGGTGGGAAAGCGCAAGAATTGTGCTGAAAGAGATGGAAGCCAGCAATGTGCAGCCTAATTCCTACGTTTTCAGTAGGATCTTAGCCAGCTACCGTGATAGAGGAGAGTGGCAAAAGTCGTTCCAAGTATTGAGGGAGATGAAGAGCAGCGGGGTAAGACCCGACAGGCATTTTTACAATGTCATGATTGACACATTTGGAAAGTCTAACTGTCTTGATCATGTTATGGCTACCTTTGAAAGGATGCTATCCGAGGGAATTCAACCCGACACCGTCACCTGGAATACGCTTATAGATTGTCATTGCAAGTCAGGCCACCATAAAAGGGCAGAGGAATTATTTGAGGAAATGCACCAAAGTGGGTGCGCCCCTTGCGCCACCACCTATAACATCATGATAAATTCCTTTGGGGAGCAGCAGAGATGGGTTGAGGTGAAGGGCTTGTTGGGGAAGATGCAGGCTCAGGGTTTACTGCCCAACATAGTTACCTATACCACCCTAGTTGATATTTATGGAAAGTCGGGGAGATTTAATGATGCAATAGAGTGCTTGGAGGTCATGAAGTCTGCAGGCTTGAAACCATCCCCGACTATGTACAATGCCTTAATTAATGCCTATGCACAAAGAGTAAGTTGTATTCTCTACACTTCTGACACACCTTATGTAATTTCATTATGCACCCTCCTCACTTGAGTTACATTACACTTGCTGGCATTTCTCAGAATGTAGAATACTGGAATATGTCAAGCATATAACCATTTTATCCTAGGTGATTTTACCTTCACTTTTCCCTTGCATTATACAATTGATCTTTCTTCTTCTTCTTTTTTTCTTTCTGAAAAAACATTATTCTGTGAAACCATCATATGGCAAATTTTTTTATTCAGTGTCATATCTATTCGTAATGACATGACCAGCTTCAAGTGGATTCTCCTACCATTTGAGAAAGTTGCACTCCCTCAGTTTTTAGCTTTGACACAATCTCAAACCTGTCCTCAGTACTACCAGTGACGAAGTTCAAAAATATTGCTGAATATACCATTTATTTACTTATATTTGGACTGCTGAAGCTTTAGATATGCTGATTAATTTCCAACCAGAAAGCTTTTCTCATTACTTCAATTCAAACTACCGTTTTATCTTTCTATTTGGATCTCTGATAATGAATTGGATAGTCTTATCATGAGTGTGATGGTAGAGCATTTTTTTGATCTTCCATGTGAATGTTTGACAGGGTTTGTCTGAGCAAGCACTGAATGCATTTAGGGTCATGAGAGCAGATGGCTTAAAACCCAGTCTCTTAGCTCTCAATTCATTAATCAATGCATTTGGTGAAGATAGAAGGGATGCTGAGGCCTTTTCTGTGTTGCAGTACATGAAGGAAAATGTAAGTTAATTTCTAATGTTTTTCACAGTTTCTAATTTATTATTACTGCACAAAGTGGTACATTTGATCTTGCCATTTTATTACAATTCACTTGCTTCCTTATAACTGCAGGACCTGAAACCAGATGTAGTTACATATACTACACTTATGAAAACCCTTATCCGTGTTGATAAATTTTACAAGGTATATGAATCTTGTATAATGTCCATTATCATAGATGACCTCTGCATTTTGTATGCATAATAGGCCTTCAGTTTTTGTGGTGCCTCCATTTCTTATTGCATTAATATAAAGTTTTAATTGTACATATTGCCATGTGACTTATATACGTGTTAGATAATTCCAGTATCTGAGGATGTTTGGTATATTTCAACATGGGTTGCGTTGTTTGGTTTCAGGTTCCAGCTGTGTATGAAGAAATGATTCTGTCTAGATGCACTCCAGATAGGAAAGCCAGGGCAATGTTGCGGTCTGCTCTGAAATACATGAAACAGACACTCAGATGATGAATGATATGATTTGAGTCATATCGTATAGCCAAATTTACTTGTGTTCACCTAATCATGCTTGATCTAGTCAGGTCTCATATGAAGGTTAGGCCCAAACTGTATATTGACATATTTTTTTCTTCCTTCAGTAGTTTAGGGTCTAATAGGAAGGTTAGGCCAAAGCTGCGTATTTACACACACAAGCATGAATTTAAGTTTCACAAATGTCAGCATCTCCAAACATTTCTTTTTTCTTTCTGTCTGATGATTTTGCAGGAACCATGATTTAGGCTGGCCATCATGCAATGTAAATCAACCTCAAGGACGATCATGTTCCAGAGATTGGGAAGAAAGAGACCTGCCACACCCTCTTAACAAACACGAGAACAGTTGAAGAAACAACCCCCTTCCCTTCAATATAATCATAGGTTAAGCACCAGATAAATTGTTGCTTGTATCCTGTAAAAATTTGCCAATTACTTTTTATCATAAAGTGGAATGTAATTATAAAACTAAATCGGCTTATATTTTTTTTTCTTCATGTCTTTATTGGAAGAGCGTGATTATTTAGGCAGCATTTTGTTTTCCACATTTTTTCTATGTCTGCAAAGAGATGTGCATTATATTTTAGTCCGGTGTTGTGATATGCAAAATTAAGACATCCGAAGAATCAGTAAGCAAATACATTGATGCTTCACTTGAAAAGAATATGACGAGTTTTACAGAGTAAACAATTACACTATGAGTTAAGAAAAATTGTTCGTATTGTGTGTACTTGTACATATGAAAATGTGAAGAGATCCTATCTCAAAAATTTGGCATATATATTCTTATTTTTCCTGTTCTTCCCATGACGACTAGGAACGGGTAAATCAAAATTCACTTCAAATTACGGACCTCAACTTCTTGCTGCTCATGGTGTTTCACTAAAACTATTGGAAACAAATGGAGAAGTGGTGGAATGTGCAGAACCACATCCGATCAGTCCAGTGCGGCAGGAAGCTGCTGACGCCGGGTTGTTTCTCAATATCAGAGTGCAATAGCAGAAACAATTGGTCTAGCACACTTGCCTTTTGAAATTCTGGAACAGAACATGAACAATAACAGGACGGAAGATAACAAGAAGAGCCTGAAATATGTTCTTATCTCCTGCATTCCTAATTCAAGCACCTCCGTCTTCTTTCCATATCTGCTACTCCTCTCAACCAAGTACCCGTCAAGATACTCATCTATGGATACCCACTTGTCTAAGGTGGGCACAGAAGCCTTGGAATAATTTTCACCAAGCTGGTTTGGCCCCAATTTAAAAATTGTGAAAAATGCCGCAGACCATTCATTGAGAACTCTCTGAAAGCGAAAATTTTACACTGTTAAACATTAACTGTTGGTTCATTGAGACTCCATTTCATTAACTGTTGGTTCTGTATATGCTGAAACTTAAAAGATGAACCAAAAAACTAACATACATTGAAGGTACCAAAGTCAGTGGGATTGAACATTTTGAAGCAATCTCTTGATGATGCTGCTCCATCTCCATATATCTTAGTCAAAATGAAAAAGGATGCAGATTTGTCTTAGTCAAGTTTTCCTTGAGATCATAAATTTGAAGGAAAAAGAGGGATAATTTGACAAACCTCAAAGGTGAAAGCCATTGGCACCCTTACAATATCAAACATATAATCAGTTGATGTCCCGTGTGCCAGATACCTACAATTAAGCCGTATTAAAATTTAATGGAAAAACTTACAATAAGCATTTTAAAATAGTGAGCTTTAAATTCTTTAAACTCTGGCTCATGTTGAAGTGTAAAGATTAATGAGCCAACTAAACTACTTAAAATTTTAGACCCAGCAGGCCTTCAGCCTTGCAGTCCAACTACTACTATGCCCTCACGAGTGCCAAATTTCCTCTGTAAAACCCTCTAGACCTCATCCTCCAGCACAATTCAATTGGTTATTGAGGCTAGCATCCCCGCCATGTAATCAATCATATTTGGCAAGCAAAAAACAGAAGATATCATTGGTAATAATAACAACGAACAGCTGAACAAAAATAGTGACTGTTGGTAATACTAACCCAACAGAACCTCCACCAGACCCAATCATGCAACGCCTTTGGCAATGCAGATGGTTGAGTTCCTCAAGCAATGACTTCATCTGGTGCGAGGAAACTCCATCAGGGGTTGTGTTCTTATGGTCATATGGCATAAATAGAGCCTAAAAAAACAGAAGCTATATAAGAAATGTGCCATATGCAGAGTACACAAACCCTAAAATAAAAATTAAACAAAAATTAAGGGTCACTACAATGGTAATTGGTAAAAGAATATAAAAAAGTATACACTGTAAGTGATAAAATCGTAGGTGACATTGCTACTTTTGTAAAACAGAAGTGCTTTAATCAGAAATTTCCAGAAATTGTGAATATGATTTCGGAGTCAACAGTAGGGAATAATAACTGAAAGTTTGTCTGATGTACCTCCATTCCAGAGTGTATATTAACCCATATGTGTGGATCAAATGACATGGCAACTTTCCGCATTATCTGAGTTTCAGGTTCGCTGAAAGGAGCAGTTCCAGGATTTTCCTCATATGGATCATAATCCTGTAGTAGAAAAACAACATAAAAATGAAAGAAGAGTCTTAAGCACAAAATAGCACAAGAAACAAAATGACAGTTGAATATTTAATTTAAAGAGAGAAAGCAGGAAAAACAATGAATGAGACTACAGCTTCATCTAATGATGTGTTATATATTACGTGCACTGCTATAAATGGTAAACAAGGTCCACCTCAAGAAAACAACTAAAAGATGAAATAAACAAGCAGCATGATATATGCGGTATAGCATGAATAAGAAAATAAGACTAGCATCAAATGAACAAGCGTGATTAACCTTCTCCTTTTTGCCCCAATCTACGCTCCAATTACGGTTGAGATCAACTCCTCTCCCTGTCACAAGATGCAAACTTAAACACAATATACATACATACATACATATGGGGTATTCACACACTCACACACACACACACACACACATACATACATAATACATGCTAGAACAATATTCACACGTGAGTGCAGAAAGTTGGTCTAGGAACAGGAGTAAAAGTACGGACTACTGGAAAATGGGGTAATTTATACAATTGTCATGCTATCCTTGCTTTTAAAATCTATTACTAGTTCCGTTTAAATAATAGGGGAACATTTGATATTGCATATATGTTGATTGACAAAGAGGATTCTATTTATAATAGAGTGTGTGTATAAATAAGTATATTTCAAAATCCACAAAATCAACTGCTTTACCATTTCTCCTCTCACAGAGATCTCCTGCTTCAACAATTCTGCGGCCATTTATGTTTTCCATAGGAACCATCTGACATAAAATTAGATATCAGAACTCAAAAAATACCAAAGTTCTTCAAGTATCTCCGATGAAATAGCTCATCAGAATTGAAGAGGAAAGTATTTCAAGCCCTGGGGCATCAGGTTCTAATGATAAGTACTATAGATCAAGTGTACCAGTTGTAAACCCCCTAACAAATAATATAAACTTCTCTCAATACATGCAGAAGGATCCACGAGAAACATGGAAACAAATCATCTCCAAATAAGGAGTTGCCAACTTGTAAGTTTGAGCTCATATACTCACACTAGAGGTAAACCGCAGAGGGCATAAAAATATTGCTCATAATTTCTGAAGAAATGCCAGATAGATTGAAGTGAAAGCCAGATACTTGAAGTGGAAGAAGATGAAGATATGCAAAGGAGGGGCCTATCCATTATTTCAAATTCTAGTGACCCTAATATTTCTAGCTCATGTTGTAGTATGCTGCTTAGATGGATGAAGCAAAAGCAGAAGCGTTTACATAAACAGTTGACATCATCTGGTAAAAGCAAATTGCATCTACATTAATAATTATTAGGGAAAGAGTCTTGCTGCACATTATCAAAAAGTTACCTTTATCAAGAGTTTGTCAAGGGTGTGGTCTAAGGAGGATGGGTCCAGGTTGGGTAGAAACTGTTCTTTACTCAAGATTGAAAGGATTCGCAAAGCAAGCTCAGATGTAATGAGCTCCCTTCCATGCTGTCCAAAACTCTGGAAGACAAGGAATCATCTGTCAAAAACACCAGCCATTACCAATCTGAGATTATCTATACGCTAAAAAACAGATTATAAATATTCTGTAATTCATTACTACAGTTTGATATAGTGTTGAAGCATATGGAAATCCCCGCCTTTGTTTAACTTGAAAAATCAAAGAACATTAAGGCCTATAAACAGCCAACCCTGAATGCAAAATCTAATTAATAGGAATTCAACGCATAAAAATACATTAAAAACTTACAAGAAGTATCCGAAACTTTGGCCTGTCATCAGTCTCTTGCCTTCTCCGGCAATAGGTAACTACTGCGATCTCAGCAGAGTAGCCCTTGTTTCGAGATTTAATTGTATCGAACTGTCATTAACATCAAAGTTTTAGGAAACTAAATGAATTTCAGGAAAACAATAAACCGGCAAAGGCAACCTACAGTGAGCCGGTCTGGGTGACGAAAGACCAAAGCTTTTATTTCTTCCATCAAATCCCCACTGCAGACCAGTAAAAGGAAAGTCTGATTGTTATATACATATATACGATGTTTTCAAGGTTAAAAAAACTGAGAAATTCATAACAAGTTGACATCAAGTAAACCAAAGATATGAATTGTTAGTGAATAGCCAGAACAAGATTCAGGCATTCAGTTCCCTACAATTTCTGAACAACCAACCATAGAGTCAGTCAGTATCAGCCCTAATTCCTTCCACGAAGAAAACAAGAAATGAAATAAATATACAGAAAACCCATTTTAAGATTCAAAGAAAAATCAATGAATACACTTCCAATTCAGCGCAACCCAGAGGAGCCAGATTAATTCAGGCAAAAAAGACATATGGGAAGTGCAAAAAGATCGGAACACAGTAAAAAATAGAATAAGGGAAAGAAAAAGAGAGTAGACGTCACCTGGAATGGTACAGATCACGATTAATGGGCGTAAAAGAAGAGTGGGTGAGATTAGTATTGCCATGAACGACCAAGAAACCTTGCAACCAAGCAAAGAAACACAAACTGATGGATAAGGGAGAGGAGAGGATAAGGAGATGAGCCATGCCAGAGCCAGTCAGACCAAAACCAAGAAGAAGAAGAAGAAAAGAAGGAAAAAGTTGATCTCTTTTATTTAGTTTTTTTTTTTTTTTTTCTTTTCGTTGATTTTTCATTATTCCATTTTCAAGCTGCGTGGCTAAAGAAGAGAAAGGGAAGAGGGTTAACTCTTCTTCTGTCAGTTTGTCCTGTTGTTCCAACTTCCACGTTCAACGGTCTTGATAGCTTCGCTTAATTTTTCATTTTTTTCCCTTTAAATTATTATTTACACAAGGTATACATCGATCGACTTCTTTTTCTCAATTCAGTCAGTCAGACACTCATTGCATTTTTTAATTGGTCCCCAAGAGCAAGAAGACCGGCCTTGGCTGGTTTCGATCCACTGTGGATCGTCCCACAACAAGGAGATCAGTTAGATTTTGAAATTCATTGACCCGAAAAATCAACAGTTGTTTTTTATTTTATTTTTTTAAAATTAAATTATTGTATGCTTTTTTCGTTAAATGAAGACAATCTCTCATACACACACATATATATATATATAAGTAATGCTATTTAGACACACAAAATTGGTCATAATAGCAAATTATTTTAGGTAGCAGTTGACGTGGTCATGTCATATCAATTAATGAATATTATTATGTGTATTTTATTTTTCTTTCTTTCTTTTTTTATAATAATTATTATAAACAAAAAAAATAAAATTGAAATAAAATTCTTTTTTTTCTCCAATAACTATTTTGTGTTAAGAATTGATCACATACTTTTAATCTTGACCGTTGAATTGTATTCATTAAATATGTTAGTAATCTCTCAGTTAGGCTTGTAATTTACAAGTGCTGAGCTGTTATGTTTCCAGGTTGAGTTAAGCTTATTATTTGTGAAAGAGTAATGTTAGTAGGAAGGTGATATTTTTGTACCACAAAAATGTGAAATGAGATTAACAAGTTAACCTGTCTTGTTTGTTGGCATAAAATAAATATTAATGATATATTGTACAATAATATGATATCAAAGGAGTAGTAAAGGAGTGGGGTCGAATGAAACGAATTTTTGGAGTAGGGGATTGGATTGGAGAAGAGCCATGTGATGTTGGTCCAACGTGACCCATGCTTCTATTCCATCACCCAACTTGGTGTCCACCAAAATGATGAGATTCATGAAGACGGAATTACCTGTGGAAGCAATGCTGCTGACCCAGATTGGCTTTCCCCACCCAAAATCACCAGCTTCGTACAACCCAAACTTACACCAACTGCTGAACCCATAATAATCTTTTTTTTCTTCTTCTTCTTCTTTTGTTTTAATTATTTCTTTCAGACACGTCAACATGAGAGACTTCCCCTCCTCGCCTGATCGCATTTTCTTAACAAATCCACCATCAACTTTTGACAATGCATTTCTCAACTCACTCACCAACCCATGCAATATTCTTGATCTGGAGGCGGAGCTATTATTATTATTATTAGTAGCCACCACAACCATCTCCTCCTCCTCATCTAGCATTACCGTCGGACATCGGGCAGCCGCTATCCAAAGGAGGTTTCCAATAGAATTCTCCAAATTTAAATCCGCAGCAGCGGCAGTATCTGATGCTGCTGCAGCCTCATAAGCATCATCTAAGAATATCCTTGAGCGCAAGTTCACCGTGTGAGTCAGCACTGAAGGCCTTTGGAAACCATATTTTTGTTTAGAGGCAGCCATGGCGCATTGCCATATGAAAGCCGAAACCACTTCGACACGCGTGGGTCCACGTTTCAGTACTTGCACACATGATGATGAACTTTTGGCCATGTCCTTGAGGTTGGCTATAGCTGAGGCATCAAATACAAATCTTTTTGTGACGCATGAGGACTTGCCGTCCTTTATGAACAAGGAACCCCACATCGGAATTGATGAATCTCTAAGCCATAATTCATCGTTGGTGGGGAACAGACGAGTTGCAGCAAATAAATTGGGCCCTCCTATTATTGAAGAAGCTACGCTTGCATATGTTGTTGCGTCTTCTGTTTGATGATCATCTGAATCTGATGATGATGATGATGATGATGATATTAATATTGAATCTGATGATGAGGAGGAGGAGGAGGAGAATGTTCTTAACAAAGAGCCGGGCCCAGGGCTGCTGGTGCTGCTGCGCACACGAGCAATGGCAGTCCAGGATTTGAGAAAGGTGCACAAAGCAGCACCATCAAGGATCTTGTGTGAGATGCATAGGCCGATGGCGATGCCACCACATTTGAACACATTGACTTGAATGTTGGTTACACTTGCACCTACAGTTGTTACATCACAAGGGAGGAAGCGATGTAGTAGAAGCAAAAGGTCAGGTCGGCTGAGAAATTCATCAAGACTAGAGTAGTTAACTCGGGCTTCCACATAATGAGCTCCTTGGTCGTTGCAGTCAATGGACAGGTCATCTTTGATCTCCCCAGCAAGTGGGTAAAACCCAGTTAAGGTTTCTGCCAAAGAGGTCTTTAGCAAATGTAACCTGCTATTAATATTATCATCGTCATTTTCATTTATAGGAGGATGATAAAAGAGGATTACGGGAGCATAGGGAGCTGGTATGAGCTGGTCCAGAAGTGAAAGCTTAAAAATTCTCAGATGAGAGGGTGTTGGGCAAGATGGTTTAATTTTCTCTTTGGAAATAATTTCTACTTCCATTTTCAATGTGTTTGGCAAAAGAATTTGTCATTTCAACTAGCTAGCTAGCTAGTTTATAAGCGGCAGAAAGGCATCTTTCTGCATTAGGTGCGGCGCCAGCTTCGTTTGTCATATTATTTGTGGAATATTATATGAAATGCATATCAGTCCTTTTCCATAGCTAAAGCTACCCTCTTTAATTTTATTTTTTCTCTCTCTCCCTCTATATATATATGTGATGTTTATCAGAGTGAAGCGTGCGTGCATTTGGTTCTCGATCGATGATCACCATGACTTCACATGTTAGATAAGAGTCGACGAAAAGCATGATAGCAACCTTTTTGTAGTTAAAAAAGCCATTGCTAATCCATTACATATGACATATGATATGAAAGTTATTGCCGATCGACATGATACCAAACTGCGTACGTACGTACACACTCACTCTAGTTATTCGTTTTCTATATAGCTCTTGAATTAATCATGATTCATGATTTAGACAGACAGACCCCCATTAACTTGATATCATGTAGTGTAGATAGGGTATCGTCCTCTCCTAAGCTAAGCTCTTAGGCGCCCTATGCTAATTATGCGATTAATAAGAAGCTCCGCCAGCAAAGCCACTGTGTTTGTCCTAAGTCCTAACCATCAACCACTTTGTTGACGTACTCCATGGATCAATCGAATCAATACTTTGCTGCTATTCCTACATACAACAGGGAAATTGGTGAATTTTCCCATGGCTTACATATAATTTGTCCATGGATCAAAATTGACAGAGATTTAGATGGAGTTAATGGCATGGGGCAACATGGAACACCAAACTCTAGTCAAGAGGTCAAAGTGGATCACTTTAACTTCCAAAGGACAATATAAGATTTCACCAATGTTTCAGGAGGTACTGTAGCAAGTAAACATATAAAGTAATAGGAATCAATAAACAAAAAGTTACATAGATTGTTAAAATCATAAGCAGATTTTGTTAAAATCATAAGCAGATTTTAGGAGCTCTGTGAACGGATTTTCGCCTTCTAGCATTTCGCTAATCAATTTTCGCATTTTCGGGGCTATGTGAAAGAATTTTTTCGCTTTTTAGGGTTTTGCTAATGAATTTTGGCATGAAGAAATTTTTGCCTATATGGGTTGCTAGAATGAAATTTCACATTTTGGACATGTTATAAAATTTTCACTTTTGGGGTTTTGGAGTCTTTGGTGTTCTGCAAATGCATTTTCACATTTTTAGATTTCACTAGTGGGTTTTTCGCATTTTGGGATTCCAATGAATTTTCGCATTTTAGGGTTTCGCTAAATAATTTTCACATTTAAGGGCTTTAAATTTATGCATATTAGGGTTTTGGTTTTGATGATTTGGGGATGAAGTGAAGAAGATGATGAAGGAGCATAGTGCGACTTAAGAGACAAGCGGTTGGGAGAAAGTAAGGAATGCGAAAAAGAAGTGATATGTAGACAATATGAAGTATTTATAGAGGATATTTTAGTGATAATTTTAAAAAGAGGACATGTTTGCACAAATTATACAAGCGAGGAGCAAATTTCCCTATATAACAAACAAAAGGAGTGACTTTGAATTTGAACAATATTTTCATTTAAAATACACAAAAGAAGTGTCTAAGCCTTTTTTCCTCGGCCTGACCCAATCGACGAGGCGATCCAAGCCTCCAAATGTCGATTCTACGACCAAATCCCTTAAGTAAAAAGCTCGGTTAGGCATATTTGATAGATCCTAATGAAGGGAAGGAGAGGTGTCGCTATTGGCTAGGGAAGAAAGGGAGGCAGGAACTTAATAAGACTTGTATAAAATGATTGTTATCTTGCGACTTTCCACTTGGTGGTTGAATCTGAATTCACAGTAGTGATGTTAATGCGATTAACATTAACAGCACCAGTGATGTGAATTGGATGGACTTAAACACACAGAGATGAGTATCTAATCCAACTCGAACACACTGTATATATAGTCCAAAAAAGTACAAACTTATTTTATAAAATACAGTGCCCTAAACGAAAGCTAAAGCCCATTGTTCGTAACCCAGTATAGTATTCTTGAATTCTAATAAAAACAAACAAAAAACAAAAAAGTTTAATTTTGACTTTGAGACTATTTCACCAAATCTTAATCTCTGTATTTTTCTATTTATTTTTTCCTTCAGTTTTATTATGAATGTAAGTTTTAAATACAGCTAAAAGTTTAATTTTTTTAGACAAATTTTGAGCGGGGTATCACCAACTGACGTGGTGAGACAGTAACACTTTATAATTTCTCAGTATCGATGAGCGCTTTAGTTGACAAATCCTCAAACACTAAAAGGAAAATTCAGGTATTTAATGAAAAATATACTCTACCGTTTAAATTTCAAAGAATGCACGCTAGACCGTCCGATAAAAAATATGACCGTTGGAGGCGCTAGACCTTTTAATATTTCAAAGGCACTGGTTCTCTCACACAATAAAACCAAGCAACACAGATACCAATACAACGATAAAGTTAAGCACCTTCTTCTTCTCTGCGCTCTCTCTCTCTCTGGGTATTTTGCAATCTGCTCTGAAGTTTGAACACCATCAATCATCAATGTCAAAGATGAAACCAGATCGCAAGCCTCCGCTTGCTAAATCACCCATCAGGCTTCGACCCCGTCGGGTCCTCGGATCAAACTCAAACTGTATGCCAACCCCAGCAGGGCGGTCCGAGATCGGGTTCGAGCAAACCGATAAAATTTTAACAGGTCTGGTTTTTCGTTTTCGAATTCGGTTTTTAATTTTGGTATTGAAGTGAATTGATTATATAAATAGTTTTGGAATTGGCTCAGGCGGTTCTTTAAGAAAATCGGAGAAAGCAAGGCGCACAGGCACATGGGAGATGGAAGAAGCGGAGCTTCGACCTGAATACCGCTCCATTTCGTGGGAACTGAGGGCTTTAGAAAAGATGGTAACTGGAGAGGAATTGGGCAAGGAAGATTATTGTGGTGGTGGTGGAGATACTGATAGCAGCAGCAGCCGTAGGCTGAGTTCGTTGAATTCGAGTCCTTTGTTTGAAAGGGGTAGGTTTTACGAGGAGTATTCTGCTAGAAGGAATGAGCGGCTGAATAGGAAGAATAAGATCAAGGTAAAGGGGGGCGGTTGTGAGACAAATTATTCAACAACTGCCGCGTCTGCGTCCGGCTCTAAATATAAGTACAATAATAAGCTGGGTGTCACAGTAGAATCTGCCAAAAGAACCAGCACTCGTACTACTACTAGCAGTAGGAAGCTTCAAAGCTTGAGGAAATCAGTATCTGCTGCTTACTCGGTGGTGGAGACTCAACAGGCTCCGTCTCCAACTCCGGCTCCGGCTCCCAGGTATATGCTGAGAAGCTTGATGAACAAAGAGAATATGAAGCCCCCTCTGCCTCAGCCTACTTTGTACTCCTCTCATCAAAATCATAAATCTGCAAACCGTGGGGGACGGAAAACTGGAGCTCCAACTCCAACTCCAACTCCATCTCCAAGGGTCGGGTATTATTAGGCAAGATTTCATTTGTTTGGGATGTTTTACTTGATTGACTTGATTTGATGAACCGTATCTTACTCATTCAGGCAGGCAAATTTGGGTTGCCTTGCCCCTGTTTTCTCTGTTTCTGAAACTCAACTTATATAAAATTGATGTGCCTGCGTGCCTATTCTATTAATATTATCAGATCACCCTCTTTCCTTTCTTCCTGCTATTTAATTTAGGTTATTATTTGGAACAGGAAGATGTTATTGCTTGAAATAACCCTTATCTTTTTTGCGATATATTCTTTGTTTCTCAAGTCGCTTAGCTCCTTTTCAACCACACAATAGAGGAGCAAGGGACGGTCAACCATAGAATTAGGAGGAGGAGGAGGTCTCTTCTACTGTGAAAGCAATACAAAAGAGCAATTACGAAGAAAAAAAAGGTATGATGGTAATGACCAAACCAATACCATACCACCTTCATACTTCAGAAAGAGAGCATACGCGTAGGCATACCAGAACCATCTTCAGTAATTGCAGCTGATGGATCAGATCAGATAGTTGGCAAGCATAAATAAACAACAGCTGAATGAACAATAAACTTATCCTCTTTTTCATTTTCTCTCTGCAATTTCTTTTTCTTTCGGTTCTACAGCACCTCTGTACCACAAAGAGTCCATTACATCATCAATGTTGTTGTACCGGCCAACCTTAGTTTGGAACGGTAATAAAGGAATCTCACATTTGGACCAGCATCACAATAGGAGCTTAGGAACTTCTTACTCCTTTGACAGCTTGAATTCGAAGAACTGGACCACCACTGCAACGGGAGCTTATAAGCTACTATGAAGTCAACGGTATCTTGACGACTTATCCCTAACTTCGGGGCATTTGCACTTACAATAACTGCTCTACAAGCTGTATCAAGGGCGCAAACTTTTCAGTGTAAACTATTTCACAAACGGGTTTAGGGTTTAGGGTGGAAATAATGGAGTACATACAAGTATGTGCACAAAGTTGGTGAGAATAAAGTTACTGATTTTAAGTGCGGCAAACTCAAATTTCCACCCTATCAATTCCAATGTCATCCTTATTCTCTAAGTCCCTTCGAGAGATTATATTCATGAGCGTCCTGGTGGCTTGGCCAACAGCACGAGAAGTCTTCTTTGCTGCTCCAACAACAGCAGGTTGCAAAGAGATGATGGGCAGGCTCGCCCTCTCTTGAATCATAGCTGTATCACAATAGATTATTAGTACTTGTTTAGAAGTGGGTGAAGATCAATGGAAAGCCTGTATTACGCAAAACAGCAGCAGATCAAATTCTATACAAGATGGAGCTTAAAACATACACATAGTCTGCTGTCGAGCAAGTGAACCAATCTGCCGAATCCCAGCTTCCGCAGCTTGAACAGCTTGAGTGGATTTACTGACCCCATCAGCTATCTCTTGGCTGAGCGAAGAATGGAATAAAAGCATGACATACATAATACAATTTAGCAATTGAGATATAAAACTCACACAACATGAATGAAACACACATAAAGGAGAAAATTAATAAGAAAGGTTTGACAGATATGACTGATAGCCAATTGCCTCATGAAATCTTCACTATTCAATTATAAAGAGAAGCTATAAAGTAATGCTGAAAGGTTCAATAGCACTCAATTGATTAATCAATGGATCATAACAACGAATCAGAAAGAAAGATGTAATTATCACCTTAGATCACTCAGTTCCAGTGTAAGATCACTTATTTCCATGCCTGAAAGCCTAATGGCAACCATAGTACTAGGGAGTTCTTCACGAGCTGTATCCGCCAGCTTTGAAAGAGATACTGCAGCTCTCCCCATTGCCTACAGAATATACAAGAAACGAGCCACATTGGAACCAGAATTTGGACCAAATTCCAAACATGAGATTCAAACCAAAGAAAAGATTTTTAAAGTGACTTACAGCTATCAAAGAATGGATAGAACGATCAATTGCAAACGAACCAAGACCCAAGAACAAATAGTAGAAAGATAGAAATAGAAGTGAATAGAATATGATTCAGGGTTTAGGGTTTAAGTGAAAAATATTATCCCATTGTAAAGTCAAAACTCCCTAAAACAAATTAACTGATTTTCTAAGCACTTGCTTTTTCCTTTAAACTGAAATGCAGAATGAGCAGACGACAACTTACACAAAGCGTTGGTACAGCTGCAATTACAAAGCTCATAAATGCAACAGAAGTCTGCACACAATGAAATTAATCCATGCTCGTATCAGCAATGATGAACAAAATTAACTTCTTGATCCGTGACTCTTGCATCAAAATAAATAAATATATAAAAAGTCTTCAAATTTATCATTTATTTTACAGATTAATCCCAATTTCCACATCAAAAATAAAAATTTAAGTGATCTAAATATGGAAGAATAGAATTGAGGCCAATACCGTGCAGGCGATGAAGGTCAGGAGAAAGAAAGCTTGGTCGCTCAAGCTCAATTTGGCCACCGACGGACTCGGAACGCTAGGGTTTCTGACTTCCACATTCAATGGACCTTGCGACACATCATTATCGATTTGAAGAAAAGCATCCTTGGTGAGGTCCGTCACGGCCGGTTCGGACAGGGAAGACGACGTTTTAGTGGAATTGGAAGCGCAAAGCGTGAATAAACGGGACCGCTTTGAAGGCGAGGTCAGAGAAACAGAGCTGAATTTGCAGGGCCGGAGAAGATTAACTGAAGAAGAAGAAGTGTGTTTAGGATTTTGGGCACGGATTGGGGCTGAGAGGTGTGAGAAGTGAGCAGATTTCATTTTGCAATCAAAATTAATTAGGAGCTCAGCTTCAGAGTTGAGTAGCCGCCATTTTGGATAAGCTGGAGCCCGATGCTTGCTTCTTGCTAACTGCAGACTAACAGAAATTAATTAACGAAACCTCATCCCTTAACCATGAGGTTGGGAGTTCGATCCCCGCCCATGGGAATGGAGCACATTTCGTGGCCAGCTGTTTACCTCCTTTGGGAGAGCTCCCGCAGCGAAAGGGATTAGTCACTGCTGTCCGCGGTGGACACCCTTGGGTCTAACAAAAAAAAATAAAAATTAATTAACGAAAGAGAACTCGACTACTTCAGTATTGTCATCTGATTGGTAGAAAAGAAAAGGTGGGCCAATTTCCTTGGTTTTATATTATTTATGTTTGTGAAATTAAGACGACTTTATCTTTATGCAACCGAACCGAGTGAGGATGGCCAACCATTTTGAGATGAGTATCAGATTCGGATGAAAACAATGGAGAAACTTATTTCAAGCAGATACAAGGAAAGACCCTTGCCTGAGACTTACATATTCCCACCTGATGCAAGACCAGGGAAGCTTGCCGTTCCTTTGTGCAACAACATTCCAGTGATCGATTTGGGTGGTGGAGCAGAAGAAGCTTCTGAATCTGATGACCGAAGAACCTATATAGTCGAGCAAATACTCAAGGCTAGCCAAGAATTTGGATTTTTTCAGGTTATTTTTTTACTTAGGCTTTAAATTCTTCTTCTTAGGTTTAGGGTTGGTAACTTAAAACTCTGCTTAAACTGTCATAATTAAGTACAAAATTATGTTAATGTTATTTTATAGAGCAGGTAATTAATCATGGCATATCAGAACATTTGTTGAGTGAGACAATGGGTGTGTTCAAGGAGTTTTTTGAAGAGTTGCCTGCAGAGGACAAAGCAAGCCTCTACTCTGAGGACCCCAACAAAAGCTGCAGGCTCTTCACCAGCAGCAGCACTGGAAATTATGATGGGGAAGATGTTCATATCTGGCGTGACTGCCTAAAACACCCTTGCCATCCTCTTGAGGAATGCAAACATGTTTGGCCTCAAAAACCAATTAGATATGGGTGAGTGACATATGATGATGATTGTCCAAGACCAACCTTTAGATATATCACATATATATATATACTTAGTGATGATGACAATGACATTTACAGAGAGCTTGTTGGGGCATGTTCCACACAAGTGAGGGAACTGGCTTCGAATATTTTGGAGCTAATCGGCGAAGGACTTGGTGTTGGAGCTGGGTATTTTAGGGATGAACTAAGCCAGCAAATGTTACTCTCAGTTAATTATTACCCACCTTGCGCAGAACCAAGTTTGACTCTGGGATTACCTAAACACTGTGACCCAAACCTCATAACCATTTTACTTCAAGGGGATGTAAATGGTCTTCAAGTTTTCAAGGATGGGGAATGGATTGGTGTGGAGCCTCTTTCACATGCACTTGTGGTTAATGTAGGTTACCAGTTACAGGTACACTACACTACTACTAGTACTAGACTAGTGCACCCTTCTTTATGCTGAAGATTATTGCATTGTCCCTCATTTCCTTCTTTTCTTTACCATGACAAATTATGGTTGGAATGGGGATGTAGATTATCAGCAATGGCAAGTTGAAAAGTGCTGAACATCGGGCAGTGACGAATTCAAGTGAAGCTCGGATTTCAGCTGGGTTTTTCGTGATGCCTTCCAATGACTGCCTTATAGAACCTGCTGCAGCTCTTATTAATGCAAGCAATCCCCAACTTTATAAAGGCTTCCAATACAAAGACTTCTTTCTCAACTTCGGTACAAAGCTAGGTAAAACCGAACAAGTACTGGATCGCTTTAAGCTCCAAGCAAGGTTAGCTAGCTGAATGGGTGAAAAGGAATTTCGTGTTGTTGAGCGTTGCTCATTTGAATAAATGTCCTTTTGCTCTCTGCGGAGGCAAAAAGAGAAGATCAAGTTATGCATCCAATTTACATATGTTAAATTGCTCATTCTGCAGCACTTGTGTGATAAAGCCAATTGTTATTATAATACGTTAGTAACACTGATAGCAAACCCCATTATTTTTATTCACATCCACAATATACAGAGAGTAAAACTTTCAGTACAGTCATCTGATGACCACAGTTATATTGTTTTTAACACTCATAGCAAACCCCATTATTTTTATTCACATCCACAATTTACAGAGAGTAAAACTTTCAGTTCAGTCATCTGAAAGTCATCTGATGACCCCAGTTATTGTTTTTAACACTGATAGCAAACCCCATTATTTTTACTCACATCCACAATATACAGAGAGTAAAACTTTCAGTTCAGTCATCTGATGACCCCAGTTATACTGTTTTTAACACTGATAGCAAACCCCATTATTTTTATTCACATCCACAATTTACAGAGAGTAAAACTTTCAGTTCAGTCATCTGATGACCCTTCGCCACTCTTTTCTGCTTTTGGACCAATATTGCCATCATCTATCACGGAACCCAACTCTTCAAAATTCTCCTTCCCAACCACAACTTCTGCTATTGATGTCTCATCCACATCTGCCTCCCGACTTTCATCCACTCGATAATAAACCTTAAAAATTTGCAAAGAAACAATTAAAAATCAAATCAATCACTGATATTTCATTAGTGAAGTTTTAGGCAGGACGTGACATTTAGATATGTATTTGCACTGAAATAAGAAATACATCATAATAATGTTCAATAAAACCATAAATAATTTTTTAAATTTTTTTATAAAGATTATCATACCACGCATGTGTGAGGCGGTGAGAGTACTTTGAAGGAGTTGGGACGGTTGTTAAAATTAGTTTCAGGAACCCCTGGTATTCCTTCTGGGAATGTGAAGTGATCTACATCATGGCCTACCTGCCAGGTAGAGTGAAATCAACATAATCAATAGGCTTGCATCTGATCAAAAAGAGACATGATGCATTCCCTTTTTGTTTTTATGTTTTTTTGTTTCTTTTGTTAGGCATTATCCTTAACAGTACTCTCCTTCACCCCAACCAGGAATAGGTATAGAAAGGAATCACTTACTCTTCCATGTCCACCAAACTCAAAAGCATCACTATCTAGTGCAACTCTGTACTTCCCAGGTAAGTCACACCCAACTTTATACCTGTATGTTTCATCACACAACACAAGTCACTCAAATAAACAACATTATTTGTGCAGAAGCAAACAAGCATGCAGATACTTCTGCAAAGGTAAGAACAAACATACCCATCATATGTGTTTTCTGGATGAAAATTGAACACAAAAACTAAATCTCCACGCTCAAAGACAATAACCTGTAACATCCAACAATTACTCAATGTTTCAAACAACAATCTTTGTTTACATTATCATTTAACTGGCTTATCTCTAATTGGGTTAAAAAAGAAGATTATCTGACCTTGTCTTCTTCATTTGTGCTACTCACTATCTGCTTTGTCGACGACAGGAATGAAAATTTTTCATCAAGCAAATTCATAGCTCTGTCAAATGCATTCATAAACTGGACAAGTTCCAAGCATAAGGATGTAAGAAATGGTAAATATATTGCAAGTAAAAGCAGAAATTTCAACTATGCAACATGAAATCATATATTAAGATCCTACAAAAATACATGGTACACATGGGTGCCCTTTTGCATGATACAGAGGTGGAAGTGGCAGAGTCCATCAATAATGTCCCACCACGATTCCATGCCATAAGTTATCAATCATAAACATGCGCAGATTCCTAGGTTAGATATGGCACCTGATCAAACCATTATAACAGAAGAATCTAGGACATCAGATCTGAAATATAGATCAGATGGTCAAAGGCATGTATGTTCCTCAATTGCAATAAGTGTGACCTCAGAAGAAAAAAAAACAAATAATACTTTGCCGGCCTAGTTGTCTATTTAATTTGTGTTAGTTTATATGCGTATATTGTAAGTATAGTAATTAAAGTTTTATGTGAATGTTATGTGGCCAGTTATCATTTCATCCTTCAATGATTACAGTGCAAAAGGAGCCCATTGACAAAAAGAATAATAAAGTATGCAAAACATAGCAAATGCCAAAAACTAAAAATTTGTCTTCTAACCTTATATCTCAAGTGATCTGTATCCACCAGGTTCCATTGGCGTCTGCACTTTTCATAACTCCACCCATTGCCTTCTCTTGGAAAGTCGACCCATTCAGGATGGCCAAACTACACAAATCATTTAGTAAGAAAACTATCAAAAGAAATCTTGAAACTACAAAGCTAGCAGAAGGAATTATGGGGATGTACATTTGACTCTTAAGAAAAAGTGGGTTTTACATGATTGATAGGAAGAGCCAGTAAGCCCTTCTCTAGGGAACTCACATCCACTTATTTAGTAACCCTTAGTGTCTCTCCCTCCCCACACTTGACAAAAGGTGGTAATATAAAGGACACAGCCAGCTCTCCTTCGCCCGTTATTCTCAGTTCCATGTGTTGCATGCAATTTAAGAGTGACAAAGAACCAAACTTTCTACTGGGTTGCAGCAGTACTTTTTCATATGTTCAAAATTTCCTCTCCAATTAAAAAACAATAGCTGCAAACTTTGCCAATGTGCTTACCTCATTTCCCATAAAATTAAGGTAGCCCTCACCTCCTAATGCCATTGTTAAAAAATGTATCATCTGCAAAAATGGAGACAACAATGACAACAAATTGAATTTTTTTTTTTTAAAGAAGAAGAATGAAGTGAAGATTTATGGTAAAGCATTTAAGAGATGAATCTTCAAACAAATCTGACAGTAGTTCAGTTCTCCATATCCAAAAATCCAAGTCAGCCCCACAATCATTGTTAAGAAGAGTAATAAATTGCAATTTTGTCAGTTATATAGGCGGTGAACATGATTGGTGCAGTCTGATAGTCATACATTAAAAAAACAACAAAAAACAACATAAGAGTATAAGAAAGAGACTGTTCAGATAGACAGCTATGAACCAAAAAACAATATGCGTCAGATTGCTTCTTGTACAGAAGTAACAGAAAAAACCTTGTGAAGCGCTATCCCTCGCTCAATAGTAGGAGAAGCATCAGTTAAGCAAGACATGCCAGAATACATTTCTCTATCCATCAAAAAGAAGGCAATTGTCTTGTCACCCACAATTGCCTGCAAGTGGTTACGACCAAAAGCAAGTAAGAGATAGAAAAGGGGAAAGGGGGAGCAATTTTGGCAACAATAAATGAGAAAATGAAACAAATGGAATGATATTATAAGTGTAGTTTGGGAAAGCCTATTCACTATGATAAAACTTGAAATCTCCTCTTCTTTTTGTCTCTTTCTTCATACATAATAGAACAACACATAGACACAAAAAGCAAAACCTCATACCTGGTCATGACTCTCCGCATAGGAGATACACTTCTCAGTGTATCTCCTATTTGTCAAGCTGCATGAAATTTCCTTCATTGACCACTCTTCGTCATTCTTGTTTTTCAGGTAATCAATCCATTTGTCAGGGATGGCCATTGCCAGCCGGTAATCAAAACCAATACCACCTTCAGAGACAGGCCGACCAAGAACAGGCATACCAGAAACATCTTCAGCAATTACAGTTGCATCTGGCAAAATCTTATGGATCAGATAGTTGGCAAGCATCAAATAAACAACAGCATCAACATCTGTTGCCTCACTAAAATACTCATGATAATCCCCTGTAAATGCCATGTTTATCCCATGGTGATGATATAACATTGAAGTTACTCCATCAAATCGAAACCCATCAAATTTAAACTCCTCCAGCCACCACCTCAAGTTGGATAAAAGGAAGCGGAGAACTTCCCAATTAGAATAGTTGAAAAGTCGGCTATCCCATAACTTGTGGTAGCCTCTATCCCCTGTGTGGAAGTAGGACTCTTGTGAGCTTTGACCAACTTCAAAGCCATTGAGGCCATCAGTAACGTTGTTACTTGCATGGCTGTGAACAACATCCATCAATACCCGAAGGCCTAGGGAATGGGCTTTATCAATTAGATATTTAAGGTCCTCAGGTGTTCCAGATCTACTGCTTACGGCAAAGAAGTTTGTCACATGATAGCCGAATGATGCATAATAGGAATGCTCCATCACAGCCATCAACTGGACTGTGTTATAGTTATTTGCTCGGATACGAGGCAAAACATCATCAGCAAATTCTCTGTATGAACTGATCCGGGGTTCTGAGCTACTCATTCCAACATGAGCCTCATATATTCGCGGAGCTTTGGGTTTTGGAGGATGAGGATGCTTAAACTGAAACCTGCATGGTCAAAACACTCTCTTGTTTGGATGAAATGGGCCAAGCCAAGGTAGAAGTTCCAAAAGATTATTTAAGTGTAATTTGCAATCTGACTTTTATAATATGTTATGAAGCATGTTTCTAGCTTTTGGACTTAGATGCAAGAATTTATGTTCCCCGGAAACTATGCATATCAATTAACCATTTTTTTCACCTAATGCAACTTAGAAGAGGAAAGTATGAATAAATGGCACCTTTCTGATGGTGGTGGATCCCAGTACACACCATCATATGGTGCTGCGAACCTGGCTGGGTCCACGGTGGCATATTTAATCCAAGCAGGGATACGATCAACCCAAACTCCATTTCCATGCTTGAACCGGAATTTAACCCTTGAATTGTGAGGAATGGCTGAATTTTCACCAGAATTTGGTATCTTGATACTCCAAACCCCATATTGGTTTTTCTCCATCATGTGTTTGCAGCCATCCCATCCATTAAAGTCCCCAATAAGCTGTGCCTCCCTAAGGTACAAGAAATATAGCTTCTATTTAAGCGATTAAGACAAATATTATGCCTCAAGAGGTTATGAAATTGTAGTTCAGAAGCTAATGAACTCACTGAGCAGCAGGAGCCCATTCACGGTACACAATTCCATCTTCTTCTCTGTTAAATCCAAATTTCACATAACCTAGAGATGAAGCAAACACGTTTTCAATAATCTGTTCTAAGAAACCAAAAACAAAAAGAAAGGTAACAATAAAAGTCACCTCACCTTGAGCAAATTCCTCTAGACCTCCTTCATATGTCTCAATAAGCCCTTTCTGATCCACATATTTCTTTATTCTATACTTGAAGTGCTCCTTGTATGGTTCCAAGGCTTGATCGATGCTCAAGATTCCAATACTTTCCATCTCTTCATCAGTCATTGCCACTGCGGAGCTGTCTTCTGTAAAAACAGCTGAAATTTTGAAACTATCCTCCCCCTAACAAGGAAAGCACAGATCATGGGTTATTTTTTATTACTAAAAGTCGATACTGGGAAGTAAAGATTGGCTGTCGTCTAGTAGTTGATGATAAAAATGTGAAGCATAGCATAGGTATTAGGTACCTTGGCACATATTGAACTTGTTGACGGGGAAACAAGTCTGCGGTACCCAAGCGATGAGTTTTGAGATCCAGAGGTCACTAGTGGTGCTTGCTCTTTGCCAGAGTGTCGATTAATCTTCAAGGCCTGTAATAATAGTAGTAAAAAAGAGAGATGATAAGAAGAAGAGGTTTCAAGGTTCAAGACAAAACAGAAACTAATTAAGATCACAATTTATGCGGCTGGAAGAAAAAATTATTCTTTATAAAAATAAATTTTAAAAAAATCTATATGGTGGTTGTGGTTGTGGTTGAAGATGATGAATAGTGCATATTACCATCCAGGAAGGCTAGAAACGTATTTTCTGATTAATCCAACTGAATAGGGTTTAGGGTTTAGGGGGTAGAAATTAATTAATTAATAATTAAACTAGGAAAGGAAACATTTCGGTTGAGTTGCCTACCCTCAGTCTCAGGTAGCGGTTGCTTGTTAAGGATCCAAGAGCAGCAGCAGCAGCAGCAGCAGCAGGAGTGGGATGATGAAGAACCAAAGAACCCAACATCTTCTTCACCTACTCTCTCTCTCTCTCTCTTCCTATCTGTCAGACTGTCACTCACTCACTCACTCTCACTGTGAGTCGGAGCTAGACACAAATCTCATCTCTCTCAATACAGTAGCAATAGCATTTGATATTATCATGTCTCTGTATCTTAATTTTCCATCAACGACTGTTATTTCATGTTTTTAGATATTTAGCGACTACATTGCTGATGTAATATAATTACAGTAGAAGCCTAAATCTAAATAAATATAAAGTAACAAAAATCAAGCAATAAAAAATGGCAATGCGTGAAAGAAAGAACCGTGGGACATGAGTTATACCCAACATTTTGTCGTTCAATTCGATTGTTTCTGTTTCTGGGTAAGGGATTTGCTTGCGATTGGAACAAAGTATATATGCTCCCTCCGCTGCCCGTGAAAAGTCGTCTACAACCGTTGGTTGGGCGCTACGTGTATCGCGTAGCTTTCAGATAGTTCAGGGGGTGTTTGGTACGCTATTAAAAAATAGAGAGCTTAAAAACTTTGATTTTTCTTTAAAATAATGAGTTTTTAAATCTACTTTTAAGATTCAAAAACTTGTTTGACATGCAACTTGAAAACTATTTTCAAGTCTTAAAAATTTGAGAATTTGTGGGATGTTAGAAAAGATAACTAAAAAAATATTTTTTTTTTGTTTTTAATAATTAAGGTGTTTTTTAGTTGTTCTTGAGTTTGAGTTTCTAAAAATAGGACTACCAAACAGATTTTCTTGTTTTTGGACTTAAATGCCCCTCAACAAGTAACAGCAAAGCAATTAACCTAATTTGACAGAAAATTGGAGATTGGACTTGAATTGCTTAAATTGAAAATTACATGGGCAAAAATGATTAAATTGAAACCACAAGGTCCATAGTGTTAAAAGTGGTAAACCATGACTAAAAGTTACATTTTGCCCTATAAATAACGGGGAGAGGGAATTCAACCGTGAGGGTGGGTCTTAGTTAGGGTTTTGCAGAGCGAAATACAGCAGAGAAGATAGTCATGAGCAGAAGCTTGGGAATACCAGTGAAGCTTCTTCACGAAGCGTCAGGGCACGTGGTAACAGTGGAGCTGAAGAGCGGTGAGCTTTACAGAGGAAGCATGGTGGAGTGCGAGGATAACTGGAACTGTCAGCTCGAGAACATAACCTACACCGCCAAGGTACCACTTACTCAATCTAATCTTTCTTTTGTTCCTTTTTTTTCAATGTGTTGTTAATTTTCAAGCCCTGCATTCTCCGCTGCCACGTTAAACCCTAGATTTCACGCGCACTGCACCTTTTATATAAATCTGACCTATCTCTTGCAAGATTAGCGAATTTGTTTTAGTCCCTAGAGTGGTTGAATATCGATGCATAATAGTGTTCCAAAACCCTGGGCTTTTAGCGGTGTAGCCCTAAAATCCGGTTAAAAAGGCGGATTGAATTGTAAAGGAACTGAAGTTCTACTCTGTGTGAGGCGATTGACCTAGATAAAGCTGAATGATTTTTTCAATTTTTTTAGGTTCAAAAAGGGTGGTGGAGAATCTTAAGAGATGGTCTAATTGCCCAATTTCAAAATGTGGAATAGAATGAGCCAGTAAGGTTTAAACTCGCTAATATCCTTATCATGGGGTTAAAAATCTTTTCCTTTGATGTACAGATTACATCTGGATCAAGCGATTTCAATATAACTGGATTTTGGTCTCCTTGACTTAAACCAAGCACTTAATACCTTTTCTTTGTTACCGAAAAAACTGACACCTTAATTCCTTTGTCTGTCACATGCATTCCTCTTCTCTGATCTTCTTCCATGTCCTGATGATGATTCTCAATTTTGAAAAGAATATGCTATTGTGTTGTTCTTATTTTCAAAGCTTGAACAATTGGTTTATCCTTTTTTTTCTTCTTTCATTTAGTTTCTGATCATGTTACACTCCTCTACAGGACGGAAAGGTTTCACAGCTTGAGCATGTTTTTATTCGAGGGAGCAAAGTAAGGTATATAGCTCGCTTTTGGTTTGACGGCATCCATTCCTAAGTTATGTTGCTTTACTACTCCAAATTGACTGTTCCTCTGAAATTGATGTGAAATTTTGATAGGTTTATGGTCATACCGGACATGCTGAAGAATGCTCCAATGTTCAAGCGTCTGGATTCTAGAATCAAGGTAACATTTCATTTCTAATGATCATTGAATTCTCCATAGTGTGTACATTTTGTTTAACTAACCTTTGATTTTTAATCTTGAAGGGTAAGGGCGCTTCACTAGGAGTTGGCAGAGGTAGAGCTGTTGCAATGCGGGCTAAAGTAAGCTGTTCTTTACTGAATCTTTATCTATTTCCTATTTTGTCCATGGAACCTTTTAAAAACAGGTTATATTAAAAGCATAGTGATATAGAATCTGTGCATTGACAAACGTTATAGTTTAAAAAATTGACATGCCTGATGCCTTCCATTTGGACTTTCCTGTGTGAGAAATGTGGAGACAAGGCAGATTGTGTTCCTTAGTTTGGTCTTTTACCATCATATTTGAGGCATAGATATACAAAACTCTGAAAATATTGCTTGTCAAGCCTGACCGACTCTTGAAAAAAAGAAAAGAAAATGGAATTGGCTTCACTAATTATATATTGTTGTGCAGGCTCAAGCTGCCGGCCGTGGAACAGCTGGTAGGGGTGTTGTACCACCTGTTCGGAGGTAATCAGCCCGTTGCGTGCATACCTTCAAAACCCTAAAAAATGGTGTAAAAGAAGAGAGGAAACCAGAGAGCATCTTGGCTTATTGTATGCATGAATTGGATGCCAAATCTTTTGACGCTTGTGTGTCTGTTTTTCATGTAGTTTCTATTGTTAATGTAATAGCTATGTTTTTTTTAATCGACCCATTCCTGTGAAGATTAACGTGCTCAATCGAAATTATCATGACATCTATTATATTGAATCGAAAGTATACATGTCTCTTTTGTTACTCAACTTTTGGGCTTTTTTGGGGGCTCAACGAGCAAACAATTGAAAGAAGCAAGCCCCTAAGTTCCCTTCATTTATCATTTATACAGTTTAACTACTATACATGTGGATATACAGGACATAAATTGGATGGAGAGAAAAAAAAGTAGACTGGTGACCACTGACCAAATTTGCACAAGTATCAGTGCAAGTATCCGTATAGTTCCAAAAGGCAAATGCAGAAATTCCAGGGGTTGGAAGCATCTGTTGTAGGACCCGTCAGAACAACCCTAAAAAATCTATAAGGAAGAAGAGCGTTCGGTCCAGTAACAGGCCATGATGCAAATTGCCCAGGCTTGCATATTGTTTGGTCATTCTCGTGTACTCTCAGATTTGTCCATGTCTTCCCATCCAGAGATCCCTAACATAGACATATACAAAGGCTCACTTCATACATTCTTCTTCCATATCCAGCAATACTCATAAAACCCCCAAAACCAATATCATTAAAAAAATTTGTAAAAACGGCTCCAATATCTCATGTTTGGAGGTCTTTCCCATCCAATATCTCATCTCATGTAACTGAGGAAAAAAAGGTATTTTACCTGGAACTTCCAATATCTCACGTAAGCCCTGGATCCATCTTGCCTCAAGGTGTAGTAGTTGCAAATAAGCTGTATCAGCCAATTTTCATGCATCAGAGAGCCAACCAAAACAAACTCCTATGCACTAGACAGGAAGGTAGTCCAAAAGAACATGATTACGAGGACGTAAAACATTTTCAATTTGTCAACTTTATTAGATTACGATGTTCTACAAAATGATGATGTTTATATGTAAAAAGCACATTGATGATATCTATTAATGAATGACAGAGAGCGAACATTCAGAAATACCTGATGATCTGCACTAATGTCAACCATCCACCAGGTGCAATTGTGTCCATCTATGATCTGTGGCCCAGCAAAGGATGTTCCCTGATGTAGACATATACTGTTCAGTTACTATGCAAAGAAGCTCCAGCAACCACTTATTACATTATTTCAATTCGCAGTACCTTAATCTTTCAATTTACCGTACCTGGTAAGTTCTTGAGACCAAAGCCTTGGGATCAGTGAACCTAGAAGGGGGACTGCTGGCTGTAATAGTAATTCTCTGAAACGTGCAATTTATAAAGAATTGACAGCTGCATTAAAAACTACTAAACCCATGGAGAGTCATAAAAGGGAAGAAAGATGAAAGAATTAGACCTTGGCCAGAACAGGATTAACCCACTGATGTTTCCCATATGATGTGCCTGCAAAGTACAGAACTCCATTGCTGTCCCCATCACGTATGTACTGGAGCTCCTTATAACTAGATCGTCTGTGTTGGATTCTCAGGCTACAAAGTAAAACCATGTTAACTGACTAAATATCCATCCACACATTAGTCAGGAATCCTTCTCAAGCACATTATCAATAGGATTAAAGAGCATGCACATTATTAAAAATCCAAAAGTCCAAGCTTGGATCATGAACACCATACAACTTTGATGCACCATGTAAACTCCAAATCTCCTCAAAATTGACATAATGCAGGTCTTATTTCAATAATAATGGTGCATGGCCCTCTACCATGTAATAATTTCTCTTTAAACTATTTCATGCATGTAGAATTTCCATGAACCATGAGAAATTATGGAAGTAAAAGGTTGGTTCTCCTGTACATTCTTCTCTTCTCAGCAACCAAATAAACAATTTAATTTGATGGCCTCCTTAAAGCAAAGATCAAAAAGTTTGAACATGAAAGAACAATGTAATACTTCAACACTCACTTATGCTCATTTTCTGGCCCTGCCAATCCATGCTTGATACAATTGATGGCCTCCTTGACCTGTGATATTGGCATTAAAAAAGAAAAAATCTTCAGTAATGATAATTATTTTCACACAGGAGTAGAGCTTCGTTTTTTCTAAAACTAATCATAAGAAATGCTCAACTCACAAGATTATTAAATGTAGAAATATTCCTGCTAATGTTGCTCTTCTCCAACTGCAAGATTATTATTGAATAATGGTGAAGTCAGACAAAAGATTTCAAGTCTTTGGTAGGCTAGTGATACATCTCTATATCCAAGGTCCGCATACCTTCTCAAGCAAGGCCAAGGGCAGTAACAGAAATCGAACAAAGGACAAAAGGACATGAACTGTCTGCAGCCTATCCCCAAAAAGAAGTTCTGGGGTGGAATAAATTATCATTTCATCTACCACCTCCCACCCATACAATTCCTTTGCTTTCACACCCCACATTAAGATTGCATTGAGAACTTTTTCTTCAGATGTTACAGTCAAATCGGGATGCTGCAATAACATAATCTACTATAAGAAAATACTCAAAAATAGATTATGAAAAGGTACCAAATTCTAAATGTTTCCTCCAACTCCATATTCATAAAATCTTTTTAAGCAGCTGAAGTGACAACTACTTTGGCCCATTATATTAGGTTATCATACCAAACTTCAATTTATTTAACAACTCTGCTTAAGAACAGTGGCATCCTACCTGAATGATATTGCTAAAGGTTGTCTCATCTAACAAAACGAAGTCAATGCTTGCAGTTGTACAATAGTCAAAGTGCATTGAAAAGTTCATCTCGCAAGTTTCTTCAATAAGTTTACATGATGGAATTGATGAAACAACTTGAAGGATCGAACATACTGAGTCCTGCAACAAACCTCAACAGTTAGCATCAAAAGTAACAGTCCAATTAATTTGCCAAAACAGTCTGCTTCCACGTCCATTAAACTTGTGCATAATAGTAAAACTCTTGCTTTATGACCTTCCACTAGAACTCCATCCCTGCATATAATGTGCACATGAGAGGTATCAATATCTCTATAATTCATTATCATAAAAGGAATCTCTTCTTTTGTTTTCAGAAGTCCGAAACCGCAGGTCACTTCTCCGTTCTTTTATTTTAGTCATGCAAGTGCCATACTGTAAAACTGACAAATCATAGGCCTGATTTGAACTACTATAGATGAATTAAACTATGTAGAAGGATAAAGATTACCAAACTACCTCAGAGAGGTATTCTAAAAGTGTTTTGCAGCATTCCTGATGAAGGAGAGTGACTCCAAATTGATCAGCCAACAGAAAAAGTTGGAGCAATAAGGCACCAGAATCAATAGTAGCTTCTATGTTGAGTTCCCCACTATACATGAACTCGAGCAAACCCTTGAATGCTTCAGGTGATATATCTCTTAAAAAGACCTCAGAGGCAATTGTTTCACTCATTCCATTTGTGAACATCTGCATGATGAAACATTTTTCTAGAATTCTTATCCATGAGACTTAAGGAAACAAAATGTGCAGGAACAGAAAAGAGTGCACTCCAAGAGCACATTTATGACCAACATCATGCTCTTAAAATGATGCATTTCCCCTCCAGGAAAATTATATGTGGTTTATCTGAGAAGCACAAGGGTGTACACAAAACATAATAAAAATATGAAGCAGAATAAAAATGAATAGGCTCACCTTTGTGAATGGGAGACTCCATAAACTAAGAATAATTTTATGTGACTGGGCAATAAGACCATGACCCTCGATGTGGATATTTACGTCACTGTACCTGCTCGTTAAATACAATTGTTTAAGCCTCAGTACATCGACGGGAACTCCAAAGGGGAAGCCTGTGCAACAATGTGGCCGAGTGTATGGATATGACAGTTCCACACTTTTTCCAAAGTCAAACAACTTTTTATTTATTTTCAATCGTTCCATTGCTTCCTCGCATTGCTTCACTAATGGAATAACTTCAAACTGTAAGCCTAGAGCCCTTAAGGAACCAAGTTGTGGTTCTGGAATCTATATCAAACAGTTCCATAAGACCTATTAGAATTGGCACCTCTGAAACAAAGTTAGAACTGCAAAGAGTCATCTAGGATAGCATATTTAGCATAAAAGTCTGTATCAAATAGTAAGGATGATGAACTGCACATAAAAACAACACACATGTAGGTTTTTTCTTATATATATAATCAGAGAGAGAGAGAGAGAGAGAGAGAGAGAGAGAGAGAGAGGAATGTCATGCAAAAAAAAAAACAAACACAGGGTTCTTGCAATAAAACATGTACTTTTCAAGGATTCCCGAGCATCTGTAGCAGAAAATAACATATATTTGTAATCTTTTGCATATTCATACAAATTATCCCATGCGTTTGAGATTTCAATAGATATGCAGTTCTGATTTCCCCATACTTTTAAGCCATACCTGTGTTCGACCTGTGTAAATGTATTGAAGCAGTGCATGGAGAACCGGATAAGTTACCCCCTTTAGCTGGATAACATCTTCCGATGAACTCAAAGGAAAATTACCAGATGCTACCAAAATAGTCTTGTGAGCAGGTACAGGGCTTTCTTCTGTACCAACAATGAAAAGAACATCAGATAACTCCCAACTTTCAAGGAAATTTTCAATCCCCCATTTCTCATAAACCGTTTGTTCATCTTCCAACTCCTCTTCACCATCCTCCTCACAAATGTACTCATTACAGTCCACATGCTTCCACAAGGATATATGGTTGTGAGTCAATGGCAATACACTGACATTCCTATAGCCAACATGTTTATCCCAGCTACTAAGCCCAACATAACGAACACTACAATTTGGATTTGAATCTAGCCACTGAAAGACTAGATTCTGAAAAGGGTATCTTCCCTTACCAATACTGATCAAACCATCACAGATACTGATCCAGTAGCTCTGAAACGCAGAAGAACAACAAAGTCCAACACCTTCCACATCAACCACGGTATTCCCATCTACCTCGATTTTCAACCGCCTATTCCTATGACTACCCAGAATAACAGTATAGTGAGGACTATTATCTCTTTTGTAGTGATAGTGCTGGCTCCCCACATTCTCCCGGAACACCAGCGTTACATCATTGTGAGCAAAAGCTTCAAAAGCCACGCAACCCCGCCCCGCTTCCCGGAACTTCAAATCCTTTCGCCAAGCACACTCAAACGGCGCCACAGTAAGGAACTTTTTCTCTTTCTTATCCATCATCTCTTCCTACTGAATATCAATCTCCCATAGATGGGCAGCACCTCGCAGTGCACCCTTAGACACCACCCTGACTATCTGGAAAATAAAGACAGATTCTGATTTAGGCAACAACATATACAACATCTTAGATTTTAAAATATGACTGGCTCTTTATAATCGGACATCAATTTCAGTTTCAATCAATCGAAATCACGTGAGGATGAACCTTATGCTCAAATTCTGACGTAATTGTTGTAACTCTAAGATTTGATGGGTAAACAGAAAGCTATTACAGTTGAAAAAGTAAGCAGGAAATTGCTAGAAGATCAATACCCTCCTCAACTTGCCACAAATATCCGAACCCACTAACAATGACAAAGATCAATCAGAAATCGCTGTCAATCCTAGACCACATTCTTATCCAAGTACACGATCAATACAACAAAGAAAATAAAAATATCTAAAAGGAAAACATCATCCAGTCAGTCCCCTCGCCCCCAAAAAAAAAAATTTCCAGAAACGACAAATGAAGGCCAGGCCAGGCCTATGTCTATGTATAATAACAACAAGAAGAAAATCAGTTTCAGGCATAGAAGAATAGGGAAGAACCCACCTCAGAAATTTATTGACAGATGGAAAATTTCGTGGTGGGAATTTCTTGGTTTCACCTGGTTGAAGTTGAACAATCATCATTCATGGGATGGGTCCTATTTGTCGGTGAATGGGACCTGACCACACTGACCGCTTCCCTTCAAGAACACACAGACAGACCTTTAAACAAATGGGAAAGGCAATTTAAACAACGAATTTGATAGTTAAAATCAATATAATTAATTCCCTTTATTGACAATGGTAGAAGAAAACTTACTGACTGTCTGGTAGATACGTACGTGGCAGTTGTGCATGCATTTCAATTTGATCCGAAATTCCGAATCAATCAAAATCAAATAGCGTGCATGTGTGAGTGAGCATGGTCAAGATTTTGTCCGGCTTTGATCTCTGACATAGTATTTCCTCTTCTTTACTTTCTTCTTTCTGTTTTTAACCAATTACTGTTACTGGTGACAAAAAAACATCCTCGTTACTCTTTTTGTTTTTTTTTTTTTCCCCCAAGATCCTCGTTACCCGTATTGCTCTTTGATTTTTTGTGGCCAACACTTGGTAGTGGTCCAGTGGAAGGTAGGGGATTGGGCTGGGTTGGGGCTGGGACAGTACTCCGAGGAGGCGTTTTGTTCACGGAAAAAAAATGACTATCATTTCATTTCACATGTTTGATAAGTCTGAACTTATCATCTTGTCAAAAAAACTTATTCATATTTTTTTAAGGACTTTTTTTAAATTAAAAAAGATGATAATATATTAAACTCATGCACACTATATATATGTTAGAAGCAACTCCACCGCAGCCCACTTAGACAGGCAACAGGCTCCCCCTCCTCCCCGCTCAAAATGGATCTCCAAAGACAGGAAAATCAGCCGGGCAAGCCCAAGGAAAATCCTGCATGGGTTGCCACAGGGCTACTGACATCGGGCTGATTTTCAAATTTTTTGCTCCACGCGCAACAGTAAAAATTGGAAAATCACCACTGACGTCGTGACCCACCAACCCACATAGCCCAATGGTTATATGCCACGTGGCTTCTCCTGGAGCCTCCAATCAAAAAATCTTGCCTAATCCAACGGCTGTCCAATTTTTAGTTTTAGAAATTTGAAAAAAATATATCAAAAAATTCTGGAAATTTTTTCTATAAATACCTACCAATATTATTAATTTTTCACAACAAATCTTCACACAAATTCATCTCATTCCAATATTTTTCACTTTCCACACCAAATTATCTACTACAAAATTTCATTTGTGCAAAAATACAAATGGCCTCTTCCATCGAAGCTGGAGGGTCGTGGACAAACATTCGAGGAGGTCAAAATCTTGGCGACATGGTAAATTAAAAAAAAAATTGTCATTTTATTCAATTTAATATCATTATATATATATATATATTTCTTGCATTTCCAATTTCTTTTTTTTTAAATAGATTATTCAAGGGAAAACAAAAAAGAGGAAAACCATTACACATGGTTCCTCAAGTGAACAATGCCCGTAGTTGGTTCCAGTGGTGCGTTCCGTGTCAAAAATAATGGCACTATTATGTCCTCCGAAGGAAAATACTCCCCCACGTCGTGATCCGGTGGAACCGCCTCCGCCAATGATTGAGTTGTCCTTTTATTCCATTGTGTCAGACTATGAGGACCGAGAATATTTCAATTGTATGATGAGTGAGTAGGTATTTCAATTGTATGATGAGTAAGATATGAATTTTATAATAAATATGGACACATGACAACCGAAAATTTTATTTGAAAATTTTATCCAAAAAATGTTATCTTAAATTTTAAGTGAGAATTTTATAATAAATAGTGACAGCCGAAAATATAATCTAAAAAGCTCATCAAAATTAATGGTTTAAGTATTAAAAAAAATAGAAAATAAAGTAAAATGAATAGTATTTGCCATTGTCCTAGTCTTTTGGGGTGGAATCAAAAAAGGTAAGACTGCCACTATTCACGTGAGTATTAACAGCCCTTGTTTACCCTTGTCCTAGACTTAGCCCTTATGGGTGGAGATACTCTTAGGACTTAAACATAGAACCTTGTTTAGGGGGCAATTGCTACGAACCATTACACAAGTGGGTCCTTTGCAAAACTTATTCATATCTAAATGTACGAAATGGTGAATCACTGGTATTATGTGTCTGTTTGAGAAAGAGACAAAAAGTTAAGAGGGGTAAGGAGAATTTTAAGAGGAGTGTCGGGCTTTAAATGGTTTGCCTGATGAAAATCAGAATTTCTAAGAGAAGTGTAAGTAGACAAAAAGAGAATTGGAAAATCAGCAACCATTCTAAATTGTTCCAAACTAATTTATATATAAGAATGAAATCAAATATGAATGTAAAGGAGGGGACACATTGTCCTAGCTAACTGATTTAAACCAACATCGGCTAAGAGGATATAGTTTTATATAATAGAGCTTGTCCAATATAGACCCCTACATTTTCTATTTCCTAGACATATACCCATCACTCTATAAATCTATGTGTAAAACCCAATTTCAAATTTAAATGACCAGTAGGATATAAGAGGTCATAGTATTTCTATGTTTTTACATCATTGCCACTAAACTTCATATTTTATTTATAATTTTATTTCAAGCATTTCATTAACTGCCATAATTGTAATTAATATACTCTCTATTAATAGCATATCAATCACCCCATTTCTTTTAGTTGTCATTCCCTCTCACATCTCGCCCACTAAAATTGCAAACAAAAAAATATATGTAAATTACATATCCAATAATGTACCTATGAAAAATATAATATAAATATATACATATAAAATATAGGTATATTATTTACCAAAAAAAAACAAAGTCAGTTATTTTGTAATTGCGTATATTTTTCATAATTAAAAATAGGTACACAATAATTTATATAAAATATAGGTACATTATTTACCAACAGGTAAATTATTTTACAATATACCTGTAAATGTGTATAGGTACATTATTTGGAGAGGAAAAATAGGTACATTATTAGAGGAAAAAATAGGTACGTTATTTGGAGAGAGAAAATAGGTTCATTTAAAAAAATTGCTTTTAATAAAACAAATAATAGGTACTTTATTCAGAGAAAAAAGGCTATATTATTTATAGAAGAAAATAGGTACGTTAATTAGATAAATAATAGTCACTTTATTCGTAGTAGGTATATTATTCAAATGGTAGGTACATTGGATGGCATATAATACCTAAATCCTAATTGTAAGTACATTAAAATTAATGTAGGTGTATTGGATGTCGTATAATGTAGGTATATTGGAATAGATAATTATGTACACTTTTCATACTAGGTAAATTATATTTTTCATAAAATAAACAAGTAATAGGTACATTATTTTTTCAACATAATCAGTATGTACAGTTTTATTCATAAACAATTATAAAGTGGATTATTAGTCATTTATAATTCATAAAAAGAAAATAACATAAACATTTTATTAAACAAACCGATTACCCAAATTTGAATTTATTGTTAAATTTTTTAAAAATGTTTCAAAATTAATTCTTACATCCATTACAACCATTTGGAGATCTTTCCAAATTCAATATCTGTCATTATATACAATCCAATTAAAAACTATTTTCATATTGATTCCTACATTAATATACAAAATGCAATAATGGCTCAGTTATGGGTATTTTTGGAATCGGAAAAGTACAATAAATCAGATTTTATGCTTAATTAGGTAACTTGCTGAGTTAGATCCTAGTCATGGGTTTTTACTTATACAAATTGGGTATTATTTATAGGAACAAAAAATGAAAGGTTTTAAGAACTGCAAATTGAATTTGAAGGGTGTAAGCCAAATTTACTATATATAATATTACCAAGTATCCTTTTTCTGTGTGTGTTCCATATCGGTGCACGCTGTTGCAATGTCTTGAGTTTAGGCAATTGCAATTTACCGGAAAGCCCAAAAGTAAGTTAGTTGAAATTAACTAACTTTCAAATGCCAGTCTATTTTAGGCTGCACGTATTTCCAATTTAAAGGGCGACAGACCCGAAAAGCCCGCGAAAAGCTTCTGGCAGGCACCAAGAACACACACCACCTAGAAAGAATCCATGGAAATTAAGGTTAGGGTTTCCTTCACATTTCTTTTTCCCTCGACCTGACCCCCTATTCAGGCCGCGAATGAAACTTGCATAAACCCTAGCTAGTTAATTTACTCGTCATGAAACCAACGAATATAATTAGAAACTAGGCTTTTCGTTTTTCTTTTGTGTGTGTGTGTGTGTTTTTGTTTTCGGTTATATACGTATATGTATAAAGGTGGAGACCCATGGTGATGGATGGAGAGATCAGAGACGAAGGTGAAGGTGGAGGTTGCGGAGGTGGAGGCGGAGGTGGAGGAGGAGGAGAGGAAACTGCCGAGGGTGTGATAGAATTGGTTGCTCAATTCGGGGATTACCGAAGGACGCAGAGGAAAGAATGCTATAACCTGGTGCGGCGTATGAAGCTCTTGTTGCCGCTTTTCGAAGAGACGAGAGAGCTGGATGGGCCAATTCCGGAGAGGGGGGTTGCCTGGTTGGCTAATTTGAAGAAGGTGCTTCTTATGGCCAAGAAATTGTTGAAGACTTGTAATGAGGGGAGCAAAATTTATCTGGTAAGGGTTTTCTGTTTGAAAATGAAAGTTAATTTTTCGAATTAAGTTATTTCTTTCTGAAATGTGAATTGGATTGTAGGACTTATTTGTTTTGTCTTTGTTCTGGTAATTTAGGCACTTGAAAGTGAAGGAATCATGGTTAGATTTCATGCAGTTCATGAAAAACTCAGTCAGGCTTTAGATGGTTTGCCTGATGAACTTTGCATCTCAGATGAAGTTAAGGAACAGGTATGTATGTCTTTGTTTTTTTCTGGCTAGCTCATGCTTATGCTTCCATGTGTTGTTTCATTGTGCATCTAGACTAGAGTGGTAAGATCTTGCTCCGGCATGTAAGAATATTCCAATGGTCTTGTTGGCTTAACTTTGAAATCACAAATTAAAAAGCATAAATCCCCTGCTAGCACTTGAATACATAAAGATAGATCTTATTCAATTCAAACTATTCTTTCTTCACTGCGCGCGTTTAATAGAGATTTTGCGTAGCAAAAACTTGTTCTTAAATGCTTATTTCTCACATTTCTTCTCTTTTGCTCTCTCTGTTTTGGGGCCATTAGGAGCTTGGTAATTTCTGAATGGAATTGTAGTTTCTTTCTGATATAAGTTTTTGCTTCGGTTCAGATTGAACTCATGATCATGCAACTTCGACGAGCAAGGAGGCGAACAGATACACAGGACATAGAACTTGCAATGGATATTATGGTGGTTTTGTCCAAAAAAGAAGATAGAAATGCTGATAGTGCCATTATAGAGAGGTTGGCGCAAAAGCTAGACCTCCATAAAATTGAGGACCTTAACAGAGAAGCAATAGCTATAAGGAACCTTGTTAAAGAAAGAGGAGGGCCAAGTGGAGAGACTACTCAGCAAATCATTGATCTTTTTAACAGATTTAGACAAATCGCTGGAATGGAAGCAACCAATGTTATTGACGACCCTGTTATGCCTAAAATGCTTGAGAAGTGCCCATCTTTGATGATCCCTCATGAGTTCCTCTGCCCAATCACGCTAGAAATAATGACGGATCCTGTTATTGTTGCAAGTGGACAGGTGAGTTTACATGTGCAAATTGGATCAAACTCTTTTAACACTAGCCAAACATGAAATATGTGGTAGATTAATAAAGTATTTCGCATCACAGGGATTAGAAACCATCGTTTTGAGTTGAGTTCATTTTGTGATACTATAGTCAAGTCTTAAAAAAATATATATGTATCTATAGCAGAGATTTTTGGGCTCTTCTTCCTTCTACTAACTTATGTGTTGGAGCATAACGAAACGTAAACTAATTACTCATTTTGTTTTTCTTTCTTTTTCCTGGTTTGGTTATTTACTGAAGACATATGACAGAGAAAGCATACAAAAGTGGTTTGACACCAATCATAGAACATGTCCTAAGACCAGGGAAACTCTGGCTCACTTGTCACTTGCACCAAATTATGCTCTCAAAAATCTAATCATGCAGTGGTGTGAGAAGAACAATTTCCAGCTCCCAAAGAAAGAAACTTCCGCAGGCCAGGAAAGCTCCTCCACCGAACACAAAGAGGAGATCTCATCATTGGTTGAACGGCTATCTTCCAGTCAATTAGAAGTGCAGAGGAAGGCGGTGCTGAAGATTCGTTTAATCTCAAAAGAGAATCCTGAGAACAGAATTTTGGTTGCCAAAAGTGGAGGAATCCCACCACTGGTGCAACTTCTTTCCTATCCAGATTCTAAAATTCAACAGCATGCAGTGACGGCTCTTTTGAATTTATCGATTGACGAAACAAACAAGAAACTGATAACCAGAGAAGAAGCGATTCCAGCTATTATAGAAGTCCTGCAGAATGGAAGCACGGAAGCTAGAGAGAATTCTGCAGCAGCTTTATTTAGCTTATCAATGCTGGATGAAAACAAAGTAACTGTGGGGTCATCAGATGGCATTCCACCGTTAGTCGAGTTAATGCAGAATGGGACGATTAGAGGTAAAAAAGATGCTGCCACAGCACTGTTCAACTTATCTTTGAACCAAGAAAATAGGTCGAGGGCCATTAATGCTGGCATCGTACCACCTCTACTCCAGATACTCAAGGACAGAAACTTGGGCATGGTCGATGAAGCCCTCTCCATCTTCTTACTTCTTGCATCACATCCAGATGGACGGCAAGAGATTGGACAGCTCTCATTCATTGAGACTCTTGTTGAATTTATCCGAGAAGGAACTCCCAAGAACAAGGAATGTGCAACATCAGTTCTTCTGGAGTTGGGGTCAAACAATTCATCCTTCTTACTGGCCGCACTTCAGTTTGGAGTGTATGAGCATTTGGTTGAGATCACAAGGAGTGGAACCAATAGAGCTCAGAGGAAGGCAAATGCACTTATGCAATTGATAAGCAAGACTGAACAAATTCCTTGAACTTGTGTAAAATGTGTTCTCGTTTATTTGCTGATTATGCTTTCTTTATTTGATTCTTGGGTCAAATGCACCTCTCACCAGAAATCAACATGCTTAGTAAAGTTGTAGTCTACTGGTCAACTTTCTTTTTCTATGTTTTTTACTTTGTTCCTCTGAGATTAGAGACTAGCTGCTAGCACAAAGAAAAAGTTGGTGATTGGGTTTAATATTTTTGTGTTTTCTCTTGGGTTTAGGGTTTAATAAGTGACGGCGGCCACCCCTTTCCTCTACCCTTTTTCTCTGTTTTTCCATTTTTGTAAAGAATCTTGTCTCACTCGGTTTATGATAGAGAGGGAAGCAGCAGGAGAGAGAGGGGGAAGTTGGCATGGCAGGTAAGTAGATTGATCAGCGGCGCATCAGATTCATACATCCATCCTCTTTTATTTTTCATTTTTAAAAGGAATTGTATGATGCCCATAGTCATAGATAATTCTTGGACCCGTCCATGGAAATATGAATACAAAGAAAAAAAGCATAGGAACACGAACACATATCATATGTATACTGATTCAAGTTACACCAGCACGGCCCAGGACAATACAATAGCACTACTGTACTGATAACTACACTTGTTTAACCTAATGCACAGTAGCATACTCATTAATGCACAACATTGAAGATTAAGCTATATTGGATAATCTCTTGACTAAATAATTCAGATAGTAAAGATTTAAGATTTGCTGCAACTTCTGCATATGCCGCATAAAAGGCATCCACCTAGATGGATGGGACCTTATATTTCTTCAACAAAACCTCAAAGCATCCTCTAGCTCTTTTTCATCAGCACAATTGTATCCCAACAGATAAGCTCTCGCTGCCACAACGTCAAAAACATCAAAATAAGCTGTGTACACAAAAAGAAGAAAAACCCTTGGATAAACATTACACTTCTCAAAAAACCAAAAAGGCAACTTAATTACCAAAGCGACCAGATCCCATGAATGGTTCTGCCTCATCTGTCACACCCCCTTGTTGCAGTTCCTGAATTTTATTTGAATGAAATGAAAAGGCATTAGCAACTATATAAAGCAAATGAGACAAACACTTTCCTACATGGGTAACAACTAACAAAATCACCTCATGGCGTTTGACAATTTTACAAGAAAGGAGAAAATGATACAGCCAAAGGCATGATGATTGTCAACCACATATAGCCAAAATCACCTAGGCATGATATAGCCAAGATCACCTATTGCATGAATATAAGTGGTTTTCAACCAAGTATAGGCTATTCTTTCACTGAGCATCTCGCAAGTTCTGACAGGAAAGTCTGAACTCAAAACACAAAATATTTGCATCTATTTTGATTGACGAGATGCCATGCACATCAAACTATAGAACAACGGCAAGCATAATATATAAAAGAATAGAATTTCTTCCCATAATAAAATACATTCTTACCTATTTCTATAAACCTCAAAATATCTCATGAGGAAGAATGAGTGGCAATTTGAAAAATTGTAATATATGACTACAAATTGCAAGGTAGAGGAGATTTTCACTCACAGAATCTGGCTCCATTTCTGCTGGTGATAGTAGCCTATCAAAACAGTGCCCAGATATTGTACAGACCCAAAGCTCATTGGTTGGATCCATAACAACTTCTCTGCAGTTATCATCACATACTGAAGAAAAAATCATAACAAATAATTGGATGAGACCTGAGTACTGCATAAAATTACTAGATACATGCATGAATACACAAAGTTCATGAAGATTATTGATACAAACCATGAACCTGCCCAGTCTTCTCACAAACAAATACATCTCCAATTTGGTAGTAAGTACAGATTTCACCAGAACAAGCATGATCAGCTACAACCTTATCAGTCAGGCCTTTACTACTTTTCCACATAGACACTTGATCAGCTACTGTCCTGTCAAGAATTATCCCATCGTCATTCACCTTCACATGCAAACAACAAACATCCACATAGTTAACAGGGATCTCATAATAAGCACATCCAGAGCATTAAAATTCACATTGCTGCACATAATACTGTTTTGAAAACCTATTGTATATATAGCGCATAAGTATTACTATTGTATATAAACAGAAAGAGAGAGAGAGAGAGAGAAGTAGAAAAAAAACACAAACAAGCAACTAAAGGATAAGTTAATAAAAGGCTGAATGAAAGATTTTCCGCACTAGAAAACTACTGACAAAGTAAGTCTCACATGAAGCATCTCAAAGTTAACCCAAGAGAAAAGCATTATGCACAAGGTTTTAAGACCCAATGACTACTCACGGGAAGGATCTCAAGTTAACACAAGAAAACAATTATGCATAAGGTTTCAAGAAGCATAGAAGTATACTACATGGAGTAATGAGCATTACAGCAGGCTCTTCTCATAATCTCACACAAAAAGATCACCATAAACGTATAGAGAAATATTTCAAGACAAAGGAAGCCCCAAACCTGTGAAGGAAGAGGTGCTTGGCTTCTTTTGGCAGCTTGCATTTGGATATAGTATTCCTTGAACTCAAGTGAGCAATTCCTAACAAGTTCCACCATGTCCTCCTCATCACGCTGCAAAAGAGAGAATTTCTTATAGGCTAATATCATCTATCTAGGTTGCCTGCTGCAAGCGGCTCCAGGTTTCATGTAAACTCACACAATATGGAAAATTCTGTATTTCGAGTTGAAAGTAGGTTCTATTGTAAATTTCCATGATGATTTCAGCAACTACCACAACACTTCAAAATGATGAATGAAAAAGATAAAAGTACCTGAATATAAAGTTTTTTCCAAGGACATTCACGTAACTTTCTAGTAGGAGGTAAAAGACCCCATCGCATACAATACCTGCAAATAGCCGTACAAGCACACTACTCTCATGAAAATGAAGTAAATAATCTCAGTGCATCAGTCATTAAAGAATCAACATATCTATACTAAGAAGGAATTTGTTAAATAACAATTATGTAAAACTCTTAAAAATGCGAACAGGTGGAGCCAAAAGATTTTACAGATCAGCCATTTATCCTATTTTGATAGATAGATAGATTGATTGATTGATTGATTTCATAGAGAACTTTTGGCAAGATAACAAAGGAAAAGCAAGAAGCTTAGAAAGATTGAAAAATCAATAAATAATTATACAAGGACTTAAAAGAGTTACTTACAAGCGACGCCATAAGGATTCATCCGATGCGGCATAATTTAGAAATCTACAGACGAGAGAACAAGCAATAAGATCCTCGGAAGAGAGGAACTTGAGGATGTGAGGGAAGAGTTCAGGAGGGATTTTGCCGAAAATGCCAGTCTCAATCCTTGAAGAAGATGAGGACGAGGCTCCTCTGTCTTCTGGGTTTTTGTGAAATTTAGGGACTTCCTCAGTCTTATCCTCTACTACTCGCATTCTCTTTGCTTTGGACTCATTTTTCATTTTATCCTCCTCCTCCTACCATGCAATCAAAAAACCAACAACATCATTTATTTAGTCCTACCCAATGTACGATATTCTTCTCCTCCACTATCTATAAAATATGATTATAAAACAAACAACCAAAGAGCAAATTCAAGAAAAAAAAACCCTAATTTCGCAAGTTGAATGTGTTCAAAAGACACAGGAAAGATAAAGTTTTGAAACGGATGAAAGCGATATATTAAGAGAATTGTTTAGGCACAAAAATAGATCAAACAGAAACAGAATCGAAGATGAGAAGAATAACGAATAAGATAAACCTGGTCTGAAACCTCGGAGAGCACCTCCGATTCAAGGAAATGAGCCAAAATCTCGTCCTCATCCTCTGATGTAGTCATGTCGGTGGCCGTAGACTGCAGGCCAAGCACTGGCTAATTCTAGCGGAGAATTTGTGGTCACCACAAGTGGGCTCTGTCTGATTCTCTACGCATCAACAAATATCTTCACAGGCCCCTGCTCCTGCTCGTGGAATTAAACCAACTTCCTTACCCACCAAAGCTTCAAAATTCAGAGTACCAACGTTTTCGATTGCTGAGATAAGGAGCGTCGGATGCGATAGGAGGAGGGTAAAGGGAGTAGGAACAGAGGTTTTTAGAAAATGGAAAATTATTTGATTTTTCATCTTTGGTAAGTCATGGCATAGGAAAAGGTTTTTTTGTCATAGAAAATGAAATCCTCCAGTCATTTAAGTTTCATTTTTCCTAGCCACAGTAACAAATTTGTCCATACTTATAATTAAAAATAGGGATCAAAACAAACATTAATTATATATTTTTATTGTATATTTCTAATTTACGGATATAATTAAAAAAAATTGTTTCAAATTCCCTCACAAATTAAATATGAGAAATAAATAAAATGATACCATGTTAGAAAGAGCACTTTAGACTATTTGGAAAAAAAAAATGTAGAAAAATGAAACAATCTGGTAATAGAACATAAAGTGCAGGATTTCTATGTTTGGATTCATTTCTTTTTTTGATTTCTATCTAGTAATAGGATTGTATTCTAAGTTTTAACTAGAACTCATTGAAACCTTAAGGCTACTTTGCCTCTATAGTCTATACTTATATTTCTTCTCTCCGTGGCTCCTCGTCAATGTATTTCTTATTTATTTTCCTAATCTTACCAAACATGGAAAATGAATTTTCAATTTCCCTTCTTCTAAGAAAAATATATGGGGAGTGATTTCCCATCAATTCATTTATATGAACAAAATGGGCTTCTTTTTGTATATTTCAACGTAAAACACATAAAAATCCCTAAATTGAAAAGCATAATGCAATCATCTCCAAATTTATACGAAACCGACCCATTAAGAAAGCAATTGCATTGGATACGACATGCTTATCAAGTCTAGAACTGATGCACGTTAACAAAATAAGAAAATTGAAACTACGGAATTCTGAACCAAAATACAAACACCAAATTTGTGGTTACGCTAACTTTTGTGCTAAGAAGTATTTTTCATTCGAACTTAGACAGGTTGAAGTTCAAAACGGTTTTTTTTTCCTTAACCTTAGAGCATCTCCATGGCCCGGCCGGGAAAGGCGCCAAAGGAGCCCGAGGCAACTCCAGGCCGTAGCCCGCCGAGGTGGGTCCCACCAGCCCGACGGCCCAAGGGCAAGTCTTGCCGGCCGAGTTGGATGACGTCTGGCCGACACGCCGCCAACGGTAAAAAATTTGATCAGTCATGGCGTGTGACGCCGATGTCATCCATCGACAGCTCCAACGGTTGTTTGCCACGTGGCGCGACGAGGGCTCTCAGATGACTTTTTCCAAACCGATGGTCCTAGTTTTTTGCTAAAAAAATTGAAAAAAATCGAAAAAATTCTGAAATTTTTTTTAAAAAATACCCAAAAATTCTGTATTTTTTCTCTATAAATACCTAACCATTTTATTTACTTTCCACACTAAATCTTCATACAATTTCTTCTCCATCCAATATTTTTTACTCTTTACTCACATTTCTAAAACATTCCACACCAATTCTTCATACAAACTTTTCTCCTTCCAATATTTTTTTATTTCCACTCACATTTTTCACTTCCACACCAATTCTCCATACAAACTCTTCTCCTTCCAATATTTTTTACTCTCCACTCACATTTTTCTACTACTTTCCATTTGTATAAAAAAAACGAATGGCATCTTCTATTGAAGTCGGAGGCTCGTGGTCAACGAATGAAGATATTGCATTGTGTCAATCTTGGGTGAACATTAGTCATGACCCTATCACGGGCAATGAGATGAAGTTTCATCACATGTGGAGCAAAATTCATGGAAAATTTTGTCAAAGATCGGGTTCTATTCGGACCGAAATGGCGTTGTCTAGTAGATGGAAACTTTTGAATAAAGAGTTAGGGAAATGGAGAAATGCCTTGACAAAAGCAAAGGCGAACATTCAAAGCGGTCAAAATTTGACCGATGAGGTAAAATATTTATAATTGCCATTTTAATCAATTCAATGTCACTTTTTTTTTATTGCATATTCTATTTGTTTTTCTTGCATATTTTTTTTTTCTTGGTGCACCTTTAATTTGTCTATATTTTCTTGCATAATCAATTTTATTTTTGCATTTCAAAGTAGTTTATATTTTCTTGCATAATAATTTTTGTTCCTTGCACTTCCAATTATTTATTTTTAATAGATGATACAACACAAATGTGGTATGGTGCCATGGGGTAAGGCAAAAAAAGTTTCGTGCATTTCCATTGTTGGGAAATTGTGAAGGATTGTTCGAGATTCAAAATTATTCCCACCGGTCCGCCGATTGTGATGAATGAGACGCCACTCCACGATTCTCTATCAACCGATTCTCCATTGGACTCTCCAATGGAAACGGAGTCACCATTTGTGCCACGTCCGCCAAGACCTATTGGGAGAAAGGCGGCAAAGGCCAAGAGAGGGGGCACTTCAACCAATGAATGTGTACAATTGTTGGAGCAAATAGCTAAGAGCACCTCACTAAGAATGGAGAGAGACTTGAAAAGAGATGAAATGGACATGGCACGAGAGGAAGCATTTGTTCTGTAACAACAAATGGCACAAGAAAAAGACATAGAGGATAGAGAGATGAAAATCATGGCCATGGATACGAGCCATATGTCTCCTGAAACAAAAGCCTATTGGAAGCTACGACGAAGAGATGTGATGAGAAAAAAACTTTTCAATGACGACAGACCTAGCAATACGGATTGGTTAAATGATGAAAACCATTAGGTTGTATTGAAACACCTTTGCCATATGTTGTATTGTTGTATTATCCTATAATTTGTTGTATTGTTTCCTTTTTATTCAATAAAAAAAGCATTAAATAAAATGACTATTTATTAAAAACATTTGAGCATCAAAACAAATGTTAATTTAAAAAAACATTCATTTATTGCAAACAACACACAAAACAAACCATACATAAAAGCATAATAATAAAAAGCATAATTCCAAAAAAAAAACCACACACAAAATAAAACATAATTAAAAACAAAGCATAATTCCAAACAAAGCACTAATCTTGACTTCATCCATTGTGATTGCCTTTCATCTCCCACAAGTGCTCGACCAAGTCACCTTGACGTATCTCGTGAACATATGAAGATTGCATTTCTTGATACCGATCAACCATGGGGTTGTTGAATTGACCATCCCGAAGTATGGGTTCGGGCTCCAGTGGTAGTCCATTTGGTCCAATCGGCTTTTCATATATTCTTGTCAACGATGTGTTTATTGGATCGGGTTCAAACACCTCTTGAGCATCATAGTCATACTCATCCTCCACAATCATGTTGTGAAGGATGATGCAAGTCATCATAATACTCCGCAGCACCTCCTCATCTAGCATCCGAGCAACACCTCTAATAATTGCCCAACGAGCTTGCAAGATACCGAAACACCTCTCCACGTCTTTCCTGTAACCTTCTTGAAAGGAAGCAAAGTTTCTTTCCTTCTCGGATTGGGGATTCGGAATTGTTTTCACGAATGTCGTCCACCTAGGATAAATTCCGTCGGAAAGGTAGTACGCACCAGAGTAAACGGTATTGTTGATTTGGTATGTGACTGGAGGGAATGACCTCGCAATACCTCATCGAACACTGGGGATTGACCAAGGACATTGAGGTCATTCTGAGAACCGTAACCCCGAAGAAGGCATGCCAAACCCAACAATCGAATGAAGCTACGGCCTCCAAAATTATACTTTTTGGCCCTTCCGATTCCCGTACTCCCCTTGTCAAGCGATGACAGCTTCTTCCACCGCCAGTGCATACAATCGATGCTTCCAATCATTCCTGGAAACCTCGAGCCTCGCCTTTTGTAGAAGCCGTTGCAGGTCTCTTGGCGTTGGTTTGCGAAGGTACTCCCTCGTGTACAAATTTTCCACTGCATCACAGAATCTCACCAAGCACTCTAGGACAGAGATTTTCCCATCCTTGCAATCTCATCCACCGCTCTGCAGATGCGCCATAAGCAAGCATCCGCAGCATTTTGCTCCGGGATAAGACCTAAAGCTCCAACAGCATCATGCTTTTGAATGAAGTATGTGTCGTAATTACAAATATCATGCATGATTTTTTGGAACAAATGTGGTTGCATTCTATATCTTTCTCGAAACTTAGAAGCAGGATATAACGGATTTGGGATAAAATAATCCTCCATGAGATTCTTACCCCGAGACTCCCTACGTCTGTCAACATTCGGGGCACGAGGACGACGGTGTTGCCTTGATTGATCCATCATACACACCGCTGCTGCAAGCAGTAGTTCCTCTTCTTCATCGGCTTCCCGATCTTCTTGAGCACGTCTACGCCTTGTTTCTTCCCTTTGTTTCTGTTGCCTCTCCAACACCCTCAACAAGTTTGACATTGAGAGTAGAATGTGTTTTCTACAATATGAGAAATGAAGGAATAGATAAGAGATGGTGTGAGAGGTATGAATATCAGGTCTAGTTTATAGACGGATTTAGAAGATAGAGATGACACGTGGCACAATTTGAGAGGATGAAAATCTTCTCTAAAATCTGAGATTATAATTTTTTTAAAATATCTGAAAATGTTATCTGACATTTGACACGTGGCACAATTGTAGAGGGTGAAAATCTAATCTGAAATCTGAGATTATAATTTTTTTAAAATATCTGAAAATGTTATCTGACATTTGACACGTGGCACAATTGTAGAGGATGAAAATCTTATCTGAAATATGAGATTATAATTTTTTTAAAATATCTGAAAATGTTATCTGACATTTGACACGTGGCACAATTTTAGAAGGAATTTTCTTGGAATAATTTTTATTAAAATCTAAAATACTAAAAATTAACTACGAAACTTTAAATGCCGTTTTGGAAGGCCAAACGACCTCAAAATGCCAAAATCCATCATACGTCATAGCAAAGCAGTGTGTTTGACTCGTAGCGTCGTTCCCTTTCCGAAATGGTATTTTGTGTCCTAATCGGAGCTCGGACGACAAATCTGCAAATTCCCACTACGTCCTTTTTCTAGCTCAACCGCGATAAAATCTGCCATTTGTTCTACATCAGACGTGGCACAATTTTAGAGGGTGAAAATCTTATCCGAAAATTTAATTACAAAAGATTATCAAAATTAATGGTTTAAACTATAAAAAAATAGAAAATAAAGTACAATGAATAGTAATTGCCTTAGACTTGCCCTAGACTTTGCCCTTGTGGGTGGAATCACAAATGCAAAGGCTGACACTATTCATGTGAATAGTGGCAGCCCTTGCTTGCCCTTGCCTTAGACTTAGCCCTTGTGGGTGGAGATGCTCTTAGAGCATCTCCAACCGATGTGTCAAACGTGCCACATAGATGTTTAACAGCTAGAAATAACATCTCACATCACTCCAACCGATATGTTAAAGCTGATGTGGAATGAAGGCTAGAGGTTGAGATGTTATTTTTGACATCTCAAAAGCAAGATGTCAAATGAATATTTTATTATTTTTTAAAGACAGCTAACTATTACTTTCATTTATTATTTTCCTTTTTTATTTTTTTTATTCTTTATCTTAAATGATTTGACTGTTACAATAATTATTTATTTGACATATCGGGTGGAGTGTAAAAGTATGTAAATGTCAAATTGCCACATCAGCCATCAAATTTAAATTTGATGTTTGGTATTTGACATCTCCCTTGGAGATGCTCTTAGAGCATCTTCAACCGATGTGTCAAACGTGCTACATAGACATTTAACAGCTATAAATAACATCTTATATCACTCTAACCGATGTGTCAAAGCAGATGTGGAATGAAGGCTGAAAGTTGAGATGTTATTTTTATATCCCAAAAGCAAGATGTCAAATGAATATTTTACTATTTTTTATTTTATTTTCTTTTTAACTAAAAATGAATCAACACTAAAATGTAATAAAATAATAATTTAATTTGACTTATCGGATGGAGTGTAAAGCTGTATAAGATGTCAAATTGCCACATCAGCCATCAAATTTAAATTTGATGTTTGGTATTTGACATCTCCCTTAGAGATGCTCTATGTATTAATAACACATCTTTCCCAACAACCCAAAAACCCCAATCCGTTTAACATAATCAGGTACACCAAACAACTGACATGTATTACTTACTCATACCCGAAGTCTGTAGTATAGTTGGTCATTCAGTGGAGATCCACGGAATCATTTATTAAAGGTTGGGTGGATCTCTCTCTCATTTCCCCTCCTCTTGTTCTTCAAAATTCAAATTTTAATCACTTCATTTAATTGGAAGACAGTCCAATGACGCAAAGTAACTCTAATAATGCATAAACAGATGGTAATCGAAATAGAACAATTAAGGGTTCTCAAAGATTAAATTTGAAACAGAAAATGTAAATTGAAGGCAGTTTTTGCTACTTGTTCTTCAAGGTCTTCCCTTTGGTTTTCTTGGATTTATTGAGATCGTGCTGTTTCTGGTCAGCGATGGCAGTGGGTGCGGCAGCGGGTGCGTTGGTGCTTTTGATACGAGAATAGGTGAATTCTGGGGAGAGCAATCTGGTGATTTCAGCGAGTCCAACTCTGTTTTTCCCATGCAATAAGGTCTTCAAGTTCTCCTCCCAAGTACGGTCCTTGATACCGGGACTCTGCAAACATGGAAGAGCTAACAATTCAATATGAATCAATGATCTGAGGCGGTGATTGATGATTTGATTATCCAACAACAACAACAACAACAAGAACCATAGATTTAGACTAGTACTAGCGGTGAAATGCAAATTGCAATGCAAATGAAATGAAATGAAATGGGGGCATTGCTTGCATCAATCAAATCAAATAAATTGTAGTAGTTCTGTCTGTCAAATGAAAATGAATAATGATAGAGAATTTGAGAGCATAAATTAAATTAATTAATATACCTGATGATTGTAGAGACTAATGAACCTGGAAATTAAGAGTGCGGTGGGAGAGCGAGTGCGTTCAGGGATGCCAAGGAACTTGCACAACTCTGAACAACAAGTCTTTGTCTTCACTTTCGCCGCAATTACTTTCGACTCCGGCATAGCCGCAGCCGCAGCCGCCGCCATTACTGATCTACTTGCCCTAGCAGCCCTAGCACCCGCCATCTATCAAACCCTATTGCTGGATGCGATGCGATGCGACGCGACGGGAGTACTCTTTCTCTCTCGCACCACGCCTTTTTTATTTTCCTTTCTACCGCCTCGGAATCGATCTTCGTTGTATTGTAATTTGGATTTGTTATTTCAATTAAGCTTTTTATCATGGTTCTTTAAGTTCGTAAAATTATCATATTTCGCCCCTAATGTTTTTTTGTGACATCAATAATCTCTAAGGTTATTCTTCACACATCAAAATGATCATTGCTGTTAACTTCTATCAAATTTTCTGTTATGTAGCTGACATGGCACGTGTGTGGCACATCCAATAGTATACATTCAAATAGCTTTAAATAAAATATATTATATTTTAAATATTTTAAAACGTAAAATCCAAAAAATAGAAGATAATCATTTTTGTTGAATTTCTGCACTCGTTTTTACCCAGAACCTGTCTCTGCAGCGGGCTTAGCATAGTTGCAGTACACTAGGGTCCTTTTTTGTTTGACCAAAACATGCAAATCAATGAAACCCACAACCAAGGAAGACGAGGGAGACAGGAGGAGGAAGAGGAGGGAGAGAGAGGCAAAGAGTGGGTCAGCGAGGGTTGGAGGCGCTGGTAGAGGGAGAACGCAGATAGTACATGGATATTTTATTTAAAGCCACGTGGACGTATACTATTGGATGTGTGGGCCCCACACGTGCCACGTCAGCTACTTAACATAAAATTTGAAAGAAACTAACGGCAAAGACCATTTTAATGTGTAAAGGGTAACCTTAGAGACCATTAGTGTCACAAAAAAACTTCAGATACGAAATACAATAATTTTGCAAACTTAATGAACCATTTGTGATAAAAAAACCTTTCAATTAATTTGGCTGGACCGGGCTGCTGGTGCTGCTGTTGGAATTGGCCACATTAATATAAAAATAAAAATAAGAAACACTCTTTAATTTAATCTTTTTTTGTTTTTGTTTTTAAGGTTTCTTTCTGGGAGTGAATAACATACATACTTGCATACAGAAGAAAAGCAGCTGCCTGATTACATACATGTTTTTTCTTATTTCGAATACCAAAAATAAAACAACACACTCGCTAAGCCACAACAAGAACACGAGACAGATAATCGGTGATGTCAGTTGACTCGCTTCCTTCTCGTCATTACAATTAGTAGAGATCTCATTTCCACCACAACACTTGCTAAGCCAGTACTTTTTACAATAAAATCTAATTCTGATTAACAGTGAGGTTGATAACTCAATAGTGGCGACGTTGACTACAATAGGGTGCCCACTTGTGCCATCCCTCTTTCTACCATCCCCCCAGAACTGAATCTTCAGATACACGAGTGTTTGTGTCTGCTGTTTCTACTTCTATGATGTTTCTCATTTTCGGTTTTAACATACGAGTAGGAGTGCCTATCCCTGCTCTTTTTATTTCTGTTTTGCCTGTTCGTGCCAGAATCTTCAGATGAATAAGAATGCCGGCGTCTGCTCTTGATACTTCTAAGGTGCCTATCAGGCTCAGAATCTTCAGATGAATTATTCAAGCTCTCTCTGCTCCTGTCCCTTCTCCAATGCCTATCAATTTTGGAATCTTCATATGAATGAGAATGCTTCTGTCTGACCTTTCTACTTCTATGATGTTTTTCATGATACAAATCCTCAACTGTAAAAGAATGCTTGCGTCTGCGCTGGACATCTCTATGGTGGTTGTCAGGTTCAGAATCTTCAGATGAATTAGTACACCTGTCACTGCTGTTGTCCCTTTTGTAATGCCTACAAATCTCGGAATCTTCATATGAACGGGAATGCTTGTGTCTTTTCTTTGTACTTCTCTGATGTTTTTCATTATTTGAATTCTCAAATGAATAAGAATGCTTGTCTCTACTCTTTACTTTATGTCTATCAAATTCCAAAATCTCTGATGGACTCGATTCAGAATGACCATGCTTCTTTTTATTTACCTTGCATATTTTCTTCTTTGACTTCTTATCATCCTCATTAGAAGATGACAACCCGTCTTCCCCACTCATTGGTGATGACTGCTTTTTTTTGTGCTTGGTCTTCTTTTTGGACTTGTCCCTGGGTTGGCTTGGGAAGTTGGTCAGTAGCTCAGGGATGACATCCCCACTGAGGAAGCCTGAAAAATGAATGAGGTTGGTGGTAGTTACCTCACATGCAATACAAAGATACAAGAAAGAAATCATCATGCATATTCTGGAATTGAAAACTAAATACCTCCATACTCGTCAAATATGTCCTCAGCAACTATTTGTTGGTTGGGGTCATCTGGTTTAAACCCTCCACGTGGAGGACTAATTCCTGGTTTTTGCTTGAGCTCCCACTTTAGAGGCTGCAAAATAAGCAAGATATAATATCTATATATATATATATATGGTCCTAGTGTTTTCTTTTTTTTTTGTGCATCATAATCATATAAGAATGCACTACTCAGTTTCCAGGGATGTAGGGCACTATATGTATAGTAGAAGCGTTTCAAACAGAGCAAACAGGAGAATCCATCATTATCGTACGTAAGCATAATTTTGAGATTATAACAAACAAATAGACAAGTTAATTAATCTATTTATATACTAATACACAAAAGTTGATGTTAGAGCCAACCTTTTGAGAGCAAAACAGAAGATATAAATATGGCTCAACCATATGTAGAGATCAAAGGATGGAACAATCGAAACAGACCAAGAAGCAAAGTAACAAGCTGGGAAAAGAAACAAACCAGAAATACACACACGCGCAAACAACTGATCGGTTACATTAACCAATCCACTTCATAACTGTAGGCGAGAAGAAAGTGTTCCACTACTGTCTAGAACATATATATATATATATATACACACACACACTACCTTTCCTGTCACAGATTCACAGCTACTTTACAATTTCTTCATTTACAAACTATAATTTTGTTGGAAGGCTTTTTCTACACAACTTCATTAGTTTCTCTTACATCTGGATGAGCAAGAAAAAAATACTACAGGTAAGTTGAGAAGTTGGATAGAATTTTGGCAATATACAACCAATATATGGTTGAAATTTCTGTAGATGTGCCTCCATCAAGGAAATAAGGCATTTTGCCTTTAACAATGATGGATGGAAGGAGGTTATAATTGTGAAAATTAAGAGTCACTAACTTAGAAATTTACTTAAGTTATATTTATATTCTACAATTGTTGTCTAACATCCTGACAATGGTCTACCATGCTTCCATTTCTCCAGCCATAGTAAACTGCATTCTGTTCATGGAAAGAATAATGAACTGTCACAATCTGAATTAAATGACTGACCCAAACCAGGTGACCGTATCCCCAATTCATAAACTTGCTCCAAATCCGTAAGTAACACCAACTAATTCTTCCGCTACATAAATTATAGATGCAAAGAACTTAAAGATGAGCTCGATCATGTACCAAAATATTTCTGGAAGAACAATGAAATAACAAGAACCACAAGCAAAAAGAAAATTCTTCCTTCAAGAAAATTATTATACTTGGTACTCACTGATCTCTCCTAATACTAAGAGAACAGTACTTGCAGTCTGCAACAACTTAAATATTAGTAAATGAAATGACACATTGAAAACCAAATTCTCTTAGGTTAGTATTACGCCTATTCTTTGAAGTTATGAGGTGTTCTTTGAGGTTTCTGAGATACAATCCCAACCTATAAGAGTATAAGATTCTACGTGGGAATCCTAGAAATTTTACTTCCTTTGTTTTTCAGTATTAATTAGTAGTGATCAAAACCATAACCTGTTTATCGACAGTCTTTCCCCTTTTATTCCTTACTTTTCCAGCGGCAGTAGTTTGAATGCTATGACCAAAACCACAGTTTCTTACCTCAAGCTTCCAACTAAACCACATGTAGCAATCATCCTCCCAATTGTTTTTATGGTCTCCCATAGACTAAATAACACTCTCATTTGCAAAAGTAGAACAATAGGCCTTCCCCGTCTATACTCCAAATGAACCATAATTCTATTCCATAAACCATCCTTCCCCCTACTTACATTGTACTGCCATTTTTCCCCAATAAGCATTATTAAACAACTGAACCCTCCTTATGGCTACGCTAACCCGATAATGGGGACAACAAATTTGATAAAGACTTTTTCCCTTTTTAGATAACTTAAGCTAGACGTTTTATTTACCAAACAACCCTAAACCCTAGACAAAAGTGACAACAAACATATCCTTTTCTCCCAGTTCATAAAATGTAATCTACCATCCCTGTTCAATTTCCCAAACTCTTAGCCAGCGATGCTAAGATAGTAAAAAACAAGTTTATAGAATTAGAAGGCAAACTTCAGAGAGTAACCTTAATGAGCTTAAATCTCTACTTTTCCAAAGGGATCTAAACAAATTTTGATAATAATAGAAATCCACACTTCTTTTTATTGGGTAGGAAATATAACGTACACTTCTTTCAACAACAAAAAACAAAACAAAAAAAAACTTCAAAGATCCAAGCCAAATGCTTTGAGCCTTATGCCAGCCTAGCCATGCAAGGCGTCACCTCAAGCACTCACCAATTTGACAGAGATAGGAAAAATTTTGTGAGCAAGGGATATTAAAATCCCCCCCTGTTAGGTTTCAAGATAAAAACAAAAAGGCTAACCTCACTTGGATCTGTGTGGGCAAGAATAGCAGTCAAAGGGTCATCCCTTTTCAATCGGCTCTCCTCATTAGGCATTATAGCATCCTTCAACGGACATTCACGATCACCACTTTGGTGACCAAATGCTCCACACCTTACACACTTCACATTGCGCACTTCAACTCCAAATGGCTTTGCCCTCGTAGGGACACCAGTCTCCATCCTTTAGAAAAATTATTATTATTATTATCATCATCAAAACAATAGAGTAGTATCAACTTGACTGTAGAAATTGTAATGTAACTGTGGGCAACAATTGCAAATAATAAAGCATGTCTTCCAGGCTCAAAGGTACCCTTACATGCACCAACTGTGAGCCTCGGTCACTTTCAATAGAAATAGACACTAAGAGAAACCAACCATGGTACAGAGACAGACAACTGCATCTGTGAGGAAAGAGAAATCTCAGTTCGAGATCTCAACTCCTTTTAATAATAAAATGCATAAGTCAATATATTCGTCATAGATATGCTTGACTTGAAAGAGTTGCATAACAAATTTTGTTGATTCTGACTCGAGTGATGTAACAGCTTCTTGTATGCATTTCTAGAATCACAACCCATCAACTTTATACTTTTAAACAGTACAGCAAGGACTCCGGGGTATTCAGTTAAAGTTTGGGTTATAAAGAAGTTGATGGATCACAAGAAACTGAGCCAAATTCTGAAAATGCCTACACTGAGATAAAACCAAATCTAAGAATCTTATAATCTAATTTCCTAAAAGCATTGCCAAGTTATCAATGCAACCCAAAGTCCGTGAAAGATCATTGTCATAACTAAGCCCCTTTTCTTCTCAGCATCTTAATGTATTTCAATCGGGAAACTATAAAGTAACATAAAAACATTGCATCTTACTGTAAAGGCAGCAACAGGCACACCTTGGAGCATTTTTCAAAATTTCAAATTCTTGTTCCGTTGGTAAAGGACGGCCAAACACGTCTTTGGGTCTTGGTTTTTTGGCTTCTTCGCCACTAGGAGGCATACACTCTGGTGGCCGTGGCCTAATTAGCAAGAGAAAATTAGTCCAAAGATGTAATGAAAACATATCATACAATAAGGAAGAAAATAATAAAATGCATTGTACCTTGAAGTGGAAGGGGCATCTGTTTGCGTTTGTGTTTGTGGGTCTTCAAAGGAGGGGTTATTATGGTGCTCTCTTACACTCTCATCAGCAATCTCTGCAGCTTTGGCACTCTCGGCGTTGTAACCAGGTGGACGAACATACATAAAGCTAACAGCTTTCATCATCTCAATCTACACATTAACTCAAGCAATGGGAACGGGTCCTTTCGGAGTTGGAATAATAAGTAGTAAATGGAATAAATAAAGAGAATAATCAAATGTTTTCGAGAAAAAAAAGCAGAAGAAGAAGAACAATAAGTTTTAGCACCTTTTCCTTGTCTTTCTTGGAGACGAGAGCGGCCTGGCGAAAGAATTCCTGCTCTTGGGCATACTGCGCAAATGATAAGAAAGAGAGAGAACTGAAATTACCAACAGACAAAAAAAAATTGTGATGAAGGGAAAGCATGAAAATTGAGATGAAGGGATGCGAAGGGAGAGGGGGCGGTGGGGACATGCCTCGCGGGAGACCTCCTCGGTGCGACGCTGGTGCTGGGCCTGGATCTGCTCTGCGATCCACTTGCGGCGTTGGTTGGGGTAAGAGAGAGGGTGCCATGGCTTCTGGTTGAGGTAGGAGTGGCTCCAGGCCGTACCTGACTTGGTCTTGTAATCAACCTCCCCTCCTCCTTTGTCCGAAAATCTCTTGCTCAGCCTTATCCCTCCTCCCTCTTCTTCACCTTCCATGTTCGTTTCTTTTCTTCTTCTTCTTCTTCTTCTTCTTCTTCTTTTATTATTGTTCGTATTTTTCAATAGAATGTGGTCTTCTTCCCTTCTGAAACAAACCAGGGCTACTCGGTAGGGTAGGTACTTGTGGTACTCCGTGAACGCTGTATGAAAATTGGAATAGTGGGCTTTACGACTTGGCCCATTCTCCGTTCTGCCTCAGGTGGATTCGGCATATTGGGCTTTACTGCTTGGCTGGCCCATTATCTGGGCTTCTAAATTTTGCACTAAGACAACTTGGGTTTTTTAATTCAAATTCCCATCTTCATTAATAAAGTTTGAGGTTGGGTCAAATAAAGTTCAGGGAGTTTGGAAGTTTCACTAATATAAGGCCCAAATTATAAAAACACTTTGAGGTTGTACTTGTTTTAAGAAAATTGATGACAATTTTGTAAATTATAGGAAGTTCAAAGCATCTTTGTTATTTTGTAAATGGGGCTTAGGTGTGTTTTTTACATGAAATGGACTTTAGAAACACACACAAGCCTCATTTACAACATAACAAAAAGGCTTTGAACTTTCTATAATTTACAAAACTGTCATAAGTTTTCTTAAAACAAGCACAACCTCAAAACCTCACCCAAAAAAAACCCAAAACACTCAAAACAAATAGGTAAAACCGAAAATTAGTATATTAAGTAAACTCAAACTCAAAAATAGGACAGTAGTAGAGGTTTTTTTTGTTTGTTTATACAAATTAAATGGTATAGTGCTAATTTATAATACTAATACTCATAATATATATATATATAAAGCAAAAGGCAGAGAATGGTGAAACATTCAAAATACTATAAAATGACCTTGATTAATTCAAACATTAAGAATTGAAATTATTAATTACATAAGGATAATATGGTAAATTCATATTTTTAAAAAATTAAAAAAATTAAAATTAATAACAAAATCAGATAATAGGTCATACTTTTATGGAATATAACTACCCATATTATATTTTCTTAATTCTAAAAATAAAATTTAAAAATTTTATAAAAAAAAAAACTAATTGGCACATGCGTGAGCATGTGCTAAAGGGCTAGTAAGTATATAACTAAATTTCTCAATAAACTTGAGAGATAAGGTTATCCAAAATAACATGTAGATATAAAAGTGTCGGGGATGGGAGGGAGAGAGACCTTCGCTAAGGTAGTACATTCTATTTAACACCCTAAAAAAAAAAACGAAAAGGCTACCACTTTCTTTATACTCCAACGAAAACCACAAGTCTACAGCCTATCAAGAGACAAGATAGTACATGAATTCCTGTCCTTCTCTACTGCTTCAGGCGATAATTTATGGCGTGGATTTTCCACTACGCCAAAGTAGGAAATGAAATGACATTCGTTTCTGGATGCCATCATTCTTTTGCATGCTGCTCCTCCACCCAATTTCAGTTTTCTTTTCTGGATTCACACCGTCTAGTGTTCCTGGAACTGGCACATACAAAAATTTCTTGTAGTGTGGGCCTCTTCTTTTACCGTTTTGTTTATTTCAAACGAATTTGAAGGCATACTGGAACAAAGGACTCTTATCCTTTCAATTAATGAAGCCAGCGCCAGGGACAAATCCATGATTTGAAAACATGGTGGACTCAATGTACATACGTTCTAAAAAAATATCTAATGTACAAACCTTTTAAGAATATAAAATTTCGATGTAAAGCTGTTAAAAACTTATAATCCTATATATAATGAGTTTCAAAATGTGTTTTCGTACCCCAAAATAAAACTATAAACAACACCCATACGTAAGATTGTGAAGAAAAAAAAATTCAAACAAATTACTTGCATTAATCTCATTCATTGCCTTGCGCACAGAGGCATCAGGTATAATGTTAACCATCGATTTTATATTCTCTCATAAGCTGACATCAATTTCAACATTAGATGATGTAATAAACCATATAGAAGGAGACAGATTTGCAATACTCGTTATACAGAATAGGAACTAAAGAATATATCAACAAAATTTTGTACGAAACAAACGGGTAAGAAGAAACTACATTTACATGGGTATTGAAAATAATAATAAAAATATGGGTTATTGACCGAAATGGTGCCTCAAATTTTGCTTCAGTCTCATTTTGGTCCACCAACTTAAATTTTCATTTCAATAATCCTCCAACTCTCCATTTAGTATCAAATTGGTCCCACCGTGAAAGTCAATTTTGCCATTAAATTTAGGGATAAAATCGTCTATACAGAATAAACACTAATAAAAGTTTAATTAAAAAAATATTTGTGTTGCCAAACACTTTGTCAAGAAAATAATTAACTAAATGGACGAATACAAAAGTAATGAAAATGATTAAACGGTTTCATATAGTTGATTGAAATATTGGAGAGCATATTTATGTTCTTTCCTTTTATCATCATTTATACCGTACAGGATACGAGCAGCATATAGTCAATGTATTCTAAAATTAGAAACTTCAAGTTAGGAATATCGATCTAAAGCTCTGGTACAATAATATTGTATATCCAACTGATCAGGACGAACTCAGAAGGATATATACATATCAAGGTTGGCTCATAATTTTCACCACATGATGATTTTCCCGCTAAGTAATTTAACTAAACCCCCGATCGACTGTAATGACTTTTCATCGATGATCGATCGGTTGAAGAAAAGGAGAAAACTCTTCAGATGGATCGAGACTGATGTGCTGCTGTAAGTAGCTAGGTACTAGCTAGCTTGATTATAATTAGCAGAGGAGGAGGAGGACAAAGACGTGGACATGAACGACGTACGATATGCATCCAAAAGGAAGGAAGGAAGGAAGGAAGAAAGGAAGGAACGATATGATCGATGATGATATGATGAAGGAAGTGAATTCATGAGTTACCTCAAGCGCACTCGATGGAGTGCAAGATAAGCAAGAAGGCGGTAACCCAGTAGCATTAAGGCGAGAATGGAGACATCTATCCACAAGTGGTTGAGGCCACCCATTGATTTGATGGCAGGCAAATCTCCAACACGGCAGAGGACTCCTTTGGAGCACTCATAATAATCATCCTCGTCGTACTGAACCCCAAGAAGAAGCTTGTAACAGTAGTAGCTATAGCTCAAGTACTTTAACCAGATAATGAAGGCAGGAATCTGTTGAATATAGTACCCGCCGGCGATGAGGAAAACAAGTGTTGTAACAGATGCCAAAGTAGTGGCTTGCTTTATGTCCATCAGAATGGCTCCAATGGCTAAGCCAAGGCTCTGGGACACAAGGACGTTGTAAAGAACCACCAGTAGGGAGAGGATGAAAGTGAAGGGATCAGGTTTAAGCCCTCCCATCCAATAAATTATTACCACAAATGCTGTTGGGAGTGCCAGCTCCAGTGGCAGGTCTCCAACTGTTCTTGCTAGGAAGTAGGACGAAAGCTTGTACATTCCTGATGACCTCTCTTTTATCAGCATTCTTCTTTCCTGGGGAAATGTGAAAACTGCATTGTAAAGTGGGTAGAACCCCCAGAACACGGAGAAGAAGAAGAGCAAAGCAATCTGCAAATTTACCAAATATCAATTTTATTAATTCATTTTATTATTGTTAAAACTAAATTAAATAAATAATACATATTAATTAATTATTTTCTTTTCTTACACGGTCTTCAATGTGAGACGTGGGTGTGCGCCACCAAAGGAGTCCACCAAGCGTGGCCACACTTATTACTTGGAAAATTCTTAGCCTGTTGAATGCTTCATACCTTCGCTCCCTCAGGCCCCTCTGAAGCAGCACCTTGAACTGCTGCCACCAGCTTGTGCACCAATGTTGCTCTGTACCTTGTCCTGCACTACACCACTAGTATTAGCATTTGCAAGATCTAGCAATTAATTAGAGGGAATAAGGAAGGAAAATATGAGAGAGAGAGAGAGAGAGAGGATATGTTTACTTGCAGAAGCATCTTTCATGTAATTATTGTAGTTGTTGACCTCCAAACCAGCACACAGCTCAGCTTTCAACTTTGCGCAAATATTCTTTTCGTAGGCGGAAATGAGAGCTTTTCTCACGGTCTTCTGATCCTGTTCCATGTTCTCGCGTTGCTCAGATGCATGTTTTGAATCAGGGGCGATTCCTGTACGTACGAGAGAAATTCAAACAATCAGGTGCGTATGTATGTATGTACGTATGTATGTATGTATATATATATATATATCCATGTAGGTACGTACAAGACTTAAAGACAGACGTAACAGTAACGTACGTACCGTTTGCAAGATCTAGCAAAAGATCTGCCGGATTGAGACTAGGCAAGGACGTGGAAAAACCAATGGAAGAAAAATAATCTAGGGCTGCGGAAGCAGGGCCATAATAAATGGGGGAGCCCTCGGAAAGCAAGACGAGCTTATCAAACATGTGGTAGATGCGGCTGGAGGGCTGATGAATGGTGGTGACGAGGGTTCGACCCCCACTGGCCAGCCTTTTGAGTATGGTCAGGATTCGCTGAGCTGTAGTGGAGTCCAAGCCTGAGGTGGGCTCATCTAGCAAAAGTAAGCTTGGGTTGATTAGCATCTCTTGACCTATACTCACCCTTTTCTTCTCTCCACCTGATATCCCTCTAAACAGTGGGCCCCCAATCATGCTGCTCCGGCACCCGCTCAATCCCAACTCACTGATCACGTGCTCCACGTGCTGCACTTTCTCATCCCTGCTCAGGCTCCTCGGCAGCCTCAGCAGAGCCGTGAACACCAGAGTCTCGGTTACAGTGAGATGCGGGTATAAGACGTCGTCCTGGGCAACAAACCCCGTTCTTCGTTTGATGCTTCCGCAAAATGGCTGACCATTGTACGTGATCTTTCCTGACATAAACTTGCAATTATTCTGATGATTGAGGCGCCCTCCCAGAGCCGTAAGAAGGGTGGTTTTCCCACTCCCAGATGGCCCTAGCATCGCCAGTATCTCTCCTGGGCAGACCGTACCTGTTATCCCACTCAGTATACTTTTTTCTCTACTACTAGTATTTGTGCCCCACCACGACACTCCTCCTCCTCCTTTCTGCTCCATTTTTACTTTGTAAAACACCTCCTCAAACTGCAATTTATCAAATTTATGTTCATAATTAATTCTACTATATATATAGCACGCACATGCATAATTCTACTAGATGATCATTCCATTTACTAATTAATTAAATTATAGATCATCATGTTCATGATCAGAAATTAAATTTATTAATTAATTATAAAGCTCGCTACAACTACAATGAATTATAGCTTAACCAGAGAGCATGATGATCAGATCTACACAGAGAGAGAGAGAGAGAGAGCGACCTTCAAAGTTATGGGGTACATGGTGAGTTGTAGGAAAGATTGTGAGTTAACTTGGGCGGCGGCAGCCGGGTAGGCAATCACAGCCTTGCTATCGGTTTCAGACATCTCCGGCGTGCCTTCCACAGTAGCACTGTCACTGCCGCCATATTCTGCTGGTTTTGGCACTATGCTGCTGAGAGACATGGCAAATCTGAAAGAAAACAAAACAAAATCTCGCTCCCTTTTTGGATTTTTTGGTTGCGCGCGTTAGTGAGGCTGGGAGAAGTACTTGAGTTGGCTTAATTTAACTTGGCGTCCCAACCCAAAGTGAAGTGACCTAGGAGCACTTAATTATATAGCCAATTATATATGGATGGAGATACATATATATAATCGATCGAGTCGAGGATATCCTCTCCTGACTTCTCTTTGTGCACTCCTATGGTGATGTAGGCCTAGGCTTAGCCTCCATTCCATGTGGTGATGGTGGGATCCCACCTTTTATCATACTTATATTCTAACAGTAACTATTAACCCTTATAATCGTTATACTGATATCGTCCTAGCTAGATAAGATATAGTCTCCCTTTACCGGAATCTTTTCTGTCTTTTCTTGATTAATATTAAGGGACGTATATTAAGAAAAAAATTATACACATATGATGATTTATAACGTACAGAAAACCAATAGAGGAGCCAGGAATTCTATCAAAGAGGGTCAACTTTAAATAAGTTTATAATTACATTAAACTTAGTTTTTATAAGAAAATATATTTAAGAATTCATTATAATGATTAAATTTCAATATCACAAATTTAATATCTTAGTAAGTATAACCCAAATTCTAGCAACCTAAAAATAATGAAAGAGTATCAAAAGTTGATTTTAGATAGAATGAGAAAATCAAATAAAATCCATGGCACACGCATATTATTGACATATGAAGACATGCAAACAAATATAGATCATATTCATGTTTATTGTAGACAATGTACATTTGAGAGAAGGGTTAACAGTACATATAGCTATAAAAAAACTTGTATAATGTAGATAAATATAAAGTTTTCAAAATGTTGAGAAGGGTCAAGTGACCCTTGTGGACCTTGATTGGCTCCGCCAATGCATAAAACACTTAACACCACTTTAAAGCATCCACAATGTACTCCCTAAACCACCTCCTTAGATAAAATTTAAGGAGGAAGTAAGAAAACCCACCTCCAATCATGCTCCATATCCAGCTCCTAAAATAGGGAGACCTCTAGGAGCTCCTAAATATGAGGAGAGAGAATGAACTCCTAGTGGCTCCCTATAATTTAAATCTACCATATTTAATGAATATTTTAAAACCTTTAATCAATATTGTCTATTTTTATATTATTTTTTCATAGAGATGGACCATTTATATTGAATTAAAATATAATTCTAGCATTTAGGATTCCCTAAATTAGAGAGTATGATTGAAGTTAAAATTTTATAGAGAAGCTCCGAAAACAACTTTTGTGTGTTTTTAGCTAAATTTTAATTAAAAAATAGAGAGCATAATTGTAGATGCTCTTATGACAATTGGGAAAGATGAGATATATGCTAATATGCTATACTCTTTCTTAACAATCATTTAATTTCAAAGCCAAAAGGTTTGTGGGTTATATTGAAAATACCTACAATCATTTGAAATATGAGTCGGTTAACAACTTGTGTTCAATTTTCATTCTCTAATATCGCATGTATCAGTGAAGAAGAAAAAAAAACATCACAATCATAAACGATACTATGTCTAGAAAAGACTTCCAACTCTTACAAATTCAATAAAATAAAGTAGAAATATTTTAACTTTTCAGAAGGAATAGGAATAATGACCTTTCAATTCTCTCTTAGTTGTTCTATAGTACTTATTTTGGTTTCTATTTGTTGGGATTAAAGGAAAAGTGAGGAATGACGATCGACGATTACATTTTGCATTTTCTTCTTTTGATTTGAGCTATGGATGGTATGGCATGCGATTCACTGATATTTCAGCGTACATTCTCATTGATAGAGCATAAGAAGAAATCCATGCCTCTACAGTCTACTGATGATGGAATTTACTTTTTCTCTAGCTAAGAGCAAGAATAAGTTCAAAAGTAAAAGCTGGGAGAGGAAAAAAGAAGAGTTATGGGATTACGAGAGAAAGCTATGGTGAATTGAACTGCAGCCCTAAAGAATTTTTAAGTAAACTAAAAGTGAAAGTAATGGTGTGCTTTTCCTTGTAAAGCCGACTGATTCTTATATTCCCTTCCTTTAAATATGTAGTAATTGATTTCGGACTGTAGTTTTCAACATTCGTATCGCCGAAATTCGATATGACTTTTGTATTTTATGATTGCATATGTATTAATATATCACTAATATTCATTTTAAAAGTTAGATGCCAAACAAAGTCTTCTCTCTCTCTCTCTCTCTCTCTCTCTCTCTCTTCGTTTTGCTGGTTACTCCATTTTAAACTTGAGCTGAATAACAGAAAAGAATGATTAAAGGAAGAACCCATCAATCATATTCCAATTTCTGTCCATAAAAAATAAATAATAAATAAATAAATTCTAATGGCAGAGCACTGAGACGGGTCTGAGAGAGATAAGAGTAAATGGGTCCTGCGTGATGGAGTGGAGCCTACTCTTTTTCGTTTCTGGGACTTGGAAGTCTTCGGCTACTGGACGCTGGGTGGCGCGCGCATCATACTTTAGTGCATTCTCTTTCTCTCCCAACTTGTGTATGAGTATCCATTTAAAATTTCATTATAAAAATGTATGTCGATATGACCATGAGATGGAGTTTTTATTCCACTGGAGTCTGCTCTTGCCTTTTGATATATTTATTCATTACTTACTTCCCTACTAATTCCATTATATCTATCCATATATATCATTGATTCTCTCTTTTTTTCTTTAAAATATATGTACGCGTAAAGGACCCACTAATGTAGTAGTTTGGAGTATTTACTCCTTCGGCAAGGTCCCGAGTTCGAATCCTAGCATCCGTGTAATGTGTGTGAATTTGGTATGCTATCGCCCCTCTCAATAGGAAAGTTCCTCAAAAAATATATATATACACGTACGCTATATAAATTAAACTGCAATTTCTTGGCAAAAATCACACTTAAAATAACAAATTGTTACACCATTTACCCCTTCTTCATTCAATTTATCAAGTTTTCTTTTGCTCATTCAAACTATCAAGTTAAGCACTTATTTTTGGAGTGGCGCTTGGTCAACTCCTTCTTTGCTTACATGGACACCAGATTGAATTTAACTTGTGCTTTTAAGTAATTTCATATTAGAATAAATTCCCCACATACTTTGCATGTGCAAAAAGAAGTTATTTGTGGGAAAAGTTACAAAAAAGATAAATGTGGAAGATAGAAGAAGATAGAAAGTGGCTAAGTTAGAATTACTATAGCACCCTCAATTATTAAAACTCTTATTAAACTCATTTAATATGAAAAAGGACAAAATGGTCATTTTATCATATGTGGTTATCAAAGAGGGTTCTCTTAATAATAGTGTAGATATCTAGATAGAAAAAATTTATACTAACTTTTTTTGGGGTAAATAATTTATAAAATTATCTTAAATATCGTTTAAGTATGTATCTCATTTTCCCAAATAATTAACTAGGTAATAATTGAGCTATAATGTGTCATTTTTTTATTTATTTTTTATAGTACAAGCAATAGTCTAAACTACATAGGAAGGGGTTTCTCACTCACACACACTATTATGATGTCCTAGATGTTCGAATCTTAGACCACTACTTTGCAAGTTAAGGTCTTTTTTTAACTGGACTAAACCGTATTGGCATAATGTGTAATGTTTATAGGTTACATGAATAGTTTAGAGCTTTTATGGTCAAGATGTGCATAATCCTACCCATTTTCTTTGTGAGGGATTTTTCTGATATATTTAATGAATTTCAAGAACAATCACGTGTTGATCAGGTGATTTCGTATGAGACTCGGAGATGTTCGTATGAAGGCTTGCATAAGCTCAATGGTGATGGAGCTATTGACAATGCCACAAGTTTGACTAGTGGTTTGATAATGGAGTATTTATGGGTGAACATAAAGCAATTGCAGTGTTTTCATTTTAGCTACATAATTGCATGCGCTTTATATGCAAATGCTTATTTTCTCTCTCTCCTTACAGAAAATGATTCTTATGAGGCAATCATGATGATTAATTTGGGGGAGACTATTTGGGTTGTTGTGGACAATAGTATGGATGATGTGAAAGATTTGCTTATGCATTTTTCTTTAAAGGAAGTCCAATATCCACCTAGGGATTGTAACACAATGACTCATGTTTCTACTTGTTTTGCTTTACACGAACAAGGTTGTAATTATTAGTTAGAAGAAGGCCCAGAGTAACTAATGAATTGTATTATTGATGACCTCATTGTAACAAATGCTTTCACTTAATGAAATTTACTTATTTTCAAATTTTTTATGTAAAAAATTACATGAATACTTATAATGTGATATAGTAATCACAAGAAACGTTCCATTTTCTCAAAATATGTGATGATTATAGTAATTGAATTATTAGAGTTATGGCATATATGAGCTTAGCCAACTTGATTAGAGCAAATATACTGCTCATTCTGCAGTCGAGTTCAAATTCCCCTCCATATAGTCTATATTAAATTAAAATAAAATATCAATTGTATAAGAAAGTTACTGCATATAAATAGAGGTATAAAAAAGTGGGGGGTATTTGAGAAGTTGTGGGAGGTATTATTTATCATATTACCTTTAACTTCTGAGTTTACTTTACTAAAAAATGAAAGAACAAATCACTGACAAAGTCTTGAATTTAAGTCCCCATTATATTTGTGTGTGTAAATTTCTCATTCCCTTCCTACCGTTGGAAGAAAAAAAAAAGCATAAAAACTAAGAGAGAAGAATGCGAAATGTACAGAACGTTCATAAAATGATTGGCCGAGTTTCCGAACAATTTTCATCTCGTGTGCTTTAGCAATGCAGTTCGGGAATCTACACGTGGCCTGCAATCCCAGTCAGTAATGGGTGGGGATTGCTCTGGCGTTGCTTGTATAATATTTTTTTTGCCGGTCGAAAAAGCTTGCACAATGGTCACACATGCGAATGCGATCCCTACGACATCGTTCAAATCATTTGGTGGAAGACTCGTGGCGGTCCCGCCAACTCATTGCATTATCTGCTCAATCTTTAGTGCTCCCTCTGGTATTTTTAAGAACGACTCTAGCTTCTGAACACACACACGCCAAAAAAGAAAAGAAAAAAAAGCAGAATGATTCTAGTTTCTCCAACTTCCTACCAAAATTACAATTTTTTTTTCTTCCATTCCTTACATTTCCCAAAGTAAAAAAGGCCGCTGTGCATGACCTATAATCATCAATTAATCTCAGAAGTTGATGTTACTATTTTTTTTCAAATCACAGTTTGATATGTGCGTATAAATTTTTCTTTTTATGTTCTTAATGCATTATTTTTGCATATATGTCAAATTGTGATTTACATGAAATAAAAATGTCTCCTTACAAAGAAAGACGGAAGCAGTGTCCTTAAAACAATATTCAGAACCCAATTACTTATAACAGGGAATGAAGGTTCTCTTAATAATAGGGATGAGTGCATCAATGAGCCAATATTATATATATATATATATATATCAGAATGTTCCACTGCATATGTATGAAGCCTCGTTTTCATATTAACTTAATGCTAATATTTGGATCTAAAATTTGGAAAGATATGTTAACCAAATGTGAAAGGACTAGTACCACTACAAGAACTGGTTACTGATGATTAGTAAAGAAAGATACAGGCAGGCATGAGAGCAGCAGGCACTACATGCACATGAATAAAATAAACACAGAAAATGATGGTTGAATTAATTAATTGTCACATATACAAGTAAGTAGTCCACAGCACACACGCGTGGGGTGGAGTGGAGGTAAGTGTTTGTTTGTGTCATTATCATATAATAATATTATATGAAGGGATGGGATGTGTGTCGTACTGGGAATAATCAGTTGAGTGGTGTGGGAAGATCACTTTCTTTTAATGTTAACTTTGGTGGAGATGAGATGACCCACTTCCGTTCAAGAAGAAAAACTTATATAAAACAAGGATAATATTGTTTTGTTATACTAATTAAGAACAGTTTGTTATATGAAAAAGTCGACATATCATGATAGATAAAAAATAACAAAATAATATTATCATTGTTTCATGTAAATGTTTCTCCCGGCCAAACCAACAGATTCCGGCCTTAGTAACTCTCACATACATATACTTTACGTTATCTTTGAACAGATTATATTAATCATTAATATCGTCCAGCCAGCTTTTGAGGTAAATTTAATTATCATATGATGATGATGAGGCAAGGGAATATTATTTGCGAGCATTATAAGACAGAAGGATCGACCGATGTAAAGTAGTTGGATGGATCATGGATGGTCCGTGTGGATTGTCATCACTCTTTCTTCTTTTTAATTTGGGTCTGGTCAGGTCAGTTAGGTGATAATTGTTTATTATGATGTATATGGTGTTTCTGCAGATTCATTATATTAATTCAGCTTCGCGTGCTACCTACGTAATTTTATTACCAAATTTTACTGCCTGGTCATTTTTGTGCGTCCCCACCAACAGAACCCAAAACTATTTTTTCAACTGCCTTTTATAAGAAAATGAAAGATCATTCAGCCTGCCCCAATAAAAACAATATAAGAGGATATGATCACGAATCAATCAAGGATGATGCGATATTATGCTCAACCAACAACTATCCCATGATTTAACACATACAACAGTTACATTCGGGCGTGTCAAAATATGTTTTACTCAAATTTGTCCACCCCCGAGAATATACCAAAAAATTATATTAATTGCGAGCGTACACGTGTTGATATTAATTGCTATAAATTATAAATCTGGGGTAATAATAGACGAGTAAGTCAAAATGGAAATGATTTTTGATAGTTTGCGAACTAAGTTGATTATGATCACATGAGGTTGTCTTAATGATCACATGAGGACGACAGCACTTGTGACTGGTGTTAAAAAGAATCGAAGAAATCTGCTAAAAGTGATTGAGTTGGATACTGGTGTTTTCTTTTAATTTCTTTCGGTGCCCATATTCGTAGTGAGATGAGATTATTAGAAGAGTGGGAAAGTACACAAAACAATGGATACCTTCGCGTAAATGAAAGGAGCTAGCTAGCTAGCTAGATCTGGGCTATTATACCTATACGCAAGTTGAGGATGCTGCATCCATCCATGATCGAAATATATTTATATAATATGTACTCACAAACCCTTTTAGCGCGACACACATTTTACACATACGCATGTGTAGATTCCAAAGCATGTCACTGCCATCAAATTTTAGAGTCCCATCTGTTCACCCCATAAGGAGATGTGGGGTCAGGCACGCTCTGTAAACAGTATACTGTCCTTTTCTTTATCGGATCAAACTGGAAAGAGAGTTTGCTTAGAGCCCAAGCAACAGGTCTCAGGGTGATCCAATAGTTTTGTTTGGCTAAGCCCATTGATTGATCTATTATCTGGTTTTTAACGAATCTTAACTTATAGTCAAGTCATTGAGCTCTAAGTGGGGAAATGACTTAGATTAGCTATTTTTAATGCCTTGTATGATTAAGGACTTCAATATTCTACTTTAATTGTGGGTTTGCCCAAGATTGGGAAAGAAGCTTCAAGATCGGGGTAGAAAACCCAAGATTGGGGTAGCTTTCCTAATAGAGAGTTCTAGCGATTTCTTGTTTGATATTGAACCAGATATAAAACGATAAAAGAATAGCTTATAAACTTAAATGCAATCAGAAAACATGGTTTATAACTGAAAATTTCTCAATTTAGTTCAGTACAACAATAATTTAAAGGAAAATAGTTGATAAACTGTTAAATTTACAAACTTATGAAGGGAAAAACAGCTTGGAGGAATCATACCAAGTGTCGGCAAAGTAATAAACTTAAAAGATAACTCATGTGTTGTCAACTGGATATCTTAATTGAAAGGATATTAGTGGAGTTCAACGACATCAATTGTTGATCGAGTGTGAAGTCTGGGAGAAAAGTTGTCTCTTTTGAGAGTCGTGCCCTGCTAGTATATATAGGTTTCTTGGATTTTGAATATGCACGATTGGTGAATGGATGGTTGAAATTGATGTCAATCCGTTCTTTGCAAGTAGATTCATTGAACTTAAGTGCTTTGATCTTTGTGTTGATGGTGAAAATTGCTTAAGCATGGCCTTTCTTCGACAAGTTGGTCCAATAGACGTTTATGGTTCAAATCGCATTTAATGGATTTACCCAAGTATATTCGGTGTATATTATAACCTTACAGATACAGCACGCGCATAGGATTTACCCTCAGTCTCACGTAAGCACGAGCACTATACTAGCATGACATCTTTAACTTTTACTTTGCTTTTTCAATAACACGATTTGCTTATCTTATGCATACAATACAAAGAAGGAAATGTTTTGAACACCTCTCCACTTCCATGAGTAGCCAAATTGAGGTCAAGACAAGGGAATCTATTTGACAGTTGAATCAGAATGGACAGAGGCAACTGCGCATAATATATATATATATATATATTTATTCTTCTAATGGGTTTTGTTCTTTCAAAAGAATTATGTATCACATAAATGTTCTTCAATCAAATTTAAAAAGTAAAAAAGTAAAATTCTTGTGTTCTAAAATATATCCACTAAACTGCATCTCCTCAACAAGAAATCATATCAAATGCATTAAAAAAAAAGACACAATCTTTTATCTCAACGGGTTTACTGTCGAAATTCCGGAATTAAGAAACTTTACAGCACAACCAATCAAATGTTTTCTCAATCTGAAGATTTTGGCAACGAGTTGGAAGGCCCTGAGAAAATAAGTCCTCTCTGGTGTATCTTATTAATTGTTGCATCTTTGTGGATGAGAGGTTCGGAGGCTCGAGCCACGTGAGGAATAACATCCAGAGCTGCTTGTCTTTCTCTCAAAGACGCCCAAGTCACCACATAAAGACCAGCAATAATTAGTAATCCCCCTAAAACACTGTTGTCACATGTAAAAAGAAGACCAAATAAGCATCACTCCAACAAAATGCTAGCTCGGCCTTGGCCTCGGCAAATATATATATATATATATATATATATAACAGTACATCTTTGGCCAACCAACAGAAGGATTTTGTCACACAAGTATTGGGTGTGACCAGAGCATACCTTCCCAAGTAAATAGGGCTTCCAAGGAAAATTCTTGACAAAAAGGCCGAAGCTGCAGGTTGAAGTGGATTGTAAAGAGCAACCAAAGCAGGCCCCAAAATCTTATTGCTCCATGTTAGCAGTCCATAATTAAGGGCAGATGCAACAGTTCCCTGAAAACCAAAGAGTGATATTCACAACTTTTAACAATTCAACCCGCTTTCACATAAGATCTGCTAGAACTCTTAATAGCATAAAGAATTCAAAAGAAATGTTAATAGCAATATTATCAACTGTATGATTCAATAATTGCAAAAAAGTTACAGGCTATTTAACTTGCAAAGCAGAAGATATTATAAGGAGCATCAAAGAGCCAATAGACATGCCATAGAGCTGTCATCAGTTATATGAGGCCTAATATGCAATCAGAGTTAATGAGTGATCAATCAAAAACACACTCGCATAATCAGAGTCAACGAGTGGTTAGGTTGCTGATTATCTTCTGTAATTTACAAGGCTTGTTGTGTCAGTTTTCACTGCAATGAAACTTAGGGTGGGTAATGCAGCATAACTAGTAGGGGGGCCTCTCTCTGGTTGAGCTAACTGATGCTGAATTTGAGTTACTCAATCATGAAGATGAAAAAAGGGTCTTGTGGGGGTAGAAAGAGGGTCTGAAGCCTTTTTTTTTGGGGTTCCAGTGTAATAATCCGAAATTATCACCCGACCCGCAAACACAGACAATTTACTGGCACCCTCAAATTGGGGTAAATGTTCGAAGCTCCAAATTAAAAACAAGTCAGCAGATTACTTTTACAACTTTTTGTTTGCATTTGGAAATAACTTGGGCTCTCTTTTGTAATGTTTTTGGTTTATGCTATTTTAGTTAAAGATAGAGAAAGAAAAAGGAAAGTTTAGAATAGTTATGCTAGTGAGGGAGAGATGAGAAAATATGTAAATGGTTTATGAAGTAAAGACAAATTTACAACTTTACATAATTGTTTATTTTAAGTTTTAGTTTTATGTATTCTCCATGATTTCTTCCTCACCTTTCTCCTTGTCATCTCCCTTTCCTCCCTTTCCCCTCCATCTTTTTACTAAGAAAATAACCAAACCAAAATGAAAGTTAGTTTGCTTTATGGGATGAAAAATTTGGCAGAGCTTCAAAGTTGAATGCTACAAAAGAAAAAAGTTGACTTTTTATATAGTGTATATTCTTTAAGATATTAAGTTTAAACCCTTTTGATCCACACAGTATTTAGTTCGTCAGCCATTAGAACCCTAGACAGATTAGTTCATCTAAGAAGGTTAGGCTTCTGTTTATTTTAAATCCCAATAGCACAAAATATTTTCTATAAATTAGTAATCCATTCCAAAAGAATACAGCTTTCCATCGGTCTATAGATTCCTTACATACCCAAGGAGATGAGAATGAGGATCATTTCCAGAAGTTTAACAGAATCACACACTATGATCTGTTGAATATACCGCATGGAATTGTCATCAAAACATATGCTCTCTCTCTCTCTCTCTCTCTCTCTCTCTCATCTTTAAAATCACTAGCACATCAAAGCACAATCCCATGATTTAAATAGTCACTCAACTTATCTTTGTATACACGAGGAATTATGATTAAAAGTGCTGACAAAATTTCACATGGATAAAACCAGATTCAGCTAAATATATCATTAATTGGAAACTTACAGCGTAAATAACAGCAAAAAGCTCAGACTGTGTCAAGCTCCAGTCTGTTGACTCATTTGTCATAAATAATGCGGTCACCACCATCAAAAGAGCACCGAAGAAGTATGAATATGCTGTGACTGACAAGTTGGCAGGATATCTTTTCAAAAGTGGAGCCTGAAAGTTACCACAGTAATAAATGGAATGTCAAGTTATCAACTGAAAGAAATTGAAAACACATGATATTTATATATTTCCAAGCAGTTGAACAAAAATGTATGCACTAAAGAAAGGAAAAGGTCACTCTACCACCTTGTGTATGTTATTTATTTCATACTGTCCCCCTGTTATGTAAAAACTAAAAGTATCCCTGCCTCCCCACCCCCCTACCCGGATTTATGTATTATGCATTCTATTAAGATTGACAACGCATGTATCTCCCTCAATAGAACAAACCAAAAGTTTATAAACATCAACTTTTGATGATATGGTGACTGGTGGAGAAAACGACAGATTTTATAGCTTCAAACATCAGAGTTGCTACAAAATGCATGAGTTGTCATTAATTTGCAATGGAAAATGTTGAACGACCCATACCAGATTAAATCATAGGCTGTAAAGTGACTTTTTGAACCACGGAATGTAACAAAATCCATGAGCGTGTGTTAAAGTGAATTTTCCCCTTCAAAGAATGTAACTAAATAAAACCAAAACAAATACAACCATTTTCAACCAAAATATATATCAGGTCGAACCCCTCTCAGCCCCATAGTATGCACCTAAACATCTAAGTGATAGTCGAGGACATGCAAGATGGTGCAGAACATGATGGAATCATGAAATTCCAACAACAAATCAGCAAATGAGCAGGCATGTCAATGAAGCAAAGAATGCGAACGTAATCAAGTGTGATGCTTCCTATCCATAGGAGTGATGCCTATGAAACCATTTGGTGGAGAACTGGTATTTAGTGTTATCCTGTTCATTCTTCAATTGGTGAACCCTAGCAAACAATCAAATTTAACCTTTCCCTTAATTTTTTTCAAACATTAACTTCACAAATTCCCAATTTTTGTAACCCTAACCCTAATTTCCCCAAATCTGATAAGATCGATAAAGATTATTAAAGCATATCTCCACTACATACACATACAGACTGGAATCAGTTTATCTTGAGCAGCCCTCCTACCTTCTTCGTTTCTACTTTTAGATTTCCAATTTCCGAGTACGATGGCTAGGAGGTTAGAGAAATTGATGTGGGATTTCCTTTAGAATGGAGCTATAAGGGAAGAAGGATAATTCATATTTGTAGAAATCAAAAGATAGATGAGGATTATCTATTGGAAAATCATTGAAAGGCCAATGTCTTGCTGGGAAAATAGTTGTGAACAGATGAGTTTGTAATTGGGACATTCTCAAGACTACCCTTGTGAGGGCACAACGCAGAAATGACACAGACAGGAAACGTCTAGCCTGCCATAGTTTGAGCATTGTAAGTGTGTAACTATGAGAGAAGCAGTTTTAGGAACATCTATAATAGTAGTCTAGGCTGTTGAGGATATATACTTGTATCTGAGACAAGTAAGCTAATTAAATAATAATTGTTGTGTACATTTATATGATTCATTTCAGTTAATTACATTCATCTAATACGTATGCGAATTATCGCTCACTATGAATTTCTAGTGCAACAGAAGAAATAAATGCACAGAACACACATTCATCCGTTTGAAGTGCATTTTTGTCCTAATTTTTCTAACATCCCTGTTATTCAATTCATATCAGATTTCCCAGTAAACCAACAATTTAATGAATTTTTTGCTTCTTCACAACTCTGAAATGTTAACAGTATATACACAGATCAGGAGTTAGTAAACAAACAAGTAATAGGTATGCTAACCAATCATACACCTACAAAACAAGGACTTGGAAAGCAGCTTACCTCTACATAAGACAGAAATTCTATGATCAAAAGTAAGAAACCAATTATACTGGCCTAAAAATTTGGGTAAAGCCAAGACTTAATTACACTTTCCAAAAAATTCTTGAAACAGATTATCTAGTTCGAACTCCTTCAACTAGTAGCAAGCTCACATTTTGGCTGAAAGAAAGAAAGTATTTTCCCAGAACAAAAGGGAAACGAAAATAAAAGAAACACAACATTTCTCAGAAGGTTTTCCCACGAAATAAAAGAACGAGGTTATGTACATCATTCCTTCACTAAATTGAAAAATAATAGCACTGAACAAGCTCACCTAGCACTTATTACCTAACCTTGTGTTTGGATGGAGGAATAAACTTAGAATTTGTACATAAGGTAGAGTTTTAAATTGACATGTACTATTTCCCTTGTTTAGGTTCATAAACATAGAAATTTAGAAATTCTATGTGGGAAAAAATGGAATTTGGAGGTCATAAACTCCAACTTCAGATTCCATCTAAATAGGTGTCATTTCTAAATTTCAAGACAGTGAGAGGTTTAGGGTTTATATTTCATAGATGAATCCCACTATACTTTTAGATTACCCAAACTAGAAACTCTGCATATTCTAGAACTTTAAAATCTCATCATTTTAAATTCCATCATTCTGAAATTCTTTAGTATTCTTAAACTTATTCATCCAAAAAACAGGGTAAGTGACTTTGAGGCCAACAAAAGTTTTTTTGGCTAACCTAGGAGCAATGTAAGGGAATGGTCAAATGTGAAAAGCCACTCACCAAGAAATCAACAATCTTGCATTATTTTTCACTTCTAGTCCTAGTCTTCTAGATAGGTATTTGGCATAAGTGGCATGACAGAGGCATCCCCACATTCTAGAGAACTTGGTAATTCAACATAATTGATCAGTCAGGAGATTTTTTTATTTTTATAAATCACACACCTAAAAAGTAAATGAGATAGGTATAGATTCAACAAATCAAGTTAAAGTATAAAGTCATGCACCTGAATGGCTAAAAAAGCGGCCATGCACATACAGTTCCCTAATAAGCATAAAACTCCAAGATGAAAATGATCTAGCCCAAACTCTAGAAAACTAGACATCAACCATCCAGCTGGCTCCGGTTGACCTCTGGCACTTATTTCGCTCTGTGCTGCAAAGTCTGGCTCTATATATCCAATCAAAACAGGTCCTCGGAATAAGACCATTAATATGGCTCCAAAAACACATACAAGTGTACCACCAACCTTTGCCTGCCCTTCAGTTCTAAGCAAGTTCACTCTTTCTGTACTGCATGAACAATTTCACATATGATATTGAACAAGTAATACCTAAACATGCAAAAGTGTGCATCTCTACATGTAGAGAAATATAAACTGACCCCATTAGAACAGCCAGGATAAACGTGAACACTGGGATAGCAGGCTGTATCGCAGCAGCATAAGTTGGATTTGTGTAGCCAAGACCAATAAGAAACAAAAGCTGGTTGCCAAAGATCCTATTTAATATAAGAAAAGCAACAAGAATCAAATGTCAAAGGGATGCTGCATCAATCAGCCCAGTAGATTAGTAATATAAGTAATCACAATATGATTATAAAGGTAGCACTGAAGCATCTAGTCTTACCCACTTAGTCCAAGAAAGAAGAAGGACATGAACAGGCGTCTATTCATTGGTTGTCGAATCCGTCTGCACACAGGAGATGAGAAATGTTACATACTACTGTGTTTGGTGCATTTACAATCCTACATGAAAGCAAACTGCATAATCATGTTCACAATCATGTTCACAAGGATGAAGAAGATGATATGCCCATGTTCAAATTCAGGACCCATTTGGATATACCCCTCAAAAGTTTAATTGCTCAATGTTATTCAACGGTATGACTTCAAATACAAATGAATCATCATCTATGGAGCTAGTATATAAAGTACATTCATTCTAGCAAATAAAAGGCCACCATTCATGGGTTGGACCCACCAAAGTAGGATCTTTGGAAGGACGTGTGGGTCTGGTCCTAAAGTTCCACGGTTCTTGCATACTGTATCCATTCTCAAGAATCCAACCCGTGCAGTTGCACTTGACACCTGAGACTTTCACCAGGCCATGAGACAATGGCTCAGAAATATTGTGATGATCTGGTAATAAAACTCCAAGGAAGTGACCATGAATGATGAAAATGGTTCTCAACTTGATTGCATTATTTTCAAGATGATAGATTAAGAGTCTATACAATAAACAATGCGAACATTCGATACCCAAACATGCCCTTAAACAGCAGGAACAAAAGTCGCAATATCAAGATAAATAAGTCAGAAATCATGGTCTGCGTCTGAGCATACAATACAGAGTTGCTGCTGGATTAAACCCAAGTTCGCAAAGTATGAATGTTGAGAGAGAGAGAGAGAGAGAGAGAGAGAGAGAGAGAGAGAGAGAGATGACACAAATGAAATTTGGATTACATTAGTTGCAAATGGAATCGAAATTGATGGGTGGCATAAGGTCTAACGAAATAAATATAACAGATAAAAGAGAGCATACTTTTCACGGACATAGGCGATGGGAGCAAGGATGGCAAGAGCAAGGAGGTCCCGGAATACGCAGAATACAAGCTGGTTGATGCCAACATTGAGGGCCACTTTGGTAATTACATGATACCCTCCGTTGAAGAGCTGAACCACAGCCATGGCCGTATGTGCCCTCCAAACGTCACCTCCTCCAACTCCAACAACCCCTGCCCCTGCCATGCCCGCAGCTGCCATCACTCTCTCCCTTTCTTTTCAGATTTCAGATGTCTAAGGGAAGGGGGAGAGAGAGATTTGAAGGAAATGACAGTTTGTTTTGTTGGGTAAAGATACTCAAGATTGGTTGGATTTTGTGTGAGTGAATCAAACTCTATCTGTACGTATGTGGACCGGACAACCCTTTATCCTTAATCTTCAAGACTCCTCACTGTTTGCCGGTTTTGGAGATTCTCTTTCCATACAATAAAAACAACCACAACCACTATTTTGTTATGATTTTATTCGCATCGGCGGCGGCATTTCCCTTCATTTTTTTTAACCTTCAAACCAATCCCTCGTCAAGACGAAGTCACGAACAGCCCTGCCTTCAAATTCCCAATCGGCTTCTTCTTTGTTTTCTGTCTTTTTCTTTTTTTAACCTTTTCTTTATTGCTCTCCTCCTTTTGAAAAGTACAAATTAAAATTACTGTTGCGGGTATAAGATAATTTTTTTTTCCCTTGGAGTTAAAAATTAATTACTGTAAATTTTAAAAAGGCCTGCAATGCAACATGTCAAAGTTTTTGGTTTTGCGGGTTCTTGTCATGAAATTTGGATCAATTACCACTAATTATGAGATTCTTTGGAGCCTTGCATATCGGGGAAATGAAATGATAGAGGATTGAGGTCCATCTCCATCATAGTATGCATTAAATTTAAGCATGGTCTACCGTTGAATTGTTCGTTTTTGTTTTATTTTAATTTGTTTGGACATGGCTACCCTTATAATATCCGATTATAATTGTTTCTAATTCTTTATAATAAAAAATGCATCAAGCCAACACAAACATTAACCAAAAATCCAGTGATGGGATTGAGCTCTATACGGTACACTTTTTGCCCCTAACTAATTTGTTGACACGTACCCTCCTACTTAACACAAGTTAAATAAGGTCATCCATCGCTTTTAAATAACACCACACGCATATATATAGTCAGTCTTCACATTATAAATTTTCTTTGAGTTTATCTTGGAAGCTGGTTCATCTGTGTTTATGTCCACATCCAATTGAGAGCTCTCTTTTTTTTTTTTCAATCCTTGCTTCCCAAAAAGCCTCGTACACTCTGCCTCCTCAAGTATGCTTTATTTTTTTATATATCAAAGTCATTTGTTCTTCTTTCCCTTTCTTTGTATGAATAGTATGAGGCCATTAAGGTCCCGTTTGTGATTGTTTTTTTTCCCCAAAAAATATACTTCACTTTAAAGTTAAGCAATTTAAGGTATTTGATAAATATAAAATGTCTCAATTATTTTAAAAGTAGTGGTCTTTTGACAGCTACTTTTAAAAGTAAACTTTGAACTGTTTTTCAAAGTTGATTTCAAAAGAAGCATAGATGAGCCTTTAATGAAAATGTTAATTCCTAAATTATCATCATTCATTTTTAAAAATGACACCACATCCACCTCCACATCCAACTCCACCACCTCCACCACTAACTTCATCACCTCTACCACCACCACCACATCCTTCTCTGCCACAACCACCACCTCCTCCTCTACCTCCACCACCACCTCTTTCACTACCTTCACCTCCATCTCTTTCACCACCACCTTCACCACTACCGCTACTGCTACAACCACATAATTAGCGCATAACACTTTCAACGTCATGCCTATTTTAGTCATTATTTACAATTACAACAATTTTATATTAAGATTTACCAAACGATTTTGACACTGTTTTTTTTTACTAACTTCACTCTAAAAATATTATTTACCAAACATGAAGCTTTTTACTTTACAGCTAATTATTTTTAAAGCACAATAGAATCAACTTTTTTTAAAAGTGACAACAATCTCAAACTAACCCTAAATACGTTTTCATAAGTTGGGCTCCAACCCTCCTCCTCTAGTCTCCACCAAAAAACAAAAATCATAAACTTATCGAATGTCGGTGTAAATAATTACGTTACTTCTTTGCAAGACCATACATAAATAAATTTAATAACCAACAAGAAAGAAAGAAAGAAAGAAAGAAAGAAAGAGAGAGAGAAACAAAAACAATGGAGCTGACGGGAAGGGCTGCCCATCCACTTTCGCTTGGGCTGCCGCCGGTCCATTTGCAATTCCTGGAGGAGCAATCGCGGCCAAGCAAGCACAAAGGGGTAGGGATAAGGAGCTTGCTTGGATATGGTGGAGGAAAGCGTCTTAATAATCGAACTATTCTTCCTTTCTTCAAGAACAGTGTCATCCCAGCAACTTTGTTATGCAGCAAAGGCAACTACATCTACAGGTGCTGCTGCTGGCGATATTTTGGAAGTGGATTTGAGAGATATTAAGGACAAGTGCAAAAAGTGGAATTGGAAGGGTAGATACGCCATCAATTACTTTGTTTCTCACTCTTCTTCTGATCCACACTCATCAAATCCAAATCCTCCCCCTATACTTCTTGTTCATGGTTTCGGTGCCTCCATTCCTCATTGGCGCAGGTTTGTCTTTTGTCCAATCTACGCATGCATGCCTTAATGCTTATCCATATCTATATCCATTTTAGCTAGCTAGCCAGTAGCCACACATTATCCCCCAAAGCCAAAGTTAAAGACAGTAACAATCAAGTCAAGTTATTAATTTCATCTGTTTTTACTATTTACCCCCAAAGTTAATGTGATTGATTGCTTTACTTGCTCAGAAATATTAGGACGTTGGCCCAGATTTATACCGTTTATGCTATTGACCTCATTGGGTTTGGTGGCTCAGAGAAGCCAGTAGGCTTTTCATATACCATGGAAAAATGGGCTGAGGTAAATGCTCTCCGAGTCTCCGAATCATATTTATTTCATTATAAAATTAAAATCCAATATATTCTTATTTAAATTAAGAGAATATATAATATTATTGTAAACTTAAATACAAGTTTCTGACTCAAGTGTCATTAATTACTGTAAACAGTTAATCTTGGATTTTTTGGATGAAATTGTTCGAGAGCCGACTGTGTTGATAGGGAACTCTGTTGGGAGCCTTGCTTGTGTCATTGCTGCTGCCTCAGCCTCAGGTGCTGAGGCAGAATCTAATAATAAAGCACTCGTTCGAGGGTTGGTGCTTTTAAATTGTGCGGGTGGTATGAACAATAAAGCAATTACTGATGACTGGAGGATCAAGCTTTTCTTACCTTTGCTTTGGTTGATTGATTTTCTGTTGAAGCAACGAGGAATTGCTTCCGCCATTTTTGAGCGTGTCAAACAGAGGTGAGCTATTCAACTATACAGATGATATGATTCATTCAGCAGCTATATATAGCCTATACGTATGTACATATATGTACATACATACGTACGTAGTAGTTATAATACAAATTTATAAATAAACCCAATTCTAGACATTTATTTATAAAAAAACCCAAATACTATTTAAACATAGAAACACACCCAAAATCAACCCCAAAATCAATAATTGTATATTTTTTGGGTGTGTTTATAAATGAGTTTTGAGTGTGTGTAATGATGAGTTTGTGGTGTGTTTATAAAGTGTTTTGACTGTTGGATTTTTTTATAATTTTAGCCCCTATTTTGAGTGTTTTAGTGAAACCCCCTAGTTATAATTGAGCTAGCTAGCACGTCGTGACTCGTGAGTATATATATTTATATCGATCTAGTCTGAGTCTGACCATGTATATATATATATGACATGCTTGATGCAGAGATAATATAAGGAATATCTTATTGTCTGTCTACGGGAATAAGGAATCTGTTGATGAAGAATTAGTAGAGGTAGAGTATCCTCTCCTCAGTTTAGCATTTCGGTTTCATCAATAATTAAATTACATACATGTCCCGACCTCTTTCTTTCTCCCATTTTCCTTGCAGATAATCATGGAACCCACCTGCGACCCCGGGGCGCTTGATGCTTTTGTTTCTATCGTGACTGGCCCCCCAGGACCAAGCCCGGTGCAGTTGATGCCAACAATAATCTCCTCCTCCCTACCACTTCTAGTTTTATGGGGTGATGAAGACCCCTTCACTCCGCTTGATGGACCTATTGGCAAATACTTCACCTCCCTACCTTCTCAACTACCCTACATCACCCTCTTTGTTTTACAAGGGGTTGGGCATTGTCCCCACGATGACAGGCCTGACTTAGTACACCAGAAACTTCTTCCCTGGCTGGATCACTTTTCTACTGTAACTCACACTTAAACACATAATTAACTACTTGTTGACAATTTAAGAGAGTCCATTGTAGATGCTCTTATAACGAATAAATGACATAACATCTTAATAATTTTTAGGAATGGCAGGTTTATGTGATAAACAACTTTTGCACATTCTTATCTCACCTTCACATTTGTATGATGTGGGCACGTGTTGGCCCAAAACACCAAAAAAGGCCTAATAACCTAGTGCAACCCCAAGTGTGGAATATAATTGGCAAAATTCCTTGTTGGGTTAGGTCTCCGGTCCTAAGAGCATCTCCAGCGCGAAGCCCAGCCGGGGAAAGGCTGCCAGAGGCAGCCGAGACAACTCCAGCGCAGGCCCGTAGCCGGTTTGGTGGTGGGTCCCACGTGCCTGAGCAAGCCCAAGGGCAAGTCTTGCTGGCCGAAGTTAGTTGGCGTCGGCGGCGTCGTGGCCACGACGCCACCATCGACAGCCTCAACGGCGGGTGCCACGTGGCGACGGGGACTCTCGGATGGATTTTTCCGAAATCCGACGGTCCTCGTTTTTGGCTAAAAATTGCAAAAAAAATCGAAAAAAATCTGAATTTTTTAAAAAATACCCAAAAATTCTGTATTTTTTCTCTATAAATACCTAACCATTTTATTTACTTTCCACACTAAAATCTTCATACAATTTCTTCTCCATCCCATATTTTTTACTCTTTACTCACATTATTCACTTTCCACACCAATTCTTCATACAAACTTTTCTCCTTCAAATTTTTTTGTTTATCTCCACTCACATTTTTCACTTCCACACTAATTATCCATACAAACTCTTCTCCTTCCAATATTTTTTACTCTCTTTCTACTACTTTCCATTTGTATAAAAAAAACGAATGGCATCTTCTATTGAAGTCGGAGGCTCGTGGTCAACGAATGAAGATATTGCGTTGTGTCAATCTTGGGTGAACATTAGTCATGACCCTATCACGGGTAATGAGATGAAGTTTCATCACATGTGAAGTTTCAAAGATCGGGTTCTATTCGGACCGAAATGGCGTTGTCTAGTAGATGGAAACTTCTCAATAAAGAGTTAGGGAAATGGAGAAATGCCTTGACAAAAGCAAAGACGAACATTCAAAGCGGTCAAAATTTGACCGATGAGGTAAAATATTTATAATTGCCATTTTAATCAATTCAATGTCACTTTTTTTTATTGCATATTCTATTTGTTTTTCTTGCATAATGTTTTTTTTCTTGGTGCACCTTTAATTTGTCTATATTTTCTTGCATAATCAATTTTATTTTTGCATTTCAAAATAGTTTATATTTTCTTGCATAATAATTTGAATTTTCTTGCACTTCCAATTATTTATTTTTAATAGATGGTACAAGCACAAATGTGGTTCGGTGCCATGGGGCAAGGCAAAAAAAGTTTCATGCATTTCCAATGTTGGGAAATTGTGAAGGATTGTTCGAGATTCAAAATTATTCCCACCGGTCCCCCGGTTGTGATGAATGAGACTCCACTCCACGATTCAACATCAACCGATTCTCCATTGGACTCCCCAATGGAAACGGAGTCACCATTTGTGCCACGTCCGCCAAGACCTATTGGGAGAAAGGCGGCAAAGGCCAAGAGAGGGGCCACTTCGACCAATGATTGTGTACAATTATTGGAGCAAATAGCTAAGAGCACCTCACTAAGAATCGAGAGAGACTTGAAAAGAGATGAAATGGACATGGCACGAGAGGAAGCATTTGTTCTCCAACAACAAATGGCACAAGAAAAAGACATAGAGGATAGAGAGATGAAAATCATGGCTATGGATACGAGCCATATGTCTCCCGAAACAAAGGCCTATTGGAAGCTACGACGAAGAGATGTGATGAGGAAAAAACTTTTCAATGACGACGGACCTAGCAATACGGATTGGTTAAATGATGAAAACCATTAGGAAGCAATTGAAACACCTTTGCCATATGTTGTATTGTTGTATTGTTGTATTATCCTTTAATTTGTTGTATTGTTGTATTATCCTTTAATTTGTTGTATTGTTGTATTATCCTTTAATTTGTTGTATTGTTCCCTTATCCTTTAATTTGTTGTATTGTTCCCTTTTTATTCAATAAAAAAAGCATTAAATTAAATGACTATTTATTAAAAACATTTGAGCATCAAAACAAATATTAATTAAAAAAAACCTTCATTGATTGCAAACAACACACAACACAAACCATACATAAAACCCTAATAATAAAAAGCATAATTCCAAAAAAAAACCACACATAACATAAAGCATAATTCCAAACAAAACCACACACAAAACAAAGCATAATTAAAAACAAAGCATAATTAAAAACAAAGAAAGCATAATTCCAAACAAAGCACTAATCTTGACTTCATCCATTGTGATTGCCTTTCATCTCCCACAAGTGCTCGATCAAGTCACGTTGACGTATCTCGTGAACATATGAAGATTGCATTTCTTGATACCGATCAATCATGGGGTTGTTGAATTGACCATCCCGAAGTATGGGTTCGGGCTCCAGTGGTAGTCCATTTAATCCAATCGGCCTTTCATATATTCTTGTCAACGATGTGTTCATTGGATCGGGTTCAAACACCTCTTCAGCATCATAGTCATACTCATCCTCCACAATCATGTTGTGAAGGATGATGCAAGTCATCATAATACTCCGCAGCACCTCCTCATCTAGCATCCGAGCAACACCTCTAATAATTGCCCAACGAGCTTGCAAGATACCGAAACACCTCTCCACGTCTTTCCTGTAACCTTCTTGAAAGGAAGCAAAGTTTCTTTCCTTCTCGGATTGGAGATTCGGAATTGTTTTCACGAATGTCGTCCACCTAGGATAAATTCCGTCGGAAAGGTAGTACGCACCAAAGTAAACGGTATTGTTGATTTGGTACGTGACTTGGGGGGAATGACCTCGCAATACCTCATCGAACACTGGGGATTGACCAAGGACATTGAGGTCATTTTGAGAACCGGCAACCCCGAAGAAGGCATGCCAAACCCAATAATCGAATGAAGCTAAGGCCTCCAAAATTATACTTTTTTGGCCCTTCCGATTCCGTACTCCCTTGCCAAGCAGAGGATTCTTCCACCGCCAGGCATACAATCAATGCTTCCAATCATTCCTGGAAACCTCGAGCCTCGCCTTTTTGTAGAAGCCGTTGCAGGTCTCTTGGCGTTGGTTTGCGAAGGTACTCCCTCGTGTACAAATTTTCCACTGCATCACAAAATCTCACCAAGCACTCTAGGACAGTAGATTTTCCCATCCTTGAAATCTCATCCACCGCTCTGCAGATGCCCCATAAGCAAGCATCCGCAGCATTTTGCTCCGGGATAAGACCTAAAGCTCCAACAAAGCATCATGCTTTTGAATGAAGTATGTGTCGTAATTACAAATATCATGCATGATTTTTTGGAACAAATGTGGTTGCATTCTATATCTTTCTCGAAACTTAGAAGCAGGATATAACGGATTTGGGATAAAATAATCCTCCATGAGATTCTTACCCCGAGACTCCCTACGTCTGTCCACATTCGGGGCACGAGGACGACGGTTTTGCCTTGATTGATCCATCATACACACCGCTGCTGCAAGCAGTAGTTCCTCTTCTTCATCGGCTTCCCGATCTTCTTGAGCACGTCTACGCCTTGTTTCTTCCCTTTGTTTCTGTTGCCTCTCCAACACCCTCAACAAGTTTGACATTGAGAGTAGAATGTGTTTTCTACAATCTGAGAAATGAAGGAATAGATAAGAGATGGTGTGAGAGGTTTGAAAATCAGGTCTAGTTTATAGACGGATTTAGAAGATAGAGATGACACGTGGCACAATTTGAGAGGATGAAAATCTTATCAAAAATCTGATATTAAAATTTCTTTAAAATATCTGAAAATGTTATCTGACATTTGACACGTGGCACAATTGTAGAGGTGAAAATCTTATCTGAAATCTGAGATTAATTTTTTTAAAATATCTGAAAATGTTATCTGACATTTGACACGTGGCACACTTTTAAAAGGAATTTTCTTGGAATAATTTTTATTAAAATCTAAAATACCGAAAATTAACTACGAAACTTTAAATGCCGTTTTGGAAGGCCAAACGACCTCAAAATGCCAAAATCTATTATACATCACAGCAAAGCTGTGAGTTTGACTCGTGGCGTCGTTCCCTTTCCGAAATGGTATTTTGTGTCCTAATCGGAGCTCGGACGACAAATCTGCAAATTCCCACTACGTCCTTTTTCTAGCTCAACCGCGATAAAATCTGCCATTTGTTCTACATCAGACGTGGCACAATTTTAGAGGGTGAAAATCTTATCCGAAAATTTAATTACAAAAGATTATCAAAATTAATGGTTTAAACTATTAAAAAATAGAAAATAAAGTACAATGAATAGTAATTGCCTTAGACTTGCCCTAGACTTTGCCCTTGTGGGTGGAACCACAAATGCAAAGGCTGACACTATTCACATGAATAGTGGCAGCCCTTGCTTGCCCTTACCTTAGACTTAGCCCTTGTGGGTGGAGATGCTCTAATGGGTGGATATTTTGGGGGAAGACGGGGGTGGGTGGGGATCCCAGATTTTTAAAAAATTCAACCGGAGATTGTATTGTTATCTCCATTCTCGAAGCCGGCCCGATAAGTGATGTATTTGTTTTTAATTAATAAATATATAATATAATACAATATAACAATTAAAAAGTTATGTAAGATAGTGAGGCTTTGGACTTTTATTTTATTTTATTATTTTATGATTTTATTAGTTTTGTCAAATTAAATTGAGTAGTTTAGTGAAATTTTATAGTTCAATTGAATGTAATTGAGTTGAATGATAGTTTAAGATGAAATTTAAGTGTTATAATATGAATGAGTTTTTTTTTTTTAATAGATTTTATAAACAAAGGATTAGTGTCGGGTTTAGGATAACATCCCTCAATGGGGACGTGGATTCCCATAAATTTCATATCGGGATGGGGGCGAGGACAAGTGTAATAACCCGATCCTAAATTATTATTAAATTATTAAATTATTCAAGTAAAAGACAATTTACCTCGAGAATATTTTATTGGGCTTAAAGTTGACTTTTGTTTGGGAAATATTTTGGGGAATTGAATGGCACCATGACGTAGATCGCGTCGAGATGAGTCCGTAGACACGTAGTGTGCTCAAATCGGAGTTGTAACAAAGAAGTTACGATCAAAGGAAGAATAGTGGCAAAATCGTAAATAATTCAGAGTCTGATTTTTTTACGATTGAGTACAAAAGATGGTGATTTTGCAATCTCTTTGCCAACGAGAACAACAATTTCAAACAAAGATTTATGGGTGTAGTAGTAAGCGAGGTGGTAGCATTCTTAATGTAAAATGTTGTTTGAATGTGAAGCAACTACCAAGAATACTGTAACTCAACATGCAATTCTTTACAACAAATAATGTGTACAGTAACAAAATTTAGTAGTACTCGAGAGAACGAGGTAGACCAAAGGCAAACATTCCCACACGAAAAGAAGAACAAATTGAACTCTTAAATTGATTTAGTGTCAAATTGAACGAGTATAATATAATATAATATATATATATATAATATATTTAAAGACCAAAGGCAAGCATTCCCACAAAAACAGAAGAACAAATTGAACTTTCAAATTGATTTACTGTAAAATTTCTTTCTTTTCAATATCTGCTTTGGAGATATAATATACTAAAACAATATAGCCGCGCGGCTATACTGGGTTTTTTTAATAAAATAAAACGTATGGCCGAGCGGCTATACTTTTTGACACGTGACGAAATGGGCGCAGGTGCTAGGCGGTTTTTTATTTTATTTTTTATAAATAGTCTAGCCCGCGCGGCTATACTTGGATTTTTTTAATAATAAAAATAGTATAACCGTGCGGCTCTACTACATTTTTATTACTAAAAAGGTGTATAGCCGTTCGGCTATACTATTTTTGACACGATGAGACATGGGAGCTAGGCGCCTGGCGCCATGCGGTCCTCTTATTTTAAATTTTTTTATAAATGGTATCGCCGCTTGGCTATACTCGGAATTTTTAAATAATAAAGATGGTATAGTCGTAGGGCTAGACTATGTTTTTTTAGTATAGCCGCTCGGCTATATGTATTTTTTTAATAATAAAAATAGTATAGCCGAACGGCTCAACTACATTTTGTTTTATTATGGGTATAGCCGTTCGGCTATAATATTTTTTCGTCCTCTCACTTTAATTTTGTTATAAATAGTATAGCCGCTCAGCGATACTCGGATTGTTTAAATAATAAAGAGGCTACACTACGTTTTTATTTTAAATAGTATAGCAACCCGGCATACCGGTTTTTTTTTAAAAATAAATAGTATAGCCGACTGGCTATACCTTTTTTAAGGGTTCCAGTTTAATAATCCGAAATTATCACTCGACCCGGCAACACACAGAATTTACTGGTACCCTCAAATAGGGGTAAATGTTCGAAGCTCCAAATTAAAAAAAGTCAGCAGATTACCTTTACAACTTTTTGTTTGCATTTGGAGATAACTTGGGCTCTGTTTGGTAATGTTTTTGGCTTATGCTATCTTAGTTAAAGACAGAGAAAGAAAAGGAAAGTTTAGAAGAGTTATGCTAGTGAGGGAGATATGAGAAAATATGTAAAATGGTTTATGAAGTAAAGACAAATTTACAAATTTACATAATTGTTTATTTTAAGTTTTAGTTTTATGTATTCTCCATGATTTCTTCCTCCCTTCCCCTCCATCCTTTTACTAAGAAAATAACCAAAAGAATACAGCTTTCCATCGGACTATGGATTCCTTATATACCCAAGGAGATGAGAATGAGGATAATTTCCAGAAGTTTAACAGAATCACACTATTATCTGTTGAATATACCGCATGGAATTGTCATCAAAACATATGCCCTCTCTCTCTCTCTCAAAACAAGGACTTGGAAAGCAGCCTACCTCTACATAAGACAGAAATTCTATGATCAAAAGTGCGAAACCAATTATGCTGGCCTAAAAATTTGCATAAAGCCAAGACTTAATTCGGCTTTCCAATAAATTCTCGAAACAGATTTTCTAGTTCGAACTCCTTCAACTAGTAGCAAGCTCACATTTTGGTTAAAAGAAAGAAAGTATTTTCCCAGAACAACTCTGATTAAATATAATATACTAAAAAAAAATACAATATAGCCACCGGCTATACTATTTTTGACACGTGCAAATGGCGTTACGCGCCAGGCGGTCCTTTTTTTTAATATATATTTTTTTATAAATAGTATAGCCAATCGGCTATACTTAGATTTTTCAATAATAAAATAGTATAGCCGTTCGGCTATACGGTTTTGACACGTGGCGAAATGGGTTTTAGGGCCAGGCGGGCCCTTTTTAACAAATAGTATAGCCGCCCGGGTATACCCTCATTTTTTAATAATAAAAATAGTATAGCCGTTCGGCTATACCATACTTCTGTTTAAAAAAGGGTATAGCCGGCCGGCTAGACTATGTTTGACACACAGCCATATGTGCCCTCGGCGTCAGGCTGTCTTTTTTTATTTTTTTATAAATAGTATAGCCGACTGGCCATACTGTATTTTTTTAATAATAAAAATAGTATAGCCGGTCGGCGATACTACTTTTTTAATTATAAAAACAGTATAGCCGCGCGGCTTTACGGGGTCCTCTTTTTTATAAATAGCCGACCGGCTGGACTCTTTACATAAGACAATTATATACACAATTTTGGCATATTATTGAATAAAAATAATATGTATTAAAAAAATTAAATAAATCATATTAAGAAAGGTAAAAACCAGACCCTCTGACCTCCCCTCCCTGCTCCTGACAGTCATCACTCTCAAACTCAGATACCCGACCCACACCAAACCTAGTGGTGTAACTCAAATTCTCCCTAAAAAAATTGTTTGGGTTTGAACAAATAAACTTTTACCAGCACAGTGCCATCCCCTCCCTCGTCTTCTTCGTGCACTCTCTTTAATTATACTGAAGGGTACTGAAATAGTTTTTGTTTTTCCATTCCCTTTCCTACTACTCATGCAATGCTTCTTCGGTTGATCGATTTTCTTCTTCTTCCTTCTTTTCTCCAGTTATTCACCGATAAATTGTGAAGCCAATTGCCTTGTCCCTTACACTTCTCCTTCGGTTATTCGTCCTCCATATTTCATTATTCTTCTTTGACAACTAACGCTTGAGTAGTTATTGATATCAGCATTTGGTCAATTAAAGAGGTAAGTGTAATTTAGTTTTCGTTCTTCTTCTTTGTTAACCTTATTGGGTGATAATTGGTTTGTTTCTTTTAGGGATTGCCCTTTTGGTATCGTATTTTTTTAATCCTTAATTAATTAGGTTCGGAGTTTGTCAATCTATACTATGTTGGTAATATTTAATAAGAAAGTAGATGGATAATTGTTGGATATTCGTACAGAAGGGATATTACAACTTGTTTCGTTGAACATTTAAATTCTTTTAATAAGTAAATCACATGAAATGGATGTTTGAACTTTGAACACTGCGATCCTGTAAAATATTGGGTTTGTAATGCAGGCCTACAATTACAGTGGCATATGGAAGCCGAGTTCAGACGAGTTGGAGATCAAGGTGAGTTTTGATATTGGTTTTTGCTATGCAGGCAGTTCAGTTTTATCGAATGTAGTGAGATAAGAAGTTTAAGGCTTTGAATGCTCTTGTTGTTGTCGTAGAATCTTGAAGGCTCTAGTTATTTCCAAGGCATATTAATCATATGGTTGAGAGGGTATTGATTTCTTTTCCAGTGCAATCTTAGCCATTAAACTGCTTTAATCTAAGGGTTGAAAATGTGTGTATAAATTTGTGGCCTTTTGTGTGTCCCCCCAATCCTGACCCTATATATATATTCATAGATTTTCCTTTTGTTTTGTTTTTTCATTTTAATTTTTTTTTGTTATACAACTTTTCAGATTGCAAACTCGTGGATGATAAATACAATGTTGAAGCCACTGAAAGTCTAGCCAATGAGGCACTAGTATGACACTGCAACTCTGCCCTATTTCAGTCTTTCTTTTTAGGGATAATTTATTTGGAGGTACACCTAATTTTATTCATATATCTTTCCATTTAGCATTTGCCTATTTCAGAGGCAGCACCAATATATGAGCAACTTTTGACGGTGTTTCCCACTGCAGTGAGTTCCTTCTAACTGCTATATATACAAATAATATATTCTTTATCTTGTGGCTTTACGTTCTTTAGATCATTCTTTAGTTCATTGCAATTCTATTTAAACTTGGATCTTGGACAACCCACAAGGAATGTTTAGGCACCTAATGTTAAGTACTTTTAACAGTAAAACTACCATGCTTTAAGGTATTGGATGAATATCCAAACGGTTAGTTCAAAATATATCATTTACTTACATGCTCTAAACCTTTATAAATTTAACTGTTTAGACTTTCATCCAAAGACTTTAAAATATGGTATGCATCTTATTAAAATACCCAATGTTATCTGTCTGAACACTCCTATATGTGTAGCCATATGTAATATACTTTTTATGTTTTGGCTTTGTTGTATTAGATCACTCTATTGTTCAGTGGAGTTCTATTTAAATTTTGCTTTTCTGTTTTTGTTTTTATTTTTGTTTTGAAGAATAGATTGCATGCCCAATTTTTAGACTGATGACTTAGACACTGGAGTATCAAGTATAAGGGCTGGTTATCTTTTTTTTCTGCTTAACAGAGAGTTGTTTTGATACACAAGGTGCTTAGCTATTACCAGAATTTTGGTGTTAATTCTTGGGACTAACCTGGAATTGAAGCAGGTTTCAATTAGGTTGAAGTTTTTATCTTATGGAAAATTTGTCAATTTGCAATTTTCTGGCTCATTTGCGAAGAGAATAGAAGAGCTTGTTTTCTGATCATTGGTGTTTTCTGTAGAGTTGAAAACTATTTCGTTGGTATTTTCTGATCATTAGTCATCCCATAGTAGGGTGGGCACTCTTTGCTCTTTCTTATGACATGGTCATGTTATTATTTTGACTGTTTCTGTTACAAACTGAATTATACCTAAGGGTGCAGAGAATATTTGTTTGTTGAGTATGTTACAGACATTTTTTAGTCTATATTTAATGTTTTCTTATTCCTGGCCAGCTTTCCATTTTTCATTTCAAGGAATGAATTAATTGCAAAGTTGGGGTATGAGGATATTATGATCTCTGTGATTTTTGGAGTTTCAATTATGACCTTTTGTACTCCTGGAATTAGCATCTTATATTATTTTTGTTGAAGTTTTTAAGTTCCATATCCACTATCTTCCTACATCCTGGAATTAGCATGATATATTTTTGTTGTTGAAGAGTGAGTACAAAAGTTTCTGTGGCCCTATTAGGTAGAGTGGCTGTGACTTGTGGGAAGGGCCATCATTTGTACTGTTAAGATTTAAAAAATATTTATTTTCAAAGGATAGTTGTGAAGTGTGGAAAGAATGGAACTATGATTTTTTTGGGGCACTGGCCCTGGGTTATTGAAGAAGAATGTCTTGTATCTGAACTCCTAGTTGCTTAAAGTACTTCTCTTTGAAGTAAACACTTGTTTGGAGAGCTTTTCTCTAAGGCCATGTTTGGTGACTGGGATTGGATTGGATTATGAGGTAGGATTGGATTGCATTGGATTACATTGGATTGGAAATGATAACACTAATCCAATGATGTGTTTGGTGTTACACATGATTAAGGGGTTGGATTAATTGAAATGTGCTATTACATGGCTTAGTAGGATTAGACATAATCCCAACATTTGAGTAGGATTCATAATCCTACTGCATTTGGCCCTAGTAGGATTAGACATAATCCAATCCATGTTCTTTTTAAGCCACCAAACATTTGATTAGGGTTATGAATCCTATCCAGCTACATAATCCAACTCACCAAACATGGCCTAAGTACCTTAATCAGGGTTTTGTGACAGATCATATGCTTATTAAATAGGGAGTTTCACTAAAACACCCAAAATAGGGGTTGAAATTATAAAAAAACCCAAGTACTATTTAAACATATAAACACACCCAAAACCCATCATTACACACACTCAAAACCCATTTATAAACACACCCAAAAAGTTGACTTTGGGTGTGTTTCTATGTTTAAATAGTGCTTGGGTTTTTTTATAAATACATGTCTAGGATTGGGTTTATTTATAAATTTGTATATTAAATATCAATTAACATAAATGATACTGAAAATAATATATGATGGAGATGACTTAAAAATATAAAGAAAACCCATTGAGGATAGGTTTTATAATCTACTTGTCACGAAATCTCCCAAAAAATGAGGGAAAAAAAAGTCTTGTAATCCTTATAAATCTGTGAAGGAAGTATGTTGAACTCTGCAAGACTTAATATAGAAGTCTACAAAAACTACATCCCCTTAAACTGTTTTATTTAAACTCATGTTAAGTATTTATAGGAGTACTGGACACAGAGCACATAAATGCTAATTTTTTTTTTGTTTTTTTTTTTTTGGAGTAGTCTAAAATCTGTTTAGTTATCTCATTATCTTTCCCATGTTTGGAAAATAGTGTTTTGTATTTAGCTGATTATTGCTGTTTCCCTTCTCTCCAGGCAAAATATTGGAAGCAGTATGTGGAGGCACAGATGGTTGTAAATAATGATGAGGCCACGAAACAGATATTTAGCCGGTGTTTGTTGAATTGTTTGCAAATTCCTCTTTGGTATATTATATTCTACAGCCTAAATACTGTCTGCAAAATCTTGCTTGCTTTAAGTTGAAGTTTACCGAATTTGATTGATAAGAGATTTTTTCTTGTATTTTTTTTGGTGATTCCATGTTATGATGTCGTATGCTTTTATATTTGAATGAGTAGGAATTGAGGTGAACTTCTTTTGTTGTCGATCGAGTCAAATGTGACAAGTAATTACAATGATTTGTGTCTTGAACCCACCTGATCATCTTCTGCATGCCTTTACCACCTAGTGAAAACCACTTAATCAAATAAATTTGTATATGCATAATGTGCAGTGTGTTTATCAACTTATAAGTCCTGAATAAATTTGTTGATTATGCAGCTTCTAATATCCTCATGATGCAGGATGGTTTAGGAAACGTATCGTATATAGGGTTATGTAGTTGGCTTTAGGAGGTGGCTTTATTTATTTTATTATATGGGAAAGGTGTCTTGGCCTTCTTTGGGCCTTATCGTTGCCCTTTAGATTTTTCTTTAGTGTGGTTCATCTTGACCAGGTGGGAGCTTTGTGTTGATTAGACTTAATGCTTTTTAACAGATAATGTCAGCAAATTACTTACAAATGGAGTTTTAATTGATAAAATAGATAAATACAAAACTACAAAGATGAAAACCAAACCACCCCTCCTCCATCACACCCCTCCGCCACCCCAACAGCCATCACCTTCCCCTAACCAGGAGCACTGTTGTGGTGACTCCTCATTCTTGGGACGCGAAGGAAAATAGTGAAAGATTGGAGCAAAGTGGAAGCAAACCATAATGTTGTGGCTGCTTGGGAGGTGGATTGATTTATTTTATTTTTATGGTAAAGGTGTCTCGACCCTCTTTGGGACTTACCATAGCCCTTTTGATTTCTCTGTAGTGTAATTAATCTTGACCAGGTGGGAGCTTTGTGTTGATTGAACTTAATGCTTGGCAACAGATAATTTCAGCTTATTCGCGTTCTTTTGAGGGCTGGAAGTTGGGGGTAAAATGTGCAGTATTTTGCTTTAAGTTGGGAAGAAAAGGGGCAGATGAATTTTCTTTATTTGAGAAGGGGCAATGAAGAGCTGAGAAATTTGGGGTATTCTTCTGCTTTGAACATTAGTGCATGAGCAGTCTGCAGAGAAGATAAATAGAACTTTATTTGCTTGAGTACAGACGAGTTTCATATAAATTTAGAATGTGTTGTATAAAATATAGTATATCAGTTACGTTGCATGTAAATAGTATAATAGATGACAAGCTTCAATTAAAAGAACAAAATAAAACACTCTATAGAAAAAAACTTAGATCTTAATCATATATAGCATTGTTTTTAGAAAATTATATATTCAGAAGAAACAGAAGATACCATGTTTTCTTGTTTTCCACTAAAATTTCATTTCTTCATACAATTACTCTACTTTCCTCACAAATAAATCTTCTGTGTTTGTAAATGTCTTTCTCCTATTAATGATTTGTAATGCTTCATTGTCTTGATTGTATTGGCTTTGTAGGCGATGCTACATTCGTTTCATCAGAAAGGTGAATGACAAGAAGGGTGTAGAGGGTCAGGAAGAGACTAGAAAAGCTTTTGATTTTATGCTTAGTTATGTTGGTATGTCTTTTGACTTAAGCCTTTTAGGATGCGTGTTAATGTTTACTCTGCTGTCTTCATTTTCTTTTAGTTGAAAATTTAAACACTTCCTAGTTTTGCTAGGTTCTCTCATTTGTGGGTAAAGAAAAATAAGTACTGAAGTGTTTCAGCTTGATAGCGTTTGATTGAGTTTTCAGTTTTTTTGGATCTGCAATATGATTTTAAATAAAATGACTTGAAGTTAGTAATGTTTAAAGGATAGAGTTAAACTGAAAGTGGGATCTATGTCTAGGGGTCCTTTGCCATTTGAATGGCAGGCAAAAATCCATTTAGGGCTTAGGGGTAATGGTTTAGGCTCTGTAAGCTCTGAAGATACTCTACACCCTGAAGAAATAAACAATGTTGGAATCGGGAATAAAAATGTATTAAAAAATGAAGTGCTGTTTGAATAGTGTGGTTTCAGCGAAGTGGGATCTTGTCTATGAAGCTCTTTATATATGTGTGAACTACTCAAGCTGATTTTTTGAGTTTTTCTTTTACCAATTTTTTAAGTTTTCTTTTTCTTTTTTCACTTTAATAAGTAAGATTTTATTTATTTATTTTGACATGTAAATGATATGTTTATGAAATATTTGTTTTTAACCAAGGGATGTAACTATTAACTATGCATTTACTGCTTATACTTACATTATATAGCATTTTGGTTCATCTAGTGAATTGAAACATGCTCCTAATTCAGTGCGGTTTAAAGCTGTTTTATTCCTTTGCATGTGCTACCAGGAGCAGATATAGCATCTGGGCCTGTGTGGATGGAGTACATCACTTTTTTAAAGTCTTTGCCGGTTTGTTATTTTCTTCCTCTATGTTCACTTTTATTAGGGCTCTTTTGGGGTGAAAGGGGATATATATATATATATACCGAAAAAAAGATATACTTCTGACAATAGACCAATGTTTGATTCTTATCAAACACTGTTGGACCCAGATTTCCTAAGTTGAAATCTGTGAAAAGCATTAACTCAGGAAGTTACTCAGAGTTTGAGAGAATACTGAAGTATTGATGGGAACTGATAGGGAACAATCAGTACTCATATCTGGAACAATCACAGGTTTGATGGAGTGGCTCTTGTACCACTTGATGTAAATAGAAGAAAGACATAGTCTATTATTCGCTGCAGTGGACCATGGACTTTACACCAAAAATTGTTGGATCAAGATTTTTAGAGTTGCAATCTGGGGAAGGCCTTTATTCAGGAAAACATCAAGTGTTTTACTTATGTAAACTAATTATCTTTATAATATCAACTTACTCTACTTATGGCTTCTAGGATTTGTTTAATAACCCATACTATATTTACTACTGTAAAACAGAAACAAGATCTACCTTTTGAATCTGACTGACTCTTCTTTTAGATAAAAAAAAAAGCCTCCTCATGCTTTTTTTCTTCACGGATACCCATTTTTGAGTCTCTAATGCAGACAATCTTAGCGGGTTATGTTGAGCATGATCATGTATGTGTCAAAACCTTATGAGCCCGATTAACCAGCTTGTGTTTTTGTTGAACTCACCTAACTAACAAATGACTCAAATTACACATCTAATAGTCATGTTATGTCGATGTGTTAACGTGTACTTGAAATGACCTTTTTATTTAAGACATCAGTTGGGTTATAAACATTGTTGAACCTAGTTAATAAACAGTTTTATGTGTCATGTTACCTGTAGGCGTTGATCTGGTTAGTATGTTGTCCTCCGCATAACTCCCTTTAAACAGCAGACTACAATCCTGCTGCCTCAGGAAAACTGCAGGTTAAATCTGATATCACATCTGAGTCTTTAAAAGCTCCAAATAGTTAGTTGTTCAATGTGCTGCATCTCATCCTGAAACTAATTAACCAGAATTTCCAGCCTTAGTTTTAGAATAGCACTGCTATTGTTGTCCCTCGTTCTTCTCACCCCATTGACTTTTCTTCTCCCCCCCCCAATTAAAATATAAAGGGATTAATCAATCCATAGATTCATATTACAAGAATGCTCTAAACTCCAACCCTAGACATTCTTTTTGGACACATTTTTTTGATACCAACGAAGCTAACTCTCTCAACAAGGGTCAGCAGATGACCTCTCTACCCGTGCATGGTAGTTCCCATGGCTCATGGCAGGATGTTCTAGAATTTTTCAGAATTTTTGTTTTGTTTTAATATATTATCCTTACAGTTATTTTATATAGGGACAAATTTTAAAAAGAAAAAAATTATTAAAGGTGGGTGTGGAGAACAAGATGGAGGTGGCAAGAATGCTGCACTTATTTTTTGTTGTAGCTGCTGTTCATTAATTATTGATGTCAAGGGCACTAATTTTTTAAACGTGATCTTGCAGGCTTTAAGCACACAGGAAGAGTCACAACGCATGATTGCTGTGCGGAAAGTATACCAGAAAGCCATTGTTACTCCTACCCATCACATTGAACAACTTTGGAAGGAATATGAAAATTTTGAAAATTCTGTCAGCCGTCAACTGGTAACTTTTCGGTTTTGGAATGCAAATGTGATATGAACTATGTATGACTGTCTGTCTGTGTGCTTGGGTTCTATATCTTTGTTAAGAAAGACATTTAAAGGATTGGAAATCTGATGATGTTGCATTAAGCAGGCAAAAGGACTGTTATCTGAATATCAACCCAAATTTAACAGTGCCAGGGCCGTCTACAGGGAGCGGAAGAAGTACGTTGATGGAATTGACTGGAATATGCTTGCTGTACCACCAACTGGCTCTTACAAGGCAATTTTGCTTATTGTGCTGTAATTTGTGATTTGTTGGCTCACAGATGCTGATGTTTTTTATATCTCAGCTGGTATCTCTTGTCCAAACATACAATCAAGGTTGCTGGCCTTGTTTCGGAAACACAATTAACTTGCAACTTAAATGTTCTTTTAGTGTCTGATTTTTCATATTACTGTCGACCCATGGTGGAAAAAGTTGTATGAGGATTTGTCTTGATTTTTTAGGTGTAATGTAACATATGCAGTCTTAGACATTTATTGACTTGCCTTCATACATGGCAACAAGCAGGCGTATTTTTCCTGGTCTTTGCCATTGTTTGCTGTATGAGAACCACATCTTTGTTTGCAGATTGGAATTCTCATGTATATTTTGCAATGGCAAATGGTAATTATGTGTTGTGCTCTTACAGGAAGAATTGCAGTGGATGGCATGGAAGAAGTTGTTAGCTTTTGAAAAGTAAGTAGTAGTTCCATACTGTTTTTCACTTTTAGTGGTTATGTATTCATTATCGTCACAGACATGATAGATCATGAATTATTATTAATCTGCAATCTGTTACTAACTTTATTTGCAGATTCCTTTTCACTTTAAGAATGAGATGCTTGTAGGGACCTATGTGAAAAAAATAAGTATGCTTATGTGCAAATTTTACCCTTTTAAGAGATTTGGTACTTCCTGAGAATGCCCTGATATTTCAAATGTGAAAATGATATGATTGACCACATGTGCTCATTGCTTCCATGAATTAGAAAGTTCTAAGATTAGATAACTACGAGAGTAAAGTTCTTGTATATAGAGCAATACAGGTTAATATTTCTACTGGCAGTTGTTGGATGTAGCTCCACTGAGTTTAAGGTTTTAGACAACCACTAGCCCCAAAAGTTTAAGCCGACATGGAATGGGCCACCTATGCACATCAAGCTTACACTGCCACTCACTTGCAGACCCATCCTGCATATGGAGAGGCAGATGTAGAAGGCTCTGATACCATGTTTGAAAACCACTAGGCCTAAAATCTTAAGCTGCCAGGGAATAAGCAAATAATGTATATCAAGCTTACAGAAGTCTCTGAAATGAAATGGAACCCTGAACCCTAAACCTCATGTATTTTATGTGATGATTCTGAAGAAAGATTGACATTACAAATAGTTAAAAATAAAAATGAATAACTTGCCCCAAAGTTTGCATGCTCATAGTTATTATTGTTCTTTCAGTTTTGTTGTCACGTTTATTTGTTCTGTAGTTCATTTGAGAATGTTGTGTATTTTAATCTATTTTCTTGTAACTGCATTTCAGAGGAAATCCACAAAGGATAGACAATGGATCATCCAACAAGCGAATTATTTTCACTTATGAGCAGGTAGAGAAAATATGATATAGTTTTTTATCACTTGAATTCATAAAATTAGTAAAGATTTTCTAGATTGTCTCTAAGTTTGTTGGATATTAACCTAAAAATAGCTTATGTGAATCTTATGAATTCCTCAATTTTAAAGAATTTATTGGTACATGTTTGGATATTCCTAGATACTTCGTGTTGCTTATCACGATGATTGGGATTTGTGTACAAGTCGATAATTTGAACACTTATGAATCTTTTCTTTTGGCTTGAACGCATCTCAATTTTGGACATGTAAATTTACTTGTTTATCCATCTTCTTTTCTAATTGTTGTATGTTTTTATCCTCTTTTGGTCACCTCGTGTCTTTGTAATCCTCTATTCTATGATGGGGATGCTATTCTGTCTAACTAGTCTTATCTAATTTAATCATCACCTACACATGCAAGTTGTATAATAATGTGGAGTGGAGTGGAGCTATTGTACCTAATGCAGTAGAATTAAAATGTAGTCTCGTGTACTGTATTTTAGTCCTATTCTAGATCTGATGCTCTGCTTTTTGATTTTTTTAAATTCACTCAACCATCATGAACAAAAACATATATTTGGAGTGCAGTTAATTATATGAGTTCACTTAATTATGCACACAAATAACTGAAAGTATACTTTCATAAAATTGTGTACATTTATTTCATTTTATTTATGCAATTGTTCACTGTTCCTTGTTCAAATTTTATTTCTGACTTCCTAACTGTATTTTGTTGGTTTCCAGTGTCTAATGTATCTATACCATTATCCTGATTTGTGGTATGACTATGCCATGTGGCATGCAAAAAGTGGTTCAATAGATGCCGCAATTAAAGTTTTTCAGAGATCTTTGAAGGCTCTTCCTGGTAATTTGAAGTACTTTTAGGGCCACTTCTTTTGTCTTGCTGCTTTGGCTTGATTGTTATATAAGCATGAGTGTAGTGGTCCTATGAAATTTTTTTGGATGGTTTTCACCCTTTGTCTATTAAATGGCATAAAGTAGCTTAAGAATCTCTCTCTCTCTCTCTCTCTCTCTCTCTCTCATCAGACTCAGAGATGCTTCGGTATGCTTATGGAGAGCTGGAAGAATCCCGTGGAGCAATTCAGGTATTAGGATTACAAATTTCTTTTCTAGATGTTGAAATTTCTGGCTCTGAAGGCTTGGTTGAGTTGAGGTGGAGCTGGATTTACTGCTTTCTTGCAGCCTACAAAGAAAATATATGAAAGCCTTTTGGGAGATGGTGTTAACGCAACAGCACTTGCTCATATACAGGTAAGTATTTTCTATTGGATCTTTAAGTGGACATGATCCTCCAATGTATGTAATTTTCTTGACTCCGGTCCTGCGTTTTTTTTCTTCTTGGAACCATTCTTCAATCTATGCTAGATAACCCCATTCAGCCTACCTTTGGTCCTAATAAGTTAATTTAGTAATACAGGTGCCTCATGATAAAATCAATACTTATGATATGCTTTAAAAGAGGAGGCCTATGCTTCTTGATCTCCTCAGTGGCATGTGTTGTGTGAAACAATGGGTCAATCATTTGTGTTATCTTCGTAAATTGCTTATTTGTGTCATAGATATGCACCAGGTTGTTCAGTGCTTTCGACTTTCATGAAATTGTTATTCTTTGTTGACTGAGATATTTTTGGGGAGGGGGCTTTGGTAGAGAGATGTTACCCTTTGGCATTGGGTGGTGGTGATGGGAAATGGATGGAACAATTTTTGGAGATATGGAAGAAGAGTTGATTTCTATTTGGGACGCAATTGGATTCTTTTGCTTCCTTGTGGGCATCTTTTCCTAAGCAATTTAGGGATGGTCCCTCTATTGTGATTCATCTCAGACTCGTTTGAAGTTTGTAATAGATGTGCTTTTGCACGTTTTGCTGTGTTTGAGGCGTTATAGTGAGTTCATGTTAGAGTTGGTTAAGTCTTCGTTGTAGCTTATATTGGATGACTCTTCTTGTAAAATAGGAGTTTCTAGTTTCATGAGGTGTCAAACGGGTCATGCCAGGCCCGTCCATTTATGAAAATCATCAATACCGGCCTGAGCCCATGGCCCTAGCCCGTATGGGCTTGGGTCGTGCTCGTGCCAGGCCACTAAATGGGCCGTGATGGGCCTATGCCAAATTTGACTTGTGTATTGCATTTTTTTGTTATAATTTTTTTTACAACTTCATTTAAATCTTTTTTACAATTATGTATATACAAACAAGATTTATTATTTGTTGAAAAGAGGCCAATAACTTTATTTAAAGTACATTTAATTAGAAAATAACTAGATTATTGTTTGGATTTTAAAATTTGAAACTTGAAAAACAAAATCATTATTTTATATATAAAGAAAACATTAAATTTTAATATATATTATTAGAGAAAAGAAATAGACTTGAATTTAAGATATAAATGTAATAATATTATGTATTATTTTTCTCTAAAATAAATGGGCTTTAAACTGGCTGGCCCGTTGGAACTTTATAGGCCAACCTAAGTTTAGAAGATACGGTCGAAGTTTTTTGTTGTTTTGTTTTTTCTATATAGGCCTTCCTTGCTGCTTAAACTTTTCTCACAAGCTCTTTAATTTGTTAATTCACTTATATAAGTAATCCTGCAGGCCTCTCCACCATAACATTATTTATGCCGAACATTTGTTTGATTGAAAATAGAGATTTGATTACATGTATTCTGCAGCTTACAACTAACTTTGTCCATTATTTGGGAAGAATCTCATGTTAGTATTTTTCACCGCAGTTCATTCGTTTCTTAAGGAGAACTGAAGGAGTTGAAGCAGCTCGCAAGTACTTTTTAGATGCTCGCAAATCTCCAAACTGCACGTACCATGTTTATGTTGCTTATGCGATGATGGCTTTCTGTCTTGACAAGGATCCAAAGGTTTTTTTAAGTTAAAATCAATGTTATCATGATTAGCTGTAATCAGTGCTGAAACTGTAGATAGCATTTATCTGTGTTTGGATTATATAGTCTATAAAATTTTCTCTGTTTTATTTACCCAAAAAAGAAAAAAAAAACTTTGTCACAACTTTATTTCTCCTAGTTGTGTTTTGCTTCAAGGAATAGAATGGAATCTGCATTTGAATGCATTGGAATAAAGTGGGCATTCCTATAGAAGGCCAGTTCCATTGTTTGGTTCACATATTTAGTTTGGGAACACTCTTTCCCATTCATGCCCAAACAATGGAACGCACATTCCTAAATTATAGGTTAGGAATGCTCATCCCCTAACTATAAGTCTCTTTAGCCAAAAGGCTCCAACACCCGAGACTTAGACTTGGGAAGCCAACACCCTAGATATCAGACTCCAAATCCTAGGCCTTGGACTCCAAACCCGGACCCTCAGACTTTGGACCTTACACTCAGAATCCATGATCTAGGTCCCACGTCCAGGATCCGTGGTCTCTATTCCAGGGTCCCTGTCTAGGGTCCCGAGTCCTAGGTACTGGGTGCAGTGTGTACCCTAGAGCTCAGACACTACACTTTGGAGGACCATCCACATCGAACCAAAGATCCAATAGTTGGGACAATGGACAATAATCTAATATACTGTTAAGGGACGTTTTTTATAATTATTATTTTTTTCTGATACGAAACAAATATTTACTATTATCTTACATCCATGCAGATGGCACACAATGTTTTTGAAGCTGGGTTGAAACGGTTTATGCATGAGCCTGTGTACATTCTTGAGTGAGTTCATGTCCTTTCCATAGATTATGCATACCAAATTGCTATGGTGATGTTTATTTTAGGATTTATGGAAGTGAAATGTTATATGCAGTGTCCAATACACTTAGTAAGTTGATCCTATAGTAGGAATTCTGGAAAGGGTTCCTTTTGGGGAATTGAAGAGCTCTCTTTTTGTTTCAAGTGCAATTCACTGTTGTGGCATTAATCCTATTGGCATGATGGATTCTACCTGTGGCTGCATTTCAGTAATATGTAGCTCAGATTGGACATTTTTTTTAGTAAGAAACAGCATACTTTGGAGAGACCTTATACTCTCCTAGACCGCTAGCCTATCAAGTTTAAAAAATTATTAACCCAAAGGTTTCATTTTTACTTTTTGATTCCTGTAGGTCCCCCACATCTGGATCCTATTCATGCTTGTGGGATGTGGCCCTACTTTTTGTGCGGAGACTCAACTTTGTGATATTTTATCCCAACTAATGCTGCTCACACACCACATAAATATGGGCCCCAGATGTATGTATTACAGTATTATTGTCTGTGAGTTTCGTTGTGTTGTGTGGCACATAGATATGGGTTGTCCAAGTAGTGAATTTGAGGCAGATTTGTTATGTGACTAACAGTGGCAATTTGTATTTCATATTATTAGTCATATTTAGGTAAAAGAAAACAGAAATTGAAGGATATGATATTCATGCTCTTGTTGATGTATTCTTATTGTGTGTTGAAGTATCTGTTATTGCATTCTTATTGATTATCATGTCCTTATTGTTGCAGGTATGCAGATTTTTTAACTCGTTTAAATGATGATAGAAATATTCGAGCTTTATTTGAGAGGGCATTAAGCTCACTACCATCAGAGGAATCTGTTGAGGTAGACACCTATTGTCATGTAAATAATAAATATACACGTGTGTTTGTGTTTGTCCTCTCGCTTGTATTGAGTTTCTATTTCTACCTGTGGTAGGTTATTTCTGAAGTCAGGATTTGTTACAATTAGTTATTCTAGTCATCTACATGATTAATCATTCCAAACTTCTTCTACACTAGGTAGCTTACTTCAATTTAGTTTTACAACTTTGGGTGCTGATCTGTAGTATTTGGCTAGGGAAAAATTGTAGAGATGTTGAAGATAAGTTGTTGGGATGCTTGTTCTGTTAGTCCAAGCAGGATCCTTAATATTATTTTACTATCTCTTGTGGATTTCATGTTTTGTTTACTTTCTTTATGTTTTCTATGTACTTTTTGTTTACCAAGAAGACAAAAAGGACCGAATGGATTGGAGCTTCAGAGCTTTGCTTTCTTTGGAAAAGTCATACAAAATTAAATTTTACTTATTTGGACTTCGTCACTAGCTTTGAGGCTTAAGCCTATGTACAGTACAAAACTAGGTTGTTTTCTTTGATGAAAATATCGTCCATATATCAGAAAAATAGGAGATGGATATGGAAAGGGGGTGATGACTTTATGGACCCCACGATACCAATATTCCGAAATATGGGCTTAATATTCTTGAAACCATGATATCGGCTTGAAATAAGGCGGCACGAATGTATTTAGGGTTTCAGAGGCAAAAGCCTCTAGGAAGAAGATCGCCTCAAATATAAATATATTTTTCCCTAAGAAAGTTTTTTGGCATATACGGCACCGTTTGATATCTGGTTTTTTGGCCTTTCAAATGAAACAGTTCATTGATCACTTGGACTTAAGACTCCTGGGGTTTGTTTATGGTTCTATGCTTTGACATTTTGCTCCTTGTTTTTGTGTATTTACTGAAGCTGACTAGCTGAGGCAGCAGAGTCCAAATAAAACAGCTTTGGGCTACCAAAAGTAAAGTGATTGATGTAGCCCAAACCTAACAGATAAAACTGAACAATCTATCAATACTAAATATTAAACTATAATAATTTATGTCTAAGAAAGCTTAAACCTCAATGTGTACGCCCAGATTTTTAGAAGACATAAAGCGCCTCTCCTTTAAAAACATTGAATCTCCAAATTAAGCTAACAGTCCCAAGGTTCTTCTTATATTAGTGAAATATATTGAGAAATGTATTCCAAGGATGAAAGTTTCAAATTTTTTTTTCACGTTTTAAGCTTATTTCCATAATTTCTGTTATGGTCACGGATATCGATATTTCTGTAAATTTGAGTCTGATGTTTATGTCGAAATCAAATATTTATTGTTTTCCTGCCTGTTTTTTATTTAAGATAGGTTATGCTGCATTCTTTGCTTCATTATTAATGTATTCAACATATCAGTGATAGGTTTTCTCAGTTCTTTTAATATTGAATGCAAGATTCTGATGGATCTTCCCTGTTAGGTATGGAAGCGATTCACCAGTTTTGAGCAAACTTATGGAGATTTAGCTAGCATGTTGAAGGTAGTAAATATGATCTTTCCTTTTGGTTTGCGATGTATTTTTCCATTTCAATCTTAAGGTCCTTTTTTTTCCTTGGTGACTGACTATTTTGCTATCTATGTAAAGCAATATTTTTGCTTTGGGTTGTTTGCCCTTGGTCAAAGTTTTGTTATGTGAATGGGCTCCTCTATAATGGTGAAAACTGTGAGTCTCTCTACTTAGCAAGAATTGGCAAACTGGTTTATGTATTTGGTAGAACAAGTTCCTCCAACCCTTGTGAGGTAGTACAGCCCATAGGTATTAGATTAAGCACTCAAACAATAGAACATAGAAGAATATAAGAGATCGAGGAGACGAAAATATAGATCGAAAAGACGAAAGAAAGGGCAGAACAGTAGAACAAGAAGAATATCGGAGGTCGAGGAGATGAAAATATAGATCGAAGGGACGAAAGAAAGGACCGAAATCAGAGAACCGAGAAGGAAGGACAGAAATCACATAGTTTTAAGAGAAGGTTTACTCCAGATCCAAATCTCCATTTTAAAGAACTACATGGGGGTATTTATAGCAAACTAACTTAAACAGAAATCCTAACCCAAATAAAATAGGAAACTTAAAACTAGAAATCTGGAAATCTGGAAAAGTAGAAATCCTACTAGAATTTGGAAAACTAGAGAATCTAGGAAACTAACAAATACATTAGGAAACTAATAAATTTAGGCCCTATGTGTCCTGAATCACCTTGGCTTCTGATTTGTTCTATGATTTATTTGACAGTTCCATTATATATAAAAAATAATAATTGCCTGGACACTAAGAACAGAATTTGTGTTGCCTTCATCGATACAGTTGTACCTGACTGACATTCTCTTTGATTTTTAGAAAGGAAAATAGTGTACAGTTACAGACGTTTTATGTATTTTTGTCAATTAAGCTATATAGCTCCAGGATTAAACATTACATGGGATACTAAGCCCTAAATCCTAAATTTTTTTTTTCTTTTTTCAATTACTTGTCTGTACAAATTGAATTTGTTATAAAAAGGTATTGTTAGATTATTGTTGCTAATTTTGATCCGTCTTCCAACCAAAGCAATAAGCTATTGAATCTGTGATTCATATAGGTTGAGCGAAGAAAAAAAGAAGCACTTTCTGGAACAGGTGAAGAGGGCCCTTCATCATTGGAAAGTTCATTGCAAGATGTTGCATCACGATACAGTTTCATGGATCTTTGGCCCTGCTCTTCAAAGGAATTGGATCATTTAGCCCGACAAGAGGTACCTCTAATGAAAATATTTTGTTAATGTGTCCATTGAAACTATTAACAGCTTTCTTCATCAGTATTTTCCTTTTTCCTAGCACACACATACACACACAGCCTCGTACCTACCCTAATCCAAAAAGTTGAGATTAAGAGCAAGCATTATTACATTGAGTTCATGCTGTCGTAAACTATTAAGCGTTCTGGTAGAGGGTTTGATTTTGTATTCCTGTTGACATGACAAAATCCGTAAGTGGACCTACTCTTTTTAAGTGAGAGGCGTAATTCTTCTATAACCTAGTTGTGGGCTTATGGCTGCTGCATCACTTCACTTATAATTTATTTGTTTCTCCATTGATTAGTACCTCACCCTGTTTCTGCTTTTCAGTGGCTTGCTAAAAATATCAATAAGAAAGTGGAAAAGTCAACTATGCTGAATGGACTTGGGTTTGTAGGTACACTATTGTTTGGTTATTACTTAGTAATCTCTGCCCTTTCTATATTTGTAGTTGGTACTGTTTGGCTATTACTTAGTAATCTCTGCCCTTTCTGTATAGATGAGGGTTCTACAGGCCTGACAAGCAATTTAGCAGTGTCTTCAAAAGTAGTTTATCCAGATACTAACCAAATGGTTATCTATGATCCACGGCAAAAACCTGGTAGGCAATTCATTTGTCTGCTTAGTTACTATATAACAGCATTTTACCTGCTTTATATGTTTAAGCAGTATGCTTTGATATTGCCATCAGGAGTCTATAATTTTTAATTGATATTTAGTGAGCCTGATTAATTTCATGCAATACATAAAATAACAGTAAAGTACACTTCAAAGAAATAGAAAACTGGTTTGGTGAAAGAAAAAAAATTGGTCTTGAGCTTTAAATTTCAGTAACTTGAACGTGTATAATAGAGATAGATCAAAAGTGGGTGAGTCTTCAGCAGTTAAATGGGATGTATTTACGACCTTGTAATTTTTTGTTTCTTAAGCTATCTGTTGATTCTGTGAATTAGAAATATTTCTTCCAGAGGTTTATGGTAATTGTTTCCTGATGTGGACTACATCTTTAAATTCCTTGGATATGACTGTCTGTGGTGATATGCTGGAATTGGTTTGGTAATAAACACAAGTCGTCAAACATTTTGAAGAAGAAGATCTATTATCACATTTAAGTTGAAGCTTTTAACTTATTAACTCCACAAAAAATAAAATAAAATAATGCCTCATGGTGCTTCGCAGTTACGGTGGTTCTTTGAACAGTTCGGATAGAGAGACAAATAACAAATTTTGGATAAGAGGAACAAAGCGGATATGTTATTGGAGGGGATAGAATTTTGCTGTCTTTATGGGCATCAATGTCAAAGAATTTTAGGGATTTTTCTCATAGTTTAATTCAACTTGATGAGATGGGGTATGATCAAATAAGTCTGTTTATTTCAAATATACTGTGAATAGTTTTAATAGTTTAAATGATTCATTTTCTTTAACCTCTTCAAAACAATGAAGTTTCAAGAATGTCTAATTCTATATTGTAATATATCATAGATGTGATTGTACCATGATCAAATAAGTCTGTTTATTTCAGATATACTGTGAATAGTTTTAATAGTTTAAATGATTCATTTTCTTTAACCTCTTCAAAACAATGAAGTTTCAAGAATGTCTAATTCTATATTGTAATATATCATAGATGTGATTGTACCATGCTTTTTTGGATTTATATAGCTTAAGTTCAGTGATTGAACTTTATCTGTTAGTCTTTTCTTTTCATAATTTTCTTTTACTGTAGGTGCTGGGAATTTTCAGACCACAACAGCAGCTGGAGTTCCCACTGCTTCTAAATCCTTGCCAAATCCTGTGATTGCAGCAGTAGGTGGTCAAACAATGAGTGCGTTTGATGAAATATTAGAAGCAACACCGCCTGCTTTGGTAGCCTTCTTATCAAATTTGCCAGTTGTTGAGGGTAAATTTTGAAGTTTTCTTTCAGTTAAACGGAATGTGTTTTCCCCCTTCCGGTTTACAAACTTTGTAGTCTGTATATTTAAAGCCATTCTGACTTGAATTGTATGTCAGAATAGACCAGTAAAAATTTGGACTGAAATGTCATTCTTGTGAGGGGTTTATAAATATTCATGCGTAGTGTGTTGCTACTTTCATAAAATATGGGAAGACAATTGACAAACGTATGATTTGACCTGTGACAAATGTTCAGAAGATGCTTGATCCGGTGGGTATCTATTTATATAAAATTTGAGAATATTAGGATCCCATAGATTAATGAGAATATTAGGATCCCATAGATTAAGGAATTGGTCTTGCTGAGGACTTCAAAATCGGAGGTGTCCTGATTTTAATTTTTTTCTTTTTAAAAAATTATGATCCGGATTGACTATGTAATTTTTTTCTTCCATCTGTCAATTGCATGGTGAGTTTATTTGGTCTTATCATATTAAATCTTATGGTGTTTGTCATTGGTAATGAAGGTTTACCCATATTTCATGACCCCTGATCCTTTATGCCGCTGTTGAATGGAAATTTTGTTTTTTTGAAATTTTCAGGTCCAACACCAGATGTTGATGTTGTGTTGTCAATTTGTTTGCAAAGTGATGTACCAGCACCACAGCCTGGGAAGTCAGGGGCTGCCCCAATGCCATTGCCATCTATACCTGCTCCTTCCACTAGTGACCTTTCTGTTTCAAGCAAGTCTCATCCCATCCCAAGTGCGTCATCTTTCAAGCCAGCCAAGGGGAAAAGGAAACATTTTGATAGTAAGTGGTTTCTTTCTTTGTGGTGATATATATGTTGGTATACTAGTTCAGAAAGATATTGTAGGAGTCCAAGTCACGTGCCTCTTGAAATTGAATTTTCCATCCATTAAGAGCATCTCCAAGGGAGATGTCAAATACTAAACATCAAATTTAAATTTGATGGCTGATGTGGCAATTTGACATTTACACAGTTTTACATTCCCGATATGTCAAATAAATAATTATTGCAACAGTCAAATCATTTAAGATGAAGAAAAAAAATATAAAAAGGAAAATAATAAATGAAAGTAACAACCATCTTTAAAAATAATAAAATATTCATTTGACATCTTGCTTTTGGGATATCAAAAATAACATCTCAACCTCCAGCCTTCATTCCACATCAGCTTTAACACATCGGTTGGAGTAATGTGAGATGTTATTTCTAGCCGTTAAATGTCTATGTGGCACTTTTTACACATCGGTTGGAGATGCTCTAAGAGAGATGTCAAAGAAGGAAAGTACTAACCGAAGTTCTTCTGAGATTGACATGATTAAATTTATGTTCAAAATGGACTAGACGCAGTGTAACTAGGGACACTCATGTTCATTCTTTATTTTTTTAAACCCAAAGTTAGGAAGGGGGAGGGGGGTTTTTTCACACGCACTGCCAAGATTCCATGGGGCTTAGAACTTGCAAGTCAAGGCTATTTTCCACTAGGCTAGACCCTGTTGGCCTCATATTTGTGCTTTTTACAATCTAATTTTTGTTGGTAATGTTGGCCATTGATGGCTATATTGCAGATCGTCATTTTATCAAACTGCCATGCTAGTCAGTTTCTGATGGACGTGGCAGTGCCCTGGTTTCATGGATTTGACATTACTAAATCGTAGTAGCTGGGGCTGTGTATGCACTTGGCATTGGTTTTGTGAATTTGTTAGGAAGGTCATAGTCTTTGCATGAGCGACACAGACCCCTAATTGAAATCATTATTTTATGAGTACCGCTTTTATGAGTTGTGCTGAGCACAAATCAAGCTGTCTTAATGCGTCTGCGCATGCGTGCGTTCCTAAATGTTATATGGAGAGTATTGACAAGTTCTCAGTAACAAAATATCTTATGAATGGTAGGGCAAGAGGAGGAGGAAGCTTCGGTCCAGAGCCACCCACTCCCAAGAGATGCCTTCAGGATACGGCAGATCCAGAAGGCTCGCGGTACTGCATCTCAAACTGGATCAGCTTCATATGGAAGTGCAATTTCTGGAGATCTATCTGGCAGCACTGGCTAATTTACATCTTTTTTTCCTTCTTTCAGATTCCTTGTTTCCCCCCTTTTTAGATTATGTACAAGATCACATACATTTTTAGTAAACTTCAATTGTATTACTTTTTATTTTTATATTAATTTCTTCTTTTTTTCCTTTTGTTGGAAGATAAGTGTTGAGTGGCCAAAAATAAAAACCCGACAGTGGACTGGATGTTTACTTTTTCAATAAAATCAAATTATAAAAATCAATGTTGGAAAAATCGTTAGGCGGTAAGCGGGCGGTAGGTAGGCCTTGCATATAAAGGAGTAATTGGGGTGTAGGCTTTTTAAAAAAGGGAAATTCTATATGAACCCCATAAATTATTCTTTACACCCCACTAAATTTTAATAAAATTTCAAATTACTCATTAAACCCTTTTTTTTCTCCCTAAATTGCCCTTATAAACCCCATCCCCTAACCACCCACCGAAAATCCCCTTCCCTTTTAGCCACACCCCATCCGAAATCAAACCCCACCCTATCTAATATCCAGCCACATCCCACCGAAAATTCTCTCCTCTTGCAGGCACACCCCATCGCACACCCCATCTCATTTACACCAACCTCCATCGCAGAACATAGAAGAACTCATCCCTTTGCCATCGCAGATCTTTGCTCACCATCGAAGAAGCCTTTTGCCAATTCCTCCAGCAAATCCGAACCATCTCTGAAACAGAACCATCACACCTATCTCCATCTCTGCAAACTCGAAAGCCATTGAAGGTCAAGTTCTCACAAATCCTTATTCAAGGTTTGATTTCAAATTTGATTTATATATTTACGTTTCTAAGTGTTGATTAAGCCTACATTTTATTTTACTTTTGAAAAGCCAAAGTCTGATATTGATTTCGATTTCGATTTCAAGGTTCTGGGTAGTTCGAACCTAGTTTTACGAAAATGGATTCCACCGAAATGATTACATTGCTTCAGGTGGTAGTCCACCGAATTGAACTGTACTTTGGTGGGTTACCACCAAATTGTTACCTTGTTTCATGGTAGTCCACCGAGTTTGTTTCTATTTTTCAGGACTCCACCGAATTTCTTTCGGTTTTGATCTACTCCACTTTGAATATGTATTCTTTTTTGATTGTCCACGAATTTATTTCCGTTTTGTGATTATGTACCGAATATTGTTTATTTTTAGATATGAAGAGGATTCGCAGGGTACTACTGAAGCTTCATCATCCCGACCTAATAGACAGCGTCCCACGACCTCGCGAGGAGACAGAGAGCGGCTCCCAAGATCACATTGAGGATACTACAGAGGTTGAAGATGTAGTTCCTACTGATTACAGTAATGTTGACGCAGAGGTTGAAGATGTAGCTACTACTCAGGATAGTAATGTTGAGGTACATACCGAGCCTACTGAGCCATCTCGAGTAGGTCCCATTGATCTATCTTTACTTACGAGTTTTAAAACTCACATAGCAGCTGCAATTTGGAATAACCAGGTAAGTCGTTTTACTATGACAATAGAAGGTAGAATATAAGTCTGGTTCATGGTAACTAACCTTAATTTTGTTTTTTGTTTTTGTTTAACTAGGAACGTGAGCCCCTTAGGTGCATGTCGAAAACATCTACCCTTCGTGAGTGGAATTGGTGGGGTAATCCAAATAATGGTATATTCAAAGGGTACATTCAGAGGTCTGGATTAGAGCACCTTATTAGGTGTTCTTATCGGAATGCTGATAAGATTGTGGTATCTACATTTGTTGAGAGGTGACATCCTGAAACGAACACCTTTCACATGCCTTTTGGTGAGATGACCATCACATTGGATGATGTGTCATCTATTTTAGGCATTCATGTGTCTGGTGCAGCGGTTGCTCCTCTTGGAGATGACGACGACACAAATTTTGAGTTGTTAGTTAAGTACTTAGGAGTGACTGATGAAGAGGCTACTGAACAATTGCACCAATACAGTGATGAGTATGTGAGTTTGTCATGGTTACGAGTGTGATTCTCCAATGTTTCAGACACAGATTCAGAGGAGTACATCATGTATTCGGGCAGAGCATATTTGCTATATCTCTTGGGTTGCACTTTGTTTGTTGACAAGACTGGCACAAGAATCCAAATTGTGCACCTTAGACTACTTAGAAACCTTGATAGTGTTGCTGGTTATTCATGGGGTTCTGGGTGCTTTGCATGGTTGTATAGACAATTAGGCCAAGCTTCGAGGTCTAAGGTGAAGCAGATTGCTGGGTACATGACTTTGCTGGAGGCATGGGTGTATGAGCACATGCATGGTGTTGTTGTCCTTGATTTTGACCTTGATTATTTAGAGGTCCAGCCTCGTGCACTTCGTTGGATTCCACGTCGAGACAATGGCACAACATCGGTAGACGTGCAGAAGTATAGACAGCGGCTTGACGCTTTGAATGCTGATGAGGTGTGTTTCTCTTACATATCATCCAACTGTTGCATTCATATACACATATGCAACAAAGAATGTCATATTAGTAGATGTCACCCCCACAATTTGCAATAGTGGGAAACGATACCTATTAGTCTTATAGGTGCAATCCATGATAAGTACATGTGGAAATGGGCGCAAAATATCAATATTAATGGGGTGTGTCCAAAACAGGTCAGTTACAATATCACCAGATGTCCTATGCCACTCAATATAATTGTGTTCGGATAACTTAGTAAGCAATTGTTGCATTTGGGTTCTCCCAACAAATTCTTTGGTTCTATTTCGGATCCTAGCATTGTATATTGTCTTCATAGTTGAAACATTCATTGCATCTCTATCTTTAATGGTGACCAAAATATCTCTGGGTTTCACCAAACTCTTAGACATGTCCACCAACAAGGCATTCTCCTCTTCAGTAAGTCGCCCCACAAATGAATGACCTTGAAGATACTATGAAATAGGATGGTTGTGTACTCCACAAACCACCTCCAACTTCCAATCATCCCCATCACCAATATTGATACCTTTTAACAAGAATGGGCATCCACATTTCTTGGTACCAGTGTCCCTAGCACATTTTTTCATATCACTATTTGCATCCGACCTTATATCAGTTGTCTCACTAGACTTGCAAGACTTATAGTTACCGTTCCTCTCACAAGCAAGTATTACACGAGGTCTCCTCTTGCCCTCACCTCCATAATCAGACCTTTTAATTACAATGACAATATTATTCAATTTTCCTTGTTCACCAGCCCATCTAAGTAATGCATCTCTACCATTGAATATCTATACATAAAACTCATATTATTTAAATATAAAATTTGAAACATTAATGCCATGTTAATGATACTAAAAAGGATTTTAGACAAATAATTACCGAATAAGTTGTGAATTGATTACTATAGTCCATTACACATTCTGTTTCCACATTGTTTCCTTCAGTAGGGGCGTCACCTTGATTTTGTTCCTTCAATGGGAGTAAGATCAAAATAGCTTGGATTAAATTTATGGTCGGCAATAAGTTACTGAAAAAATAAATAAATTTCGATTGGATGCCACTGAAACGCGGGTAAAAGTTTGGTAGTATACCATTGAACTACGTTCCATCTTACGGTGGATCCCCACTGAATATTAAGTTTCTCACCGGTGAAATCCAACTGAAAAAGGTGCAAAGTTTCGGTGGCATCCCACCAAATTACTGTCGCGTTCGATCGATGTCTTGAACACAACCAATGATCATATGAAATATTAAACTTGCAAAACGCCAAAAAATAAACTCGTACCTCATTCGAAGCGTCTCTAACTTCAATCTTACTCTTCATGAATAAATACAATATATTTTTTCACCAGTATAAACTTATAAATCTTGGGTTTAGGGTTTAGAAACATGACAGTTTGAGAAAAAAATCAAACTAGGGTTGCAGGAACATATGTGGGGTGTAGTAAGCAATTTTAATTTTAATTTTTTTTGTCCTTAACGGTAATTATGTACAAGGGTAAAATAGGTTATTTATATTTAAAATTAGTATGGGGTGTAAAGAGCAATTAATGGGGTGCCAATAAAATCACCCTTTAAAAAATATTTTTTTATAATAATTATTTTGTTTTATAAATTATAAATTTATACCAAAATTAATATTAAAAAAATGTGTATATGTGAGTCATATGATACATGCTTTGATATAAAGAGCAGAGGGTTGAAATAAAAACACAATTAGGTTATGATTTAGTATATGGGCTCAAGCCCATAACAAAAACTTGTTAAAATACCGCCCAAGTGAAACACAACGTTTCACTAACCTTATCTTCACCTCTTTTTGGATGAACCCTATCCTCACTCATCTCTCATCTCCTGCCTCCATCACTTCCCCTCTACGAAAATTCAAAGATACCTCCGATGAGTAGCGAAGAAGTCGTCGTTGCCAGCCAAGCTAATTGACCCACCCATACCCACCCAAGCCACCTAACTTAGGTTGAAATCGCGGCGGTGTCCTAGCGCCTAGTCGCCGCCTTGGACATGTTGAAAGAGCAAAATATAATATATATTATACATTTTAAAAATATAATTTATATTATACATTTTTAATATATTTAAAGAGTATAGATGCGCGGTTATATTCTGGACTTTTTTTAGACTAAAAGCAAACATTCCCACAAAAAAGAAGAACAAATTGAATTCTCAAATTGATTTACTATGAAATTTCTCTCTTTTCAATATATGCTTTGGAGATGTCGAAACTAGCAAATTAATCTATATATATAAAGCAAAAGGCAAAAAATGGTAAAATATTCAAAATACCAGAAAATACCATTAGTTAATGCAAACATTAAGAATTGAAATTATTATTAATTAAATGAGGATAATATGGTAAATTTAAATTTTTCTATATTAAAAAAAAATCAGATAATTAATATTATTTTTATAAAACACAACTATCCATTATCTTTTTTAATACTAAAATAAATTTAAAATTTTCACACGGAGAAGTTAGTATCTATAAAGTTTAAACTAATATAAATAAAAGAGTCATTTTCCTTTATTTATTTATTTAATAAATAATATATTAAATATAGGGAGAATTTTCCCACTCCCATTTTCTCCACTTATACTTTCCTCTGCTTTTTAATACTTTTTATCAATTTTGTTCTGTTTTTATTCTTCTCTTTCCTACTCTACCCTTAATATATATTAGGAAAGTTAAATAAAAATCAAAAAATCAAAAATGAAAAGAAAAAAAAAATCTCTCTCCCTCTCTCGCCTCCTAGCCTCCTCCAGCCCGACTGCTTCCTCCAAGGCACCACCAACTCAGCCACCCAGCCATCCTAACCATCAACCAAGCCACCCAAACACGACATCAATTCACCCCCACCCCCACCCACCTTCCCATACCCCCAATCTTGCAACCAAACTAGTGCGATACTAGTCCTACACTCCAATCTTGCTCACATCAAACTCAAAACAAATAATCAAACCTACACTAGAAAAATCCATATCAATTCCAAGAAACAAATTAAATTGAGCCCAACCCATCCATATTTGAATGATTTCTGAAAGTGAGAGAGCGACATAAACGGAGAGAGAGAGTGCACGGGAGAATCATCCCTACCCCGACGCATCCATCTCCAATATTGTAGAAACTGATTTTCCCTTATATTATTCATATGATCATTATACAATATATATAAAGTCTGTAGAGAATAATCTACAGTTACAACAAGCCATTATCATAAACATAAATATGGAGTTATGACCTAATAACAACGTAACTGACAACTGACCATTTCCTATCATTAGTAGGATTAACTATTGTAACTCCCTAATACTCCCCCGCAAATCGAGCGCACACAGTATAGCAAGATTTGAATGAAGAAACTACATAGTAATGGAGATGGCGGCAGCAGTCGGTTGTAGTAGTCCAGTAAAGGGAACCAAAAAGAAGAACTCCAATCTCCAGAGTTGCAACAGCGGCATGAGAGAAACAAAGTAAACATAATGCCCATTGAAAGGCAGGAAGTGAAGGTAGGATAAAGAGCATGCGGTAAGTGAGAAAAAAAAGTAGCCATGTAGAAAAATAAAAGTTGCGCAAAATAAATAAAAAAAGTTACACCCATAGGAAGAGAGGAAGTGGAAAGAAAAGAAAATGTATCACATGGTAAGCAACACAGTAGAGGATGCAGCACAACAGTAGAGGATAAGAGGTGAAACCAACTTGGGACACAGAGAAAAGAAAACGAGAGCATGGGCAAGTTTGAATTTCAAAGCACCATAGAAACAAGAAGGTATGAGGAAGAAAACCACGGGGGAATAGAGAAGTAATAAAGAAAAATCATCACACGAGCATAGAAGCCCATAGAGATTAAAATAAAGAGGGATTATTGACCCAAAAAAAAACAATAATAAGAAATAAAAAAGGAAACCAAGTGAGACAGAGAAAGTAGTCAAGAGAGGGAGAGAGAACAAGATGCAAGAGACAATCCATGAAAAGGAAAGGAAACTCAAGATTCCAGAGACAACCCATGACAGGGAGAGAGAAAACACAATTGAAAAGAAGAGAAGAGAATACCCCAGTAACATAAAATAATTATAAAGAAAAGAAGACAATATCCGAGTAAAAGAGAAGAAGAAAGGCAGCGCAAGAGAGCATTGAAGAAGACAGAGACCAACAGTAAAATCAAAGAAATAGATTGGGCTTAAGAGGGGAGGAGAACACAGGTTGAGCATAGATAGAGCGTGAGAGGCCGATACCAAGGCAACAACACAATGATAGGGCTTGAGTGGCCAATACCAAGTCGGCAACACAGAGGAAGAAACAAGGGCTGTGCAAAGGGAACACTGGCAGGGTAGCAAGGTAGAGAAGGCTCGGCGAGCGTTGACGAGGCTCACGGAGGAAAGAGAAACCAGCTCAGCGAGAGAGACGGCGTGAGGGAGACAAAGAAGTGGACAGAGATGTCAAGAGAAAGAGAGAAACCAACAATAGAAAGGTGTGGTCTTCAAGGGAAAACAGAGATATGGCCATCATGCCAAGAGACGGACATGGAGAAGGAAGTGAAAGGAAGTTTTATTTTTATTGATTTTTTTATTTATTGTTATTTTATAAAGAAGATACGGGCTTCTAATAAAAACAAATAAAAAACAAAATAATAAAAAACAAAATAAAGGAAGGAAAGCATAAAGTTGAGGAGCACGAGTGTTTGGGCAGGAGAGAGAGATGAAGCGAAGGGGAAGCATGCGTGTAGATAGATATTGGAAAAATGGGGGGCTCATGACACCAAAGAGAAAGAGAGAAAGTTCAAGAGGGAGTTTTGATAGAGAAAAAAAAAAGAAAAAAAATGAGATCCTGGAGAGAGAGAGGGAGAGAGAGGATAGAGCACATGAAGGATAGACAACGATTGTGCAAAGGGACTAACGACAGTGAAGCACAGCAGGATAGATACAAAGGCTGGCTAGGATAAGGCTTGGCGAGCGATGACAACTGACATGGGGGAGAAGGCTCAATCTTCAATAGAGAGCATAAAAAGGAGAAATGGCTCAATCTTCAACAGAGAGCATTACATGGAGAAATGCATGGCTCAATCTTCAACAGAGAGCTAGACACGGAGAGAGTGAAAGAAAAAGGCTCATCAATGAGCAGAGAGCTTGATAGGGAGCTTTGAAAAATAAAAGGAAATGGCAACAGCATAGAGAAAGAAAAAAAAAAGACTGATTATAGAAGGGAGGAGAAGATGGAGAACTATACATAAGCAAACACCCTTCGGGTGAGGAGAGCCAACGACTCTCAATGTTGGCAAATGAAGGATCGCTAATTGGCATTAGCCATTAGCTCTGATACCATGTAGAAACTGATTTTCCCTTATATTATTCATATGATCATTATACAATATATATAAAGTCTGTAGAGAATAATCTACAGTTACAACAAGCCATTATCATAAACATAAATATGGAGTTATGACCTAATAACAACGTAACTGACAACTAACCATTTCCTATCATTAGTAGGATTAACTATTGTAACTCCCTAATAAATATCTCGTCGGTGTTGAAGGCCAGATCTGATGGTGTCGGCGTTTAGAGTGACATGCTTGGATCTGGTATTGCGGTGTCGTATCAGGTGATGGTGGTGTTGCTGCTGGTTTCTTGAAGGAGGAAGGGTGGGGTGTCTTGATAAGTTTTGGAAGGAGAGAGAGACAAAGAGAGAGGGATAAATGGATAGGGATGGGGGAGGTTGGCCGGTGCAGCGGGGTTTTGGGGTGGGGATGGGAATGGTGTCGTGATTAATGGGCGGGCTTGGGTTTTTTTTTGTTTTTGTTTTATTTAACTTTTCTTCGTTAGTAGGAAAATCAGGGTTTAGCCGAAAATCACCTTCCTAAATATAATATACTTAAAGAGTATAGCCGGACGGTTATAATATTTTTTAAATTTAAAATAAGTGTAGCCGAGCGGCATTCTGTTTTCGACACCGGCGACTTAGACGCAGAGGAGGCGGGTCCTTTTCCATAAATAGTATCACCGGGCAGGGGTTATTTATTATAAAAACAATCGTATAGCCGCGGCTATACTATTGTTTAAACGCGTGGCAGAGCAGGCGCAGACGGGTGGTCTGTTTTTTTAATCATAAATAGTACCGCCATGCGGCCATACTAGGGTTTTTAATAAAAAGGTATAGCCGAGCGGATATACTACTTTCTTATTAACAAAAACAGTATAGCCGAACGCTATACTATTTTTGACACATGTTAAAATGGGCGCTAGCGCCGCTGTCCCGTTTTAATTTTTAATGAATAGTATAGCCGCGTGGCTATCGACTTTACATGTGTCCTTTTAAAAATATAAATAGTGTAGCCGGTGGCTATACGCGGTGGTTTTTAAAAAATATAAAAAGAGTATAGTCGGGCGGCTATACTGCGGTTTTTGTTATAAAAATAGTATAGCCGTCCGGCGATACTAGGGATATTTTTTTTAAAAAATAGTATAGCCGTGCAGGCTGTACTGGTCTTTTTAAAATATTTTTATAAATAGTATAGCCGGCCGGCTATACGCTTACGTAAGACACACCAAATTGCTCTCAACCTCTGTTAAATTCTTGGAGATTCTATTTTTTTAAAAAAAAATTCTACTTGATGATACAGTCTTTGCTCTACATAGCAGCTGAAGATGAAGCATTTTTGGCTTTTGATCGAGAGATGGATGCTTTCTCAATTCTTATCGAAGAGGGGTGTTTTTGGCCCATCTGGTGTCCATAAGTGGAATACTCCGGCGGGGATACCACTCGCTGGAAGAAGCATACGTGAGTGGTGTCAAACAAAGTAGGGCAAATATTCAGTTATGCTAAGATACGCTCATATTGGCTTATATTGACTCATATTCACACATACTATTATTCTTCTCCAATATGGAGGTATTTATAGAGAAGTACAACCCTAAATAAAATAGGAAATAAATCCAAATTACAATAGAAAATAAATATAAATTACAATAGGAAATAACTCTCAATTATAATAGGACTAGATAAATGGTAAGTAACTAAAATCCTAACATAGTAAGGAACCAAAATCCTAATTAAATAAGGACTCGCCAACACTCTGCCTCAAGTTGGGCAAAGATATTTCGCATGCCCAACTTGACAAGCGAGTCACAGAACACCATACTTGAGAAGCACTAATTGTAGAGAATGTCTTTTAGTCAACCACGAGTGAAACAAGTGACAAACTAGACTCGCCAACAAGTGGCAGACTGAACTGGATGCTATTGCCGAAGAAGTCAAAGCGGAGCTAATTTCAAGAGATATAGGTTGCCGTTTGGCTCAAATTTTGGAGGCAGTGAATGTTGTTCTTTTTGAGTTAAGAGGCTTCAGGAGGTCACCTGTCGTTTGAGATGCAAAGTATTCATACTTGCACTTGGTTCTAAGTTCTGGATGTGGAATTGGTGACATTCGACTCTTGCTTCCTTTATACATAGTTAAAGGCACATTTCTTTCTGATCATAAATTTAGGGGATTTTGGAAGAATTTTTTGCTATGATATAATTCTGTGCATATTTTGAGGTCTCATGCTGACTGAAAATATGTTTCCATGTTGACAGCAATTTTGCTTAGCATTATATACACTGAGGTTTTCCGAAGACTCGTCTGAACATTGTGGGATCTCGAGTTGGGGAAGAATTTTTGATCTGGCCCCAAACGAGTAATCTGGAGGTGTATTATTATTACTATTATTTTGTAATATCTTTTACTTACTAATGCATCAAAAATTCATAAAGCAGTACAACACCAACAGTTGGGGTACTAATTCTATGCACACTACATGTAGTTCCAAGTTTGTAACATTTGGTAACTAAGTCTGCCTTTTTATGTTTTTCGGTTTTAATCAGCATAAGTTGTGTTTCTGCCGGTAGGGTTAATATAGCAGCTCGAGTCTCATTTCGTATGTTCATACCGTGGAAGGATAAGCTAAGCTTTCTTTGGCGTTCGGTTCATTCTAATTTGTTTGACATTTCCTGGATATAATAAGTTTCAGAAGGGCTTTTATGAAATTAGAGAAGCTTATAAAGTATCCCATGTATGTTAATATTTTGGCAGAGGTTATTTCTGGTGTTGGGTGTAGTGTCTACTAAGGATGTCTGCGGATTAAGAAATGACTCAGACACCAAGACTAGGCCGCTTATAGATAAATATGCAATTTAAGATGGACTTAGTGTATGTTTTCTGTAGTTTACGGAGTTTGAACCAGGGGCAGAGCTATGTAATTCTGTTCTCATTTTACAAGAGAAGTACTTGATACAATGACCGCAGTCTGCATTTCCAAACAATGTAATTATCAGGTGTTGAATATTACTCTGACTTCTGAAGTGCTTGATAGCTAAAATAAGCGCCAAGTGTTTGCTTAGTTGTGCCAAGTATTTCCAGTATGTATTATCTCTCAATTAGTTTCTTCCATTTTGAACGTATTGAAGCCAGATTCTTTGCAGGCTGACCATCATGGCTTCGGAAAGATTGCTGATTTTGCAACCACATAATTGGGCTTCGAGGAGAGACCATGACATGATGTTATACTACAACAGGTATGTAATGTGCAATGTTGGTACTTTTTCCCCAAAATGTATCTAAATTTAATTGGCTGATCCTGTTGTTAATGGTGAATGCCAGGGACTAGCATTTGCATGGCTTTTGCCCCAGAATAGGAGGCAAAAGTTCTAGAACCATTTCTTGAGAAATTGCATCTGCTGCGGCTTGAACCATCGTGGAAACCTTTACATCACTCGAGTAAATTTGAAGTCTCTTAGCTTTATGTGTACATAACCAGCCATCTATGCCTCGATGGTTTACACAGATATCAGTTGCATTTGCTTCTGTGATGTGAGAATTCTTGCCCTCTCCCATGTTTAATAGCATGCACGGATTTGAAGAGACTGCTATGCTGCATTGTTGCCATGCGAGCACCATTAACGATTTCTTCATAAGAACTGCTGAAATTAGGCAAAGTGAAGCAAAAAAATGAAGCTTAGGGTTTAAGTGAGAAAATGACTTGGGAGTCTCAAGTGAGTTATGGGTCCTAATTTGAAAGAACTGGTCCTCAAACTTATACGTGAGTTACATTGTAGTCCCTCAACTAAATTATTAGTTCAAATGGTCCACCAACTCTTTATTATTAGGTGAATTGGTCATACTGTTACACTCCATCATTGCCGTTAATTTGAGGGTTAAAATCATCAATTTATATTAAAATATTAATTAATTAATTAAAACATAGGTAGAGGGAGAACGCAAAGGGGATGGGCAGTGGGTGTGGGCTGGGGTGGCTATGCCTTCATCTCTTCTCTCATCATGGAGAAAACATAAATTTCTTCATTCTCTTAATGAAGAATAGATTAAAAAAAACATGTGATAATAAAAACAAGAAATATCCCATTCATCTCATCCCGCATCTATCCCACAGAGCAACAAAAGAGAAACTACTTTTTTCTTTTTCCATTTTTGCAACTCCATCGAGAGGAATTCAGTACCATAAATTGATCAAGGCACCCATGTGCCTTCTCCCCTTAATCCTCGGCTCCACCATTGTAACCTATCGCGGAGCTCAATGCGTGCAGCCACCTTAGCCATCGAAGTCGGAGAAGTCATGTCTGAACGAAGTTGGTGCCGTTGTCATCTCTCCCGGGCTGATTGGTTGTCTTCCGGCACCGTTGTCATTTGGTTGTGCAAGGAGGGAAGAAGAAGAAGAAGGGAAATTGAAAACTCCACTATGAAAAAGTCACATTTACCGTTCCTATTCTCCTCAGTTCACATAATTTTAACTCACAAAAAATTGTAACGGTGGACCAATTCACCAAATAATGAAGAATTGGTGGACTACTTGAACGAATAATTAGTAGAGGGACCAAAATGCAACTTGAGTATAAATTTGAGGACCATTTGAGTAAATAAAGATTAAAAAAAAAAACCAATAGTCTAATTAATCCAAATACGAAATCAAAGAACTTAGTTTAAAAATTACAAACGGACATGAAAAATACATAATAAAGTTGCAAATAATTGTTACAAAATAACATGAAATTTGTTTAAATGGAGATGACATGCAGTCTTTAAATGATACTATAAGAAAGAAGTACCATAATGGGAGTCACATCCATAATCTAGCTTACAACATATGCACCAAGGTTCAAACCAACAACATAAACTAATTAAATTATAACAGAAACTAAAATAGAAAAAGTATGATCCTCTATAACAATTCTTTGGAGCAATTATGTTCAATATCAGTTCCATATCACTGAAACCCATGTGACTATAAATTTTCTAAATAAAGCACATACAAACACATTGTAAACACATAATCCATATGTAAACACTAATTTCCTGCGACAAATGAGACAAGAACACGTGTACAAAATAATATTTGTATTGATTTATCAAGTGTGTAGGTTACAATCTTTGTGGGTATTCTTTCACAAAAATTAAAGAATTTCCTCTGATTCGATCTCCAAGAGTGTGCGCGATTCAAGGGTGCCAAGCACTTGATCTTGAATCGGAATATGAGACTTCGTTGAGGGCCGTCACGGCTTGATCTCGAATACGTTAGGACCACAAGTAGTGTCACATAGTGGATAGTCTTCGACTTTGGCTGTGGAGGAATTGGCACATGTTTGTTGTGCTTAGTGATTCTCCACTAGCTTGATGAAGAACTTGAGAGTCTAGGTGTTGCTTCGGGTAAAGAGCTCTTTGGTTTTACAAAGTGTGTGTGTCTCCCCCTCCGAAGGTCCTTTCTCACGAATATGAGCCTAGTATTTATAGGCAAAGAATTGAGTCTTGGTTTGGAATCCCAATCTGAATCCCTTGATTTGTGGGATTGGTTTCTGATTTGATTTAATTTAGCTCTTAATTAAGTCAAAATCCTTCAATTAGGGAAATTAACTCGTGATTTAGGAAGATGACCAAATAAGGATAATTTATTCCTTTTCGGCATATGATTTCATTTGATTGATGAAGATCTTAGATGCTAACATGTGCCATCTCCAATGTACACCTTTGTCTGCATGAGTCATGTGCCACGTGTATTTATGTGGAACCCACGAATTTTCCAATTATCTTTAACTAGTCAAATTTGAATTTTAACTATTGACTGTAAATTAGTGAATTTTTATTTCACTAAAATTTCCACGTCTACACCATCTACTATTAAGTTGACACATATATTGGTATTTAAATAATAAAATAATTTTAATTATCGATTCGGTATGGAGTTTCATCGGGTTATGAATAATGTTACTCAGTCTATTAATCAAACCTTTCGGAAAGGATCAAATCGGAAGAATTAAAAATAAATGATAAATAATGAACTAAACTAAACCAAACCAAACTAAATTAAACAGTCAATTTGGTACAATGGGTACACAAATTGTTTGGATGCCCACCTCTAGATCCAAGCATACTATTATCGTCTGAAAAAAAATAAATTATCCAAGCATTTGAATAAGTACCGAGCTTACCGTACACGATTTTTTCTCTCCCCTAGAACGAGGAAGAGTTCGAGCATTTTAAGTGAGAATTTGGTAACAAGTTCGCTACATTTGAACTAGGAAAAAGAAACATCCATTTGTCTTAGCTTACAGGACTTGCCGACATGGACAAATTATGCAAACCGAAACTGAATTTTCTCGCTTCCATTCCATCTACAATTTTATGATATAATAAGGCGATTCATTAATCTCGGCACCGTAATAATTAATATCCCTTTTGTGGCGATTCACAAGCTACAGATAGTAAAACGTTGCAGTTGCCATCCTGGTAAGAGGAAGTAAAACTTGGTTGCAACATGAATGGCAATATTTTGCTATCTCCGGTCAATAACGCTATGCCACGAGGAAAAGTTATCACACGTGTCATAGCATTATTGGTTGGGAATAGCAAAACAGTGTTATCTAGTTTCATGTCAGTGTTCCTCTGGTCGAGGATATGCCTTTATCGAAACTGAAGGCCATCCATTTCATGCTACACAGTGCAATATAAATTTCCAATGATATTTTCAACCCCAACTTTCTTAATACGAGGACTTACTAGAAAATACCATTAACATGAAGTTAATAACACGTGAAGGGGGACGCTAGGGATGATTATCCCTGTATTGATAAAAGCAGCTAAATAAGGAAAGGCACTTACTGAGTTTGTGAAAGAGAAGCCAACGTAATGAAAAACTACAAGTGGAGTTGTCAATGACCTGAAACCTGGACCAAATAAAGGGCGTATCTGCAACAGGCGCCATGCCCACCAATTGATTAGTCATCACTTCCCCATTATGTAAATAATCTTCAATCACAATATTGAAAGAAGAGGGGTGAATGAAGTGCGAACTCTGCCTTCTCTTGCAACATCATGTGTCCTCTCAGTTTGTCTTACCCTGTTTGAGAACCTGTACTGTAAAGCTTTGCAGCAACTAATGAATCGAAGGTATAGGCATGGAGCGATCCCATGATGATCTCAAAGATAGGCATGTGTCCTCTCAGTTTCTTTCCTCATTTCCTTACAATGCAAAACCATCATGGAATAAGCCCATCTGGTACGGCCACATAACCTAGACGAACTCTATTAGGTAAAGGTCTTGCAATAAGCCCCTCTGTAACCCAACCCATTGATTCTCCATCGTTTTTGACATGGTTGAATTCCCTCTGCACATATTCTAGAGATATTTGCAATCTTCCTCCCGGTTTGCAGTCAGCGGAAGTGCCTCTTGCTTCATATCCTGCATTTTTCTCCAACCAATACAGATAATTGACATGGAACAATGCTCTCAGCATGTCTTGTAGAGAAGATGTTTCTTTAAGCACTACCTGATACATGACAATATATAAATTACAATTCAAAAAGATAGGTATATGTACAAATGTGTGTACATATGCAAGTATGAAGCATGCAAAATTTATGCGTATACAAAACAAAGAGTTGTATGATATCCTGATCTTGCTTTTATCTGTCTTATGTATCCACTTAGTTTATGTTTTCCATCCAAAAATATTCACTCCTCTCTCTCTCTTCTGCCCGCCCCCTTTTTAACTTGTAGTAGAGCATTCTCCATTGTTAAAATATCAAACCTTTCATAGACAGAAGTATAGGCTTGAATCATGTCAACAGTAGATGATTAAATAATGTCACAACTAGAAACTTAAGAAATTTAAATTCCCTATAAGTAATTAACTTGACTACACAAATTTCATAGGAAATATACAAATTCAAAAAAAAAAAAAAAATTGACTATGAATTTATACAGAGATTGATACCAAAGGGATAATTTACTCACGCAAAATCTTCCCTTGTGCTCAGTAAAAATATAGCCTTCTTCCTTATATAGACTGAGCAGTGCAAGCACATCCTCCTTGCTGTTGACTAGATCACTGAGCTTGGATCCCAACTGCAGCCTCTGCTCGATTTCAACAGCAGCATCCTTCGCTTCCGAAGATAATACTGTTGATTGTACCTTGGATGTGCAATAAATAAATAAATAAATAAAATTAAATATTAAAAATGCATGCAAATCAGACCATGTAACATTCAACAGGAACATATATGGACTATTTTTGATTCTGTCTAGCCTCATACTCTGTAAACTAATAAATGTACAAATTTTTCTAACCAAGTTAGTTCCTGATCATAAGGTATCATAAAATGTCTTGCACATATTCCACTGATCTTAATTGTGCGAGAAGTATCATCGCTTCCCAATTTCTAAAGGAATTTATACGAAAAATCACTCATACATTCTTGACAAACACATGGTTACAGGGAAAGAACCCTGACACAGTTTATCCTTTCGTTGCACAAAAAACAAAAACATTATTTATATAGGTTACTCTTTTTTTTGGGGGGGAGGGCGATGGGTGGGAATTGTTGGTGGGTGGGGAACCCATTTCAACTCATGATGTAACTTCTCAACTTGGCACTGGATTGCAGAGCATAAGGCACCATTAATTATCCTACATGGATGAATGACATTAAAATCCTGCTGATAATGGGTAGTGGTATGGGGGAAGGTGGGTGGGTCACCCGGAGATGGGAAGGGGTGGCGAGGGGTGGTTGCTGGGGCTGGTCCTTGTGGTTGGGGCAGGGACGGGGTAAGAGGGAAGTGGTGGGGCTTTTTTTATTATTTTAAGTTTTCATTTTATTCTTATTTTAAATTGAATTTTTGAAAGTTTGAAAGTTTTTATTATTAATACTTTAGTCCACCTAAGCAAAAAAAAAGTGGCCCCGGCACATGACACGTCATCACTTAACGGATTTCCTGAAAGTTTGCCTAATGGCGGAGCCAGATTGTCACAATTTCATAACATACGAGTACTAAACTCTAAAATTTCGAAACACATGTGCTAACATGCCTTATCAGGTAAAGTTCATGATACTAAACTGAAATTGACCCCTTTTTTTTTTAGTTTTCTATTTTTTTTTTTTTTTAATAACTATCATTTCCAGGTTGCAAGTGCAACAAGATTGTATAATGTTCGCACTCAAGACAGACTGTTTACACATACATGCACGCATTATGAGGTAATTAAAACAAATTATTAATTGTCATTGTTGCAGCCAAAAAATGAAGGTATTATTACTTCTTTTTTAATCTTTTATTCCTCTTGTGCAAATTCTTGCTATATATGATCATCATGATTATCATATCATCTTCCTAAGTATAGTGCTTGTATACCTAATTTGAATAGATAAAGAAGTAGAACTAAGCTGGGAGGTATGGAGCACTTACATGCAGGTTATAACTAAAAGTTAACTAACAACAAAATAGAGTACGAAGCTGACTACAAGCTGAGAGGTTTGGAGTTACTGCCTTCTTTGGACTAACACAGAGAAAAGATAAGAAAGAGAGGTATGGCGGTGGTGCCATGAACTTGAGGTGAGTTCTGGTGACATCTGTTGGTTTTTTTGGGGACTTGAACTTCTATCTGGTGGGACAGTGAGACTGAAGAAGGGGCTGGTCTGGTTTCTTTAAGACACTCAATGACTGAAAGGATGAGTTCAGTGGAAATATCTTTGTTCAAGCCACTAAAGAAGAGTGTAAAAGGAGGTCTCCATAAGTTTCATTACAAAGATTACTAGTATTTCTTTTCTTAGAAAGCAATACTATTAGTGAGAAAACCATTGCAAATGCAAGCAAAGGAAACTGGGCAGAAAATCTTAGGTAGATTCGCTTCAACCAATTGGTTAGTTCTTCTATACCTAAGAGTCACTAAGTAGTTTAGGGTCCAGTTCAAAAGCTAGAACTAAGATGCAATGTTGGCCATGTAAAGGATTTGGAAATTTTTAAAACAAGGCCTGAATCAATTTGTGACCTTTGTAGAAATATAAAAAGCCAAATGAGGAGGACAAAAATAGCTCACTTGGTTTGCAGGCTTCAAGTTAAGAAATGGTACAGCTGGAAAAAGCGGTTCCTCCTCATTGACCTCTTTGACAGAAGGTGCTTGGCCGCTAAGAAGATATTCGCTAAAAACCAAGCCTGTCAAATTAACCAGGAGCCAAGCTCAGATTTAATTATAACTTCGGTTGCTAAGAAATAATTATTATTCGATTTACAGATGAGGATTTAAAGTTGAAGAGAGAGAGAGTGGAATTACTTGCACGATAAGGATTTAAAGTCCTTAATTGAATGGATTGATATGATTTCAGATTGCAGAACATGTGGATCCAAGTGACAATGCTAAAAGAAGCAAGGCCAAGAAACGTAGAAGAGCCTATGTGGTTGGCCAATGCTATACCAAGCATGATACCAACAGACTTGCTCACCATTCCCTGAGCTTCACCCTTAGCAATCACCTACATTTAAGTATTCCTTTTAGAAATGTTAATTAGTACACCAAGGTAATAGCACATGTCTTTAAATGGATGGAAGTAAGAGGCTTCCAAGCTTCCAAACATTTCAAAATTTGATACCTCAGCAAAGTTTCTTTGAGCAGCAAAACCAGCATAGAAACAGCTCCTGGTAGCAGCCTGTGAAATGATGGATTTGAAATTTCAATTAAGTGTACGTCTTTATATTGGATGAATGTGAGCATGATTACAGCAGGGAGTCATATAATGATTAACTACTGAAATCATATAGGAGGCCAGAAAGGTTCATTCAACACGAGATCTACTTTTAAAAATAACAGTTTGTAAGGCATAGAAAAATGTTTATACTAAGACTGTTTATAATGTAGAGAAAATGTCTTTAAGAAGGAACAGGATAGCCGTCATTCTACACAAGCCGCAAACTTAAAACCGGAAAGTAACCTGAATAAGTGCAGCAGCTGAACGCCCTGCACCTGCAGCAGCACCAATTAAAAGAAAAAGATGGGGAAATGCAGGAGTGAGTATTTCCATTCCAAAGGCAGCATTTTCAAGAAGATCAGCAAACAACCTCCACCCTTTTGGATTGACATCAAAATGCCTTCCATATTTTGAGAGCATAATTTTGCTGAGGTATCCAATTCCATCCTTAAGGACCCAATTGACAGCAGCAGCGGCCGGAATAGCCCCTTTCCCCAATCCAACAGCGTAAAGCAATGCCTATAGACACAACACAAACAAACAAACTCACAGCGGTTGGTTAGAATATTAGACAAAGATGATGGTTGGTTAGGATAGGAATGGTAGGCGAGGGAAGTACCTGAGTGGCAAGGACACCACTAACTTGGCTGGCGACCCCCTGAACTCCTCTCCATAGAGAGTAGTCCAAGTAATCACTGGTAACGCAGTGGGGATAGCCTTCTGGGAGCATCAATCGCATAAGCAGATGTTTGCATTGTAACCACAGATTCCCAACACTTAATGAACCAAAACCAACTTCATGAGCAACAACAAAGGCATCCTTAACAAAATCAGGAATAAGCTTGGTCCAGTTGCCTCCCCTCACTTCCCACACAGGCTCGCACTCCTCTGATGATGCCAGCGCATAAGCCAATCGGAGGTGGCAGAAGCAACAAGCCACAGAGCAGAAGAAGAAGGATAAGAAGATAAACGGGTGATGCCCAGAAGAACCCGAAAAGGAACTACCTTCGTCATGCCACCACCATGAGGATGACTCAAATGGATTATTCCAGCCGCCGCCGCCTCCGCCGCCGTTTTTGTTGCCAGAGTCACAACCGCCATTGTCCAGCAGGATAGTATATGCATTAAACCGTTTCCAAGGCAGTCCATGAGCGTGAGATTGTGAGGCCTTGAGACTAAGCGAAGGCAGCAACACTGGATTGGATTTTAGAGCGGATGACGGTGGCGCAACAGAATTTCTATCACGGATGTAACTAGGCGGTAGAGGTGGAGTAATGCTTCCTTGGATGAACAAGGACTTGCACGCGCACCCCATCTCTTCTTTCCCTCTGACCCGCCTCCCCTCCTCTTTTTTGGTCAATAATGCCTCCCCTTCTCTTCTCCCCCATTCTTCATTCAAAACAAATTTTTTATTTTTAAAGCAATACAAGAAAGGGATTTTAATATAGAGTGCTGCTAAAACGAACCCTAACTTCCCGTTTGGATGAGGAAAAATAATTTACAATTTAGCTAAAAGTCGGGAATTTAAGAGGAGAAATTGACAATTCCTTATTTGGCAACTTAAGCGCGGGAATTCATATTTTCCAGTATGCCAAAACTTACGTAATAATAAAAAAAAGCGCCAAACTTTTTATTTATATGTAATAAAATAAAAAAATAAAAAAAATACAACCCCATAAACCTATGATAAAACCCTAGAAAACAGAGATTGCAAGCCTTGTCGCTTAAAGGCATCATAAAAAAGTTGGGAGCTAAGGAGAAGGAGTTCATCTTGAGTTCTCTCTGGATCAAGTCTAAAGGTTAGTCTTCAAGCCTCTCTCCTTCAATTTATGTTTTTCTATTTTATGGTTACCACGCATTTTAAATGGCTATCCAAATTGGGTGTTTCTGACTAAATTTATGAATATGTTATGAATAGGTTTTGTGATCTTTGTGGCACTATGACTAGATTTTGGGAAGTTTTAACAAAATACTCTATGCCCATTGATATTGGTGTGTGATATGCCTAGATTTTGGGAAGTTTTAACAAAATACTCTATGCCCATTGATATTGGTGTGTGATATGTGTTTATGGTGCAGCTCTATTTTTTTTTTCTAGCTTTATCGCTTTGTGTGATGCTTTTGTCTTCTCTGCTTTCTATATGCTTCGTTTTCTAGTTTCTTGGATTGTTACAACTATTAGTCTGTTGCGTTGGCTTTTCATGTCATGTAGTGAGTTACAACTAAATCGGAAAGTAATATTAATTCACACATATAAATTGTGCATCAAATTCTTATGATTTTCTTCCGACAAAGAAAAAGAGGTATTGTTAAAGATGTTATTACTGATTCGATTGCTAGAATGACTTTATCATTTGAAGAGTTTATCCATGCTGATACTAAGAACCTTGATCCAACAGAGGTATATTCTGAAGTACAAGCAGTACCAAGTCCTAGTGAAAATGAACCACTTAAACTGATAGAAAATAACAAACAATTTCAAATGCTGAAGGCACTCCCAATTAAGAAAAAAAAAAGTATGTTGCTGATGTTTATTGCACGTGGGGAGTGATTTGGTTTGCTAATACGCTCTGTTTGTTTAAGTTGAGTTATTTAGTTCATAAAATGATATGTTATTTTATACTTCGAAGAATACCTTCTATGTTGGTTATCAATTTTTTTTTCTTTTGAAATATTTAATTTATGTCATTTACAATTTATATCAGCTATCCAAACATTGACATTTTCAATTTCTGTCATTTATGAAATTCAACATACATAAATTCAAATACTGAAATATTCAATTGTCAAAAATTAAAATGATGGAAATCTAAATTCCGTAATTTTAGAATTCTATGTAATTTACAATTCTTTCATCCAAACGGAAAGATTAACTGAGTATACCCTAATTTGCAATTCTATGACCAAAAAAAATATATTAAATTATGAAACAAATGTAATTTTAATAAGTAGACTCTAATTTTAATTAAAAAAAGGCTACCAAAAGAAAGAAGTGGAGAACGAAATGGCGCCATGAGAAACAGGCAGACAAACACTTATCAACCTCTATCGAAATATTAGAGCTATGTAGAAAAGATGTTGAAACAACTTCCTGGTCCTAGAAGAGACCCACACAAATTAAAGGGAAGAAAACCTAGGGATAGCTACAAGCTGGCTATATCAATCAAAGAGAAGATTTAAATAAAAGTGCAACACCATCAAATAGACCAGCATATCATTGGACATATCAACTTGGGAAGAAAGCCCCAACAAGTCACTGAAACGGCCAACATTATTCAACTTGAAATTAGAATTAAGAATCAGGCAGCGTTCAAACTTAGTTCTTGCTTCAAGTGGAGAGTCACAAGAATTTATACGAATCAAGCTTTGAATTGAAGGAGTTAGCAAATCTATTCTCACAACAACTTACGAAATTAAAGATTTTGATGCAAATCCAAAATCTGAAAAGAGGACACGAATTCATGTAAAAAGATAAACCTCATTTAGGATTAGGGTGTACCAAATGTATTTTTTGTAGTTAAATAAGTTGTACTTAGTTAATTTTATATTTTAATTAAAATATTAGGGTGTACTTAGTTAATTTTAGAATTTGTTTAGCAGCACTCTTATCATATAAGGACAAATAAGAAGGTACGGAGACAAAATGATCAAGCTCCTCCAAAATTGAACAAGCAGGTCCAGTTACTCTCCAACAGTGACATTGACTCTCATGTCATAACTCTCACGGTCCTATTTTTACATACATAACTCTCATGTCACTCTCAGTTATGTCGATGTACTGGAAGAAACAATTTAAAACGCCTTGAACTTATTTAACATTGCAAATTGTGTAAAGGACTTTTTAATCATTTTCTCATACAAGGGAGAAATACAATAAATTATAAAAAAGGGTGTTTGGTATAATACTTTTAGAAATGAGATTTTCCTTTTTCTTTGATTTATGGGAAGGGAAAATAAAATTTGGAACATTTTCCAAGATAGAATAACTAGACTAATATAGATGGACGAATTTGTTAGGAGGAATCATTACATAGAAAAAATCAGATTTGATCTAAATTCATGTAATGTAATATATACACACAGCCGAAGCCCTAAATGAAAATCATTCTCTATACCATCTTTTTTCCATTATTGATTTAGGGGTTACTTTTACTAATTAGGTTTTATCAATGAATAATTATATTTTTCACGATATGTACAAATTGATATAGGGTTTAGGACTTTGGCTCTCTGTATGTGTGTGTGTCTATATATATATTTAGATTTTCTCTTATGCGGACATTTGTGTGGACGCTATGTATTTTCTATTACCCCTTTCTATTTACAATGGCGTACATCGTCCGCACAATAATAATGTGCATACGTACGGATAAGAAGAACTCGTTTAGAGTTATACCTATACAGTTCTTCTCAAATAATTGTATTTGAGAGACACCCTTTTGGATCCCCTACAATTTTTTTTTTAATGACCCAAACCGTCTATTTTGCAAGTCTTCATTGATAGATCATCCAAGGAAAAAAAGAAAAAGGCAAATTGAAAATCACTAAGACATCTAGTTGAAACCAACAAAATAGACGAACACGGTGTTTCAAGAAAATAATAACCATCTAATTGAGTGGTCAAATGATTTCATATTCAAGTAAAATTTTGCAAAGATAATCTTTGAGGTAATATCTAAAAACTAGACTGTTTAGATAACTAAAATACAATGCATAGTGGGTCATACAAAGGTGTCTCTCAACCAAAGCTTATTTGAGGAATCCTTCAATCGAAGCTCTTTGTGTATGTGTATCTATTTATTTGAGGGACACTCTTTAGGGTCCCCTACAAATATTTTTTTCAACGGTCCAAATCATTTATTTTTTAAGTCTATATTCATAGATCATCATTGCAAAAAATTAGAGAAATCGAAAACCATTTCGATATCCAATTATGTTATACAAAATTAATAAACATGATGCTTCAAGAAAGTACTAAAATTTCAATAATTCAATTGATTTGTCAAATGATATCGGAGTCAAGTGATTTTTTTGCAGAGATGATCTTTGAACGAGCATATACAAAATATATGATTTGGATTGGTGAAATACAATATAAAGTGGGTCATGCAAGGGTGTCCTCAACTAAAGCCACACACACACACACACACACATATATATATAATCCCCACATATATATAATCCCCCTTATGTTAAGGGATCCCTTAAATAATTTTATTTGAAGGACTTCCTTTAGGACCCCCTATGAATTTTTTTTCAACAATCCAAACAATTTATTTGTTAAGTCTATATTCATAAATTATCCTTGCAAAAAATTAGACAAATCGAAAATAATTTCGATATCCAATTATATCTTACAAAATCAATGAACACACACACACACACACATATTTATAATCCCCCTTCTGTTAAGGGATCCCTTAAATAATTTTATTTGAAGGACTTCCTTTAGAATCCCTTATGAATTTTTTTTCAACAATCCAAACAATTTATTTGTTAAGTCTATATTCATAAATCATCCTTGCAAAAAATTAGACAAATCGAAAATCATTTCGATATCCAATTGTATCTTACAAAATCAATGAACACGGTGCTTCAAAAAAATACTAAAATTTTAATAACTCAAATGAGTGGTCAAATAATATTGAGTTCAAATATTTTTTTGTAGCAATGATCTTTGAATGATTATCTAAAAATAGACGGTTTAGATTAATGAAATACAATGCAAAGTGAACCATACAACGGTGTCCCTTAAATAAGCTTATTTGAGTCGAGGCTGCGATTTTGATTTTCTCTTTTCATTCTTTCGATTTTAATGTCGAAATTTAAAGAATAAAAGTATGTATACAATTATTTAAACAGTAAGTAAGTGGTTGTATAAGAGGGAACTTGTATATCTTACTATAATTGCTGCAATCATCTATCATCACTTTTCATGTCAACATTTGCTAACCCACGGAGGAGGAAAATTCTGTGTTAATTGACTGCTAATTTCAATGAAAGACTCCTCTACTAATATCATATGTATAGTGTTGAAAACTTATGATAGTTGGATGTCTGATCCGATCAGGCAGGCATGTGCCTCGTGTATTAGCTCAGCCGATCTCCCCTGATTGAATGTAATAGTTGAAGATGTTTGGGAGTGAAAAGATAGTCCAATAAGATTGACGTCACAAAAAATAATTTCGCAATCACTGAAGAATAGCAGTGAACATGACCCAAATCTCAAGGAAATACGGCCTTGTTAACAGGTGAATTCCCCTTCTGCCAAAGGGGAACAGGAAAATTCGCCTGCAAAACAATCTGTTGAAATTAAAAGATCAGGCCAGCTCAACATTAGATCCACAAACCATTTGGACCCCTCCTCCCGCGAGAAATTTTTAAAAAAATAAAAAAGAAACTGAAGCACTTGGAAGAACAGAAACTGATATTCAACAGAACATATTTAAGGATTAAGTAACATGTAAAAGAAAATAAAGTTTCTGCTCACAAAAATTGGTCACAGTTGGCACCTGTCATCATATATAAATAAATACCCAAGCAAAGGAGATGTTTTATTTCCTATTCCTATTTTACACACACACATATATATATATATACAAATATTTTCTCCTATGCAGACGTCTGGACGTTATTACCATTCGAACACCATGTATTTTCTATTATCCCTCTCTGCTTTCCTCCCTGTTTACAATGGCGTCCGCATGGTAATAACGTGTGGACGTCCGGATGAGAGGAGAACTGTATAAATATATATATATATATATATATATATATATAAAGCTTTACAATCAATAGAGATATAGGTGCAAAAAAATGAGACATAGGTGCAGAGTCATCATTATGTTCATTAGTTTAGCAGCCGCACTGGAATTTTTCCAGGTATGCATCAGTCTGTTTCTCAGCTTTAATGGGCTACATGTTACAAAGGAATACGGTAAACTTCAATTGCGATTTTCATTTCTTCTTTCTTATAGTAAGAAAATCTTAATTTGAACAAGAAAGGAATGAACATACCAAAATATGCAGATGAGCATCCCTTAAACTTTCACCATGTGTGCCTCAGCCAGCGAAGAATTGAGGTCTTCTCGAGATTGTGATCGCCTGCTTTGAAGACGCATCTGAGATCTGTGAGGAGACCAAAAGGAACCCATGCTACTGCTGTCAAATTGCATCTGGCCCAGATTATTTGAGGAATAACTATGGGACATACTGCTAGTGGAGGGGTATAAGGAAGACTCCATTAACTGGATGCCACCACCACTGTTGAGACTATCCCCCAAGCCAAATGGTCTCCGTTGCGCACCACCAGCAATTGTTGGACTTAGAGGCATCTTTACTCTTCCATCCCCTGAAATGCCAAAGTTGACATTGACTTCAAATGATTAATAGTACAAATATTATAAAGGCTCTTCACTTTTGTTCCCACATGTTGGACTCAAATCTCAATTTGGTCATGAATTTTTCTAAACTTTTTCAAGATTTCCCCCCCTTTTTTTCAGTTAAGTCCCCCTTCATATATTAAGATATCCTAATTATCACTTTTAGAAATTGATAGCGTGTGTCATAGCATAATATCGCCATTATTATCTTGAAGTTTTACCAGATTGCATCACTTGATCAATAGCTTGAAACTGGATGGTGACAATAATTGGGAAACTGTAAGTAATAAACCAAGAAAATAAATTTTTACAAAAGAATAATAGTGATACATGGAATCATATCAAGTCAAGGAGAAACCAGTTGGCATCTAAACCCCCATTTGATTTCCTCTTTTATGTTCAAAAGATCAACGTATCTATAGTATAGTTTTCCACCAGACAACAATTTTCCATAACATAACTGCACACAAATAAGACAATATAAACTGATGAAAGACAATTTGCTTGTAATTTGTTTCTATATCCATGCCCAAAACGAATTTGCTGTATTTAAACCTACAGACATGCACCAACTAGCTCTTGGTCTAGTAGTACCTCTCTTCCAACGTTGCAAGAGATCCCCAGTTTGAACCCCCCTCCCCCACCTATCAAAAAAAAAAAAAAAAGGAAAAACCTACGGACATGCACAAGATTGTTAAACACTTCAATCTACTCCCTTTTCTCTAGTTGTTATGCTAACAGTGTACCCTAACATCACATTCTCAGGGTGACTTCACATCTACGGAAAGTGGATAAGATGAGTTAATGTCTTGTACAAGGAAACCACTCAAGAGGAATAATCGTAGACAGACAGTTAGAACAAATAAAGTTAAAAATTGTCATAAATATAACGGTATCATTTGGGAACTATTTCAGAACTACAAACACATTAGGAGTCTTGGGAAAGTGTTTACCAGGACTAATAGGACTCCAGCGCTGGAATCGAAAAGGCGTTGGAATACTCAGAACGGATGCAGAAGATGCACCATTAGTCCTAAACAGCGGGAGATATGACCTCCAGAAAAATTTTGGCATCCATTTTCCAACACATGATAATGCACAAAGGAGAAAAAGCAACGAAATAAACAGAACTGCAATAAAAAATATTGGGTTGATCTTGATCTGGAATATTTCATAACTGCGAAGGCCAAATCTGGTTGAAAGTGCCTTCCCAGCTTCCAACAGAGCAACCCCAAGTGTCCATGTAATTCTTCCAGACCCAATTATAACATGATTATCTGTAATGTGCAAGCCCTCTCTCAACAAGAATACAATATATGGTGCTCTAAAGCAGTACTGTTCAATGAAGGGCTGAGGAGCAACACTGTTCTTTGCAACTTCCCAAGTTCTTTCGCAAAACTCCCGACCCTTTTCCAATACATCATCAAGTGATGCCTCTGAAGTCAAATTGAAAAACCGATAAACCACAAAAAATCCAGAAATCGCAAAGAATTTCCCATAAGGACGGGGTAGACCATCTGGAAGAGCACAAGGTTGCACGTCACAATCAATTCCTGAGTTTCTATTGGACCATTCCGACCAATTGACAGCAATTCTTGCAAGTTTACTGCATTCATCCCAATTTGGAGCACCACTAAGCATCACAGAAATCCCTGATCTTCCTCCTTTGCCCAAACTCTTTTTTGCAATCACAGGGCTTCCACCTTCTTGGAATTTAGAAACACATTCGGAACAAACATATTTCTCCTTGTATCCGGACTGCAAGCAGGGGTGCCTAAGTTCTCCCTTCCCGTTTACTAGTTCTGCCTTGGTGATTTCTGGAAGCTTCTCCAAAAGATGAACCACAGACTTGTCAAATGCATCATTTAAACCATAGCTCGGGAGAGAATATGCAGTGAGATGATGGTTCACAGCCCCAATTCTAAGGTTTAAACTGGTCTCATTATGCACACGTTCATTACTCTCAAATGTAACCTGCAGCGATGAACCACCCAAGTCAAGTGCACCAAATGTTGGCTTTCTTGGTCTGGCCCCCAGCATGCCCGTATGATGGTTGAGGGCTATCCAACCAAAGTAAGCTTCTTCTAGGCCACTGATAATCTTAACCCAGTCTCTTTGGCACAAGAAAGGTGAATTCTTGAGTATAGACCATGCATTGTCTAGAAGCCACTTTGAATCGACACTCGGCAGTCTGCGAACCCCTGCAGTAGCATAAAGGAAAAGCGAGGTTGTTTTATGCGCCTTCTTTGGGATTTGCTTCTCTGCCCATCGAATAAGTGGTTTTATTGCAGCCTTCAAGCCCGAAACGTTATGAACCAACTTGTCAAGCCCAGGCTCAGTTTCCATTCGATCATAAGCTCGACCAATGTGTGAATTAGGTTTTCTTTGAAGACCTTCCGTTAATGGCTTCATGGCAATAGGAAAAGTGCCATCGTTCGCATTATCAAAGGATGCTTGATATACATAAACTCGAGTTCCAGTACTTCCACAATCAAGCACAATATAAAATTTGGGAGTTCCTTTAGACCAATAAGAATAAATGAACATGGAAACCAAATAAATTAGAAAACCGAACAACAAGATACAACACAGAAGCATGAGGGCTCGAACCAACTTGTTGCAGGCAGGTAGGATTCCTCCTCCTGGCAGTCCTTTCTCCTTCGAGAAGCTGGAGGCAGCAGTTTCTCTCTCTAAGGAATGAGGGTGTTTGGAATGGGCCACAATGCTGGGATGGGGATCTTCAGGATCGAGCTGATGATAAGAGGAGAAATCCTGGAGAGATGATGAGAGTCGAAGATGGTTCTTGTTGCGTGCAGGGTTAGCAAAGGCAAAAGCATGGGCACACGTTTTGGGAGGAGAAGATACAGTGGAACCCTGAGGATTAGACCAACGACTTGATGCAGAAGAAATTATATCGGCAATTCGACTAAACACCATTTTCTTATGCTGTTGGTGGCCTTTTATTAGGGCTAATTCGAACAGTTGCAATGAAGGGGATGAAATCTCAACATACCCAACAACATCAATCAATCACATAATATGACACAGTTGAGAAATTTATGAAAGCAAATGTGCATAACAAATAGCAAATGCAAATATAATGTACCAGTTGGAGTGAAGTTGACATCCGAGTCTAGATCCCGAGTGACACTAGAGTTGGGTACTAAGAGCACATAAGCCAAACGCCCAAAAAAACCAAGAGCAGGCCGTGGGTAATTACATAGACAGGGAACTTAAGGGAATCCAAAGAGAAGGATCAGGAAGAGGAGGACGAGGACCAGAACAACGAAAACACGTCATTTTTATAATAAAATGCTTAAACGTTTGTTAAGCAATCAGCAAAGGAGATGTTGATCTTCTTCTCGCCTTTCTCGTTTCTCTGTGGACTGGTCTCCGGGTTGTTTAGATCCAACCAAACCCAGAAAACCAAAGACTTCTCTCTCTTCGACCAAAAAAATAAAACACCTCTCTCTCTCTTTTTTTCTGTTTTATTTATTTCAGTATTTCTCTCTTGCGGGACAAATCTCTGAGCCAATTGATTTGATCATTAACCCATTTAGATTTTTTTTTTTTTTTTTTGGTCTGAACATTAACCCATTTAGATTTAGGCAGTATTGAAAGCTGAAACACCCACGACCCGATTACCCATCTGCTTTACCTCCAGGAGGAGAGGTTTGGTTCGATTTTGATTTGGTATGATCGGTTCGGTTTTTTTATTATTTTTTAATTGACTTGAATCCTCACCAAAAGCCCAAACTTAAAGCCCAACTCCCTAATTTCTAATTTCTATAGTTCAAGGGGGCAACCTCAAACCCTCAGAATAAAAGGTTTGTTAAATCATTTGCATCCAGAAAATTACTGAAAGGTTTTTGTTAGGTTTATTTATAAACATCTTTGTTTTACACATATATTCTTCTTCTTCTTCTTTTGTTGGTCGCACACACATTTCTTCTAATTGCTAAGAAACAGGTAAATGACCAGATGCATGTACAGTGTAGTACATAAGCTTAACTCTTGATTTGCCCCCCCTGAACTTGTACTTAACTTTCGATTTACTTCGTATTTTTTATTATAAAGAAAATTAAGGATATGGACTTTTCTTTTTCACCCATTTACCCCCTACCGTCTAAATCCTCAATATTTCATCTAATTTTATGTTAAATCATTTAAAAAATATATTTTTTTGCAAAAAATTGAAGAAAAAAAGGACAACAAATTCATTGGGACCCACTGAACCAAACCCAACGCCAACCCTTCATCCCTCTTCCTCCCCTTACCTTCCTCTGAACTCTCTGTCACCACCCTCAGCTCTCTCTCTCTCTCTCTCTCTCTCTCTCACAACCTCATTGATCACAAACCCCCTCGATGCACCCCTCCCACCAACTCAACCTCACAGACCAAGCTCCTACCCAAGACACATCCTCACCTTTGTGTCACATCCCAGATCGGCTCCGCCAGAGTACGATATTATCCGCTTTGGGCCCCTCTCTCTGCCCTCACGGTTTTGTTTTTAGGAACTCACGAGCAACTTTCCAATGGGTCATCCATCCTAAGATTGCTCTAGCCCCAACTCGCTTAAATTCGGAGTTCACATGACTCCAAAGCCAGTGAGCTCCCAAAAAGCCTCCTGCTAGATGGAGGTGGGCATACACATATAAGACATATAACCCCTTCTTTGTTGGTCGATATAAGATGTCACACTAGCCCCACCTCAGACCCATCCCAAAGCCTTTAACCAGACCCAAACCTAGACCTATACAATCCCCCGACACTTGCCCCCACCACCCCCAGACTCATCCCTACCCTCCTTGTAGACGACAACAGATTCATGCTCCCGCCCCTCCCACAAAACCTAGCCCGCAACCCACCCCTTGCACAGAGAGAGAGAGAGAGAGAGAGAGAGAGAGTATATATATATTCAATTTTTAAAAGTTTTTTTAAATTTTTCAGATAAAAATACAAAATTACAAATTTGTCTTCATATTTAATGGCAAATTGGATGAAATGTTTTTGGATTTAGACATCAAGGGGTAAATTGGAAAAAAAAAAAAAAAAGAGTTCATATCCTTAATTTTCTATATTAAAAAACCAAAAATTGTGAGTAAATCGAAAGTTAGGTATAAGTTCAGAGGGCAAATCAAGAGCTAAGCCTAGTACATATTATTTCTGAGTTTAGTAATATTTATATTTATTTGTACTGACAAATTCAAACCACCCAACCTCTATTGTCAACACGACCCATTAAATCTCGACCCAAATTTTTTGATCTTTAAGCCTAAGTTGTTCAATATATAAACCCACATTAGTTAATAAGTGATAACACTTTTACAATGCTAAAAATAGTACAAGGCTAAAGCAAGGCAACGAGGAAGGGTGAGAGAAATGAGAAAGCAAAGATTTAGGTATTAGATTCATAAGAAAAATGAGTTAAATATCAATATATAATTGGTTCGGTTTTTAGGTACTAAGAATTGGGAACTAAACTAGTTTAAGCAAAAATTGATTTTAACGATTTTTTCTGGTTCGGTTTAGTTCAACGATTTATTGGTTCAAATGCCCTAATATACCTCTAGTAGACTTGGACCCAACTTTATTTGTGGGCCTTAACTAGGAGTGGGCACATTTCAGTTTTCCCTTACAACTGAAATTGAAAAATTTATACAGATTAATTCAGCAAGGCAAGGAATTGTGAGGCAACACTTGATTTTGATGCTCATGGAAAGGCAATGGAAGGAAAGCTGAGGCAACGGTAAGGCAATGCACGTAAAGGCAATGGAAAGGTAGGGAATGAAAGGGAAGGCAAGGAAAATGTAAGGCAAAAGCATGGAAAAGAAAAGCAAAGGAAAGACAAGGACAAAGGTAAGGCAAGGCAGGTAACGAGAAAGCAGCGTCAAGGCAAGGCAAAGACAAGATATAAGCTTTTCACTCTATAACTGGTAAGATATTGGTTTTTCACTCTATAACATACCTGTAAGATATAAGTGGATCTTACAATAACTAATTGATCCAATTTCAACATAAAACTGAGTCATTCGAGTAGATATGACCCCCTAAACTAACTCAATGTTTAATTTCATCATAAAACTGAGTCATTTGAGAAGATTTGACCCCCAAAATATTTCAAATCTTCTCAAATGACTCAATCTTATTTTGAAATGGGATCAACGACTTACTCTAAGATCCTTTAAGTAGTAACGACAAGCTTGTTTGAGTGGTAGTGGGACACAAAACCCAAGGTAAATGCAAGAGAGAGTCAATTTTAGGGGTCAAATCTTCTCAAATGACTATGTTTTATGTTGAAATGATTGATTTAGTCCATTTAATGGGTCAAATCTTCTCAAATGACTTAGTTTTATGTTAAAATGAAATGAACCACTTACTGTGAGATACTATAAGTTGTAATGAAGAGCTTGTTTGAATTGTAGTGGGACATATAGGGTTATATTGTTATATTATAGTACTATCGTGTTAAAAACATTTTTTACATTATTCTAAGAACATAATAAATACCATCATTGTACATGGATGACACAAGAACACCACGTGAGCTAGTGGTAAGCCGTTATAATTGAGTATTGGAGGTGTATGGGTTTATTCATTCCGGAAGCTACTAGGGCCTGGGCTGTTGTAAATAGCAAAATAGATGAAATTGTCCCTTGAGCATGAGTTCGAAGATCAAGCCATAAAAATGCTTCGAAATGACAGAGATGCTTTAGGAAACACTTTGGTTACTTTCACCAACAAAAATAACAACAGCTTACAGATAGATTTTCTAGCTTGACATGAGAGTAGGGGAAAAAAAGGGTGTTAAGTTAAGAGAAGAAGGTTCTGCATGAAGGTTTGGCTGAGAATGAGGGAAAGAGAATGGAATTGGTGGCTTGAGTGTTTTTCCGGCAGCTTGATAGAGGTTCTGTTAAGTGTTAGAACAACCTGCCAGAAGATGGAAAATAGGGGAAAATGATGAATAGAGCACAAATTTGTTGGGTTTTGCAGGTGAGAGAGGAAGCTTGCTCTCTGGATGTGATTGTGGCTAGTGGTGAAGCATTGAGTGTGTAGGGTAATTTTCCAACAGCCTGACAAAAGCTATGTCAGACTTTGGAATGGCTTGCCATAAGAGAAAATGGGATGAGATGGAGGAAAAGGGCACGAAATTGCAGAGTTTCAGAGATGAGAGATGAATCTTGCTCTCTAAATGTAGGTTGTTTGGTTGGGTAGAAGATGCCTAGTTTATAGCCGCTGGAAGCTATCATTTTTCAAGAAACCCTAATGGTTTCTATCCAATTTAGCCAAGCTTTTTCCTTCCTTTCTCCTCCCTTCTTCTGACTTATTTTATTTTGACAACATCTTCTCTGCCCAATCTCACAAAATCAGGGATTTTTAGGAGCTCAATGCTCTTCTTGCAGTTGCCTCAGTGGAGAACTTCTATTCCCAGCCATCTCCTTCCTTTCTTTCATTCCTTCTTCCATGGCCAGGTCTGATGAGAGAAAGAAATGGGTATGCATGCTAGTTCAAAGGGTGATTCCCCTCCTTGCAAGCTGTGCGCCAATATCTCTTGGTCCCTTGGATGCTTTTTGCTTGAAACTTGTTCCTTTCCATGTGCTGGAGCCTTCAAACAGCTCATTGACATGGATATTTTGGCTTTCATCGTGGTGTTTGTTTTCAGCTAGGTGCTGGAGATTTGTAAATATTTTCTTGGGTTGCTTGGGCCTTCTAGGACAATAAGTTGTTTTATCAAGTAAATGGGCTAACTTCATAAATTATTGGGCTATTTTGGTTTAAGTAATGAGGTACTTTATCTTTTGTGCTCACTCACATGTTTGGGCCTAAGAAATGGGCATGAGTTTTGAGGCTCCTAAGCAACCCCGGGACTTCCATTTCTCGGCCCATGAATGGGTCTCATGTCAACTTATTATCATCCATACCACAACCCACTCAAGTAAGCCCCGGGCATTTAAGTGGCTTGGGCCCACTTAGGCTTGTTAGCGTGGTTGGATGTGAAGTAATGATTTCCTGCTTGGCATGACATGTCACTTGGCAGGATATAATTTTATCATCCCTGAAGAGGGACAAGACATTCAATTTAGTATGGGCTTGTAGAGCCAGTGCCTTTTATAAGCTCATTTCAATTTTTAGCATGACAAATTGCATATTTATTTGGCATGGCACGTGGATCATGACTCGTGCGAACGTGAATAACGAACTTTTGCGTGCTCCAAATTGGGTCTTTTCTTAATAAGATATTGCGCTGGGCTGAGAATTCATTTGGGCTGAACCATGAATTTTTTGGGTATTAACAGGATGTTAAGGGTTTGAAGCCCTTTGGCACACCAATACTTCTAATATTTGTTATTTTTTATATGGGCCTCTGAATAAGGGTGGGTTCCACAATTTTCCAAGTCATCCTTAGGGTTGTTTACGGAGTTTGGAATGGAGTTGACAGTAAAGGGCAAAGTGAATCACGAAACCACAGTCAAAGGGGCAATATGGGTCACTTTGAGTTTTAGAGGGGAAAATGGGATTTAACCTATATTTCAAGGAGCATTTTAACTAATAAGCCTTTTGATAATGACTCTAACCTACAGGTTATGGGTAGGCACAATTTCGGGTCAATATGACAACCATCCAACTCGTTCATAGTGGGTTAGGTTGGGTCTAAAATGAGCGAGTCTTGAGTTCAAAAAATCATAAACCATTAGGTTACGGATTGGAACCAAAACTTAAAAGTATGTTTAATTTTGAGTTAATTCGACCAAACCGCCCAACCCGATTACAAAAAATTTGAGTTAAATTGGCCTAATAATAAGCGAGTGTTGAATCCAATAAATCATAAACCGCTACATATCGGATTGAGTTATGGGTTTAAACTAAAGCCGACCCAACCCAACCCTGCTCCACCTATGTGGAGTAAAATGTAATTAATCCTTTTTTTTTCTTTTTTTTCTTTTTTATATATAATCAAGAACGTTGGTTTGAATTCTTTAAAATCTCACCCTTGCCCTTGGACGGAATAAGAGATAAGAAAAGTGGGTGGCAGATGACGAGTGAGAGTAGAGATTGCAAGTCCACACCTCCACATAATAGATAAAGAGAAAAGGGGAAAAATAATAAGAAATTAACAAGAAGTATTTTGGTGTGGGGTAGGGGGTTTTGGAGATTGAATTGGGATTGGGATTGGGATTGGGAAATAGGAAACAAAAGACGACTGGTTAGGTGTCTCAACGGAGAATTTAGATAAGATATACAGAATACAGAGCAGACAGAGGAACGATGAGTATAGCAACAGTAAGCACAGTCATAGCAGCCTCTTCATCCCTGAGTACGGCGGCGGATGCGGGACACATGAAATCATTATCATTCTCTTCCCTTCTTGTTGGGCAGTTTCATTTTCACATCACAAACTCACTCCCAGCGCTCTCGCCCACTGCCCAAGGCCAAGGAGGAAAAGTGGAAGGATTAGTTGCGAGGTCGCTACCAGATCAGACTCCTCGTCTCCTTCTTCTTCTTATTCTTCCTCTGCCGATATAACATCATCAGATGAAGCCGTCGCCTCCTCCAAGATCGGAGCTAGGGTTAAGGTGAAGGTGCCTTTGAAGGTGTTCCACGTGCCCAGAGTACCAGAGTTGGAAATCACTGGAATGGAAGGTGAGCTCAAGCAGTACGTTGGGCTCTGGAAGGGCAAGCGGATTTCAGCCAATCTCCCTTATAAGGTGCAGTTCGTTGTCGATGTTGAAGGCCGTGGCGCTGTCAAGTTCTTCGCCCATCTCAAGGAGGACGAGTTCGAATACCTTTGAATTTGATCAATGGATAATCCATTATGTATATCAGGCTATAACCTCTCCTCTCTCTCTCCCTATCTCTCTCTCTCTCTCTCACACACATTATATTATCTAATAATCAATAGCCCGGCTGCTCGTTTCTCAACTGCACTTGATTGTATTTTATTCTCGTCATTATTCTTATTATTACTACTCTTAAGCTTCTTCAGCAATATGCGGTTCATCTGGTTGGTTTAACCAATCTGTTAAATTGATGGATTTAAATGGCTCAAGATTTATGCAGAAATGTATGTAACAAACAGCTATTTCAAAATTTGATTCTTTGGAAGTTTTTGCGGATTAGAGTCACCCCCTTCTTTTGGTATTATTAACTGGGATTGTTTAAGCGAAAGTCCGTACAGGTATGTAACTTGTGTTTCTGGGTAGCCTGCCTAATCCCCTTCGCTAGAGTTGCATTGATGCAACTTCTGACAGACGTTCAACAAGAATATACAAGGCTTGTGTCTATGTTGAATGATTCTATATTCAACATGGCTGGTTTGTGTCAAATTATTTGTAGCCCTTGTATAAAAAAAAAATGTTGGTGATATTTAGGATACTGAGCTCTGAGTCAACGCTTCTTTCTAATTGTTTTGCATCACCCGCACTCCCTATTCTCCCAAATTTTGATCAATAATGGTTGTTGTTCATTAGGAAAAAAGCCTCTTCACATTCCGTTCGCCCGATTTTGATCGATAATGGTTGTTCATTAGGAAAAAAAGCCTCTTCACATGCGCGGGACGCATGCCTGAGAGACTGGTAATCAATTAAGCAAGCTGAAATTAATATCAAATTCAAGCTCAAGTTCAAATTATTTGTGCCGTAGTTTTTAAGTTAAGTTTGTTGCGCTAAAGTAGAAGCTCCAGCTAGGCACAAGCTTAGTTTATTGTCAAGCCATGTTCGAGCATCAATCATTGAGCTGAACTTGAGGTTAAACTCCTTGGGAGCTCATACAAAATTATCATGCCAAGTTCAAGTCGGAGAAAGCTCGGACCTGCTTGGCTCGTATGTACCTTCTGGAGCAGTGACAACTGACAAGCTTAACTCTTTTTTTAATGCAAGCGAAAATGAGGGAGAGGGAATTGAACCTAAGACCTTAGATGCAGGGATAAATATGCTTAACTACTTGAGCTACAAGCCCCTTGTTCCTAACTGACAAGCTCGTATCTACTAGTCACTTGAGTTCTGGAAATAAGAGAACATTTCCCATTTACAGCAATTAAATGCAGCACCCACAAACAGAACGCCACCAGGCCCCTCTGAACACAACAGATATGAAATTCGTTTTTTCTCTCCCTTCAAACTGATTATTTGTGATCAACTGTACCCTCAACATGAGTTTTCAATATTATCAATGGGTAACCACAGAATCAGTTGCACTTTCTGTGGTTACCCATTTTCCTGAACTAGCTCCAAGTTTCAAGTTAGATTGTTAGGACTCTATTAAGAAAACAAGGAAGGAAAAAAAAAGGCTAGATGACGATGGACGCATCACTACCTACGAGACATGAAGAAATTGAAGTCATGATGCTGGAATTTACAATGTTTCAGCCAGGAATTTGCAGCATTCAGATAAGAAGCAATATTTTCCTTGTCTGAAGTCTCAGGATTTGTCCAGAGTTCCCCATACATCTTATAAGTAGCCACTGCAAAAGGAGGAAGAGCAATTTCACCTCTTCTGCTATCTCTTTCTAGCATCCTGCCACCCCATTCCTTTCCTAGAGTATTAATGCTTTGAAACTTCTCATCTTCCTCCAATATGGTACACGGGAGTCCTAAGAACCAACAACAGAAAAAAGGAAAGTTCAGTTACAACAGTTACAAAACTTCTGACAGTTTGATCTTATCAGAAAACTCACCGATAATGGATCATTCAAGTATATGGTTTATCAGCTTCTACCTATGATAGCATATAACATGTAAGATCAAACTTTCTCCCAAAGTAAGAGTAACAGGGCAACTACCATTAACAGAATAGACAGAGTAGTAAGCCACTAGACCTTTGTATACTTTGCATAAGAGGCATGGTATTTTTTAAAATTTTCAAGAAAACTGCTCCAACCTATTGCCACTGTGGACTTATATAAATAAGGACCATGCTTTGTTAAAAGCGGTTAAATATGCTTAATATGTAAAACTAGATTAATTGGGGCATGGTAAAAGAAATAAAGTACATGCACATTACTTCAAATAAACAAGGAATGCCCTTTTTACACACAGAGATATCACACAAACAAATGCAAACTTAGATCTAATTGGTTAGGACTTACACGACCATGGAAAGAATGCAGAAATAATGACAGATTTCACAATTGTTAAAGGAGGGAGGGCCTTTTAGTTAATCAAGCATGGAATTGGCATGCAGAAAGAGGTTTCACGTATATTACATTCCTACAACAAATTTTCACTAAATCCTGATAATCATTTAATCAATGCTTTCATCATCTCATTTCAATCACTTTATACTCCAACACTCTCTCTTATGCTGGTAAAATGTAAAAAGATTTTGGAGCACCCAACTTGCTTCCGACAAGAACACATTAACTTCGTTAAGGCTCCCATGTTATGAGAATCTGCAAGCTAGCTCCCAGTAAATTTTCATCTTATACTATTAAAAAATTACATACATCCAATCACTGATGAATCACAGGTTGATTTATTACCAAGATAAGCAAACACGTAGCAACATATACCACAATCAAATAACCACAAAAATAAAATAAAAACCTGTACTATTAACTGAGTAAAATTCCCCATATGCCCTTAAAATTAGAAAAACAATTCCCTTCTGATAGAATACATTAAAGGATAAGTGTTGTGGTCCTAAACATTTAAAAGCTACACATGATGTGATAACAGTTTTCTCAAATGCCAAAAGAAAAGAAAAACTCCAAGCACTCCCTATGGAAATGTAGTCGAAATCAACTACAAAACAAATTAACATTAACATTTATCCAATGGACTGCTAGATCGAGTAAGCATTCGATCATGACGTCTGCAGGCAACATTTTTCGGCAGCTCAAATGTTGGCAGCTTTTACTCCGTGGCAGCAGGTAGCCTTTTTGCCACACAAAAGAAAAAAATTAAACTACAAAAGAAATTGCCTATTGTTGTATCAATTGTATTTATTACTAGATTATTTGATGCAGGAGCATCTATTGGGCTCTACAAGAGTACTTGGGCAGTTAGTCAATTGGGCTAGGGTTCTATTTACTTTAAGTCGCCTCTTTATGGTCTCCACACTATCGCCCCCTATCACCTGATCTGGTTGATACAGATAGGGAGCGGGGCCTTGGTTAAAATGGACGTCACCTTGGGACACATGGATAGCCGCCACGCGTGGCTAAAAGTAAGCCAAAAGAGCTCAAACTCTATCATTAGTTACAACTTACGCCTTTTGTTTTCCTATTCTTATTAGGATTTGATTTGATTTCCTGTTTTGGTCTTCAATTTCCTTTGTCAATTAGGTTTTCGGTATTCTAGTATAAATAGGCTATTAAGAGACTCTTGTATGGAGTTTTTTAATGAATATAATTCCAGACTTCTAGTCTATAGAGTTTCTTTTGGGATTTTTGCCCTAGAACTCAATTATCTTTGTTCCAAATTCTATTCTATAGCTTTATCCTTCTATTGTATGTTTGGATAACTGGACAACAGCTTATAGCAGCTGCCCTGCATCAAATTGGTATCAAAGCCAGGTTAAATCTTTGCTCCACACCATGGTTAGACGTGCTAGAGATTGTGGACGAAGGAACCAAGCCCAACAAACAGAGATGGTTGAGATGTGGTGTATGATCGAAGATTTGTCGAGAGTAGTGCAAGCCCTCCAACGACAGGAACGCACGGATGCCTATATGGAGATTCTGACACGCAACCGCAAACCCTTAGACATACTGGAAGGTGGTCCTAAGGATGACCTTTAAGAAGATGTAAACCCCCTTCATGAAGCTGAAAACTATGGTGATGGTAATCGAGGTGGATTGGAAGGAGTGGTTCACTCTAATTCTTCAGTTAGTTTCCTAAATTTGGATATCCCTCCCATATTTGATCATTGTTTTGAAGACGATTGTGAAGTTCGTTTTGGGGTTGAGAAATTTTTGACAAGGTATTTGGTGAGGGTAAAAAAGTTGAATCTAATGTAATCTTGAAGGCAATGGATCAAGAGAAGGTTGGGTCTAAACGTTTGGAGGAACACAATCCATACAAGTTCGAAGGAAAGGTGATACAACAAAGTACAGAAGGAATTTTTGAAGATGAGCAAATAACCCAAAATTTTCGAGACCATGTGCATGCTTTAGAAACTACTAATTCTAAGTACGTTGATTTCTTGGTGTTGATGCTTTCAGTTTGAACATTGCCAAGACCCTTGTTGATTGTGTCAATTAATGGTTTTTGGATTGCAGAATTTTTGGGCTGAGAGATTGGTTGCATAAGATAATTGGAACTGTTCCAAAAGGATCAAATATTCTAAATATCTATTTCTTTGGAGTGGGAAGGTTCAATTTCAAGGTCAAAGTTCTATGGACAGTTTATGTAAGCAGAGGTTCTGTTTAGATAGTTTTCATCAAAACATTGGAATTCGTCTATACCTCTTTGTTTTGAAAGGAAGAATTCAGTTTCAAACTTCTCAGGGTGTCTTTGACGATAACGATTTAGACTCGAGGACGAGTCTTTTCCAAGAGCACTTGGGCTAGGGTTCTCTTTACTTTAAATTATTAGTTACTTTTTTGTTTTCCCATTCTTACTAGGATTTGATTTAATTTCCTGTTTTGGTTTTTAATATCTTTTGTCAATTAGGTTTTTGGTATTCTAGTATAAATAGGCTATTAAGAGACTCTTGGATGGAGTTTTTTTATGAATATAATTCCAGACTTTTAGTCTATATAGTTTCTTTTGGGATTTTTGCCCTAAACTTAATTATCTTCGTTCCAACTTCTATTCTATAGCTTTATCCTTCTATTCTCTATATTCACTATTTTAGATCAACTAAGTACTCATGATCAGTCTTCTGCAAGACTGCAAACAACATCCTAGGTAGCTCCAATCTATGTAGCTTCTCTGGCGAAAAGTAGCCTTTTCATCACGCCAAACTCTCGCTCTACTCCAGGAACAGTTTCAGTCTAGATGGCTTTCACTTTGGTGGCAGGTAGTCCTCCTGCTGCATCAAGACAACTTTACTTAACGGAGTACTCTCTACAGTCCTCTCCAGTTAGCCTTCTTCAAGATAGACCTTTTCATCATTTAAACCATGTACTCTGACAGTAGGTAGCCCTTTCCAATATTTGTGACGGCTACACTGCATCAGTTCTAGTTAATAAGTTTAGGGGCCCTGTCTTGGCGTCAGTTTCGCCATGCAAGCTGATTTGATACCAAATGTAGCAAAAGATTGACCAACAAAATTAATTCAATGCTTTGAATTATGTGGGATCATGACAATATCTTTATTTGATTGTGTTCTTATACAATTGGATAATGCTAGAGTAGTCATAATTGTCATGAACAAAATTGGAATATATCCTTCATATTCATTCAGTTGCCATTTTTTTTAAATATTTTTTTTTTCTTTCTTTGGTACCCAGAAATCCACCAACCCGCTTTGCGGACACAGCTTTGAAACTGTGGCCCCAGTTGAACCCTACTATCTTTGGGAGGCCAGAAACACTACACAGACCACATGGGAGCAAACCATGGACCTGACCATCCAACTAACCCCACAATGGTAATTGGAGTGTGTGATATAATCCTCCTAGTATGCTCAACAATCATTTTATCAAAGCACATAAACCATAGTCTCACCTAACCATAATTACCTACATAAACTTCTTTGTAGTAACTGCATTAGTAGTGAAATTATTTCAGTTCGATTTTCTTTTCGATGTAATTCTTAAACCTCAATAGTGGGTGAGTAATAAATTCTTTTAAACACTCTGATGCACTCCAATTAATTCCTCTTTCTGATACTGTGTTCCGATTCTTCTGAAGCTTATATGAGTCATTATTCTGTGACCCTACTCCACCTAGCTCCTTGGAATACTTCTCAAAATTTGCAATGACTTTATTGGTTTTCAAGCTTTATTTTATTCTTCAATATCATCAACAGATTTCAGGAGCAGTTTGGAGCTGTCTAACTTTAGACCAAACCACCTATTCCTATATTCACTTACTATTATCTTGTGAAATTCTTAAATCTATTTCTTATCCATCTATATATACACAAAATGATCGTAGAAGGAATCGGGAATTTAATGATTATAATTCATACATACATACATTAAGGAATTCACGTCCGAAGAGTCTATTAAAAATTCTGTACAACTGTTCCATCAAAGAAAAAGGCAACCAACAATTCTGATATATTCAACATGTAGAAAAATTCTAAACAAACTGTCAAACAAAACCAAAACATCTTCATTCTAGCAACAGTTGAAGATAACAAATAGGAAAATAAGAAGAACAAAAGAGCACCAGCAAATAAATTTTATTTGCAACCCTAAGTTTACAAAAACCACTGCTGCATCTAATTTTGCAATCATATCAGTCAAATCACGCTCTACAGGCCATACTATCATACTGTTAGCATTTCTATGGACCCATTTCCTCTACCAACTGCATACTCTTCATTAAAATAAATATGAAAATGATACTTACACATCTTGTGGTGTATATCTGGTAACATTGATTTTCAAAAGCTTCAACGACTTCTGTCAGTTATAGAAAACCTACTGCCATTAGTAATATTCTGAGCATTCAATAATACCAAGTGTAAATGCACCAAGAGTTGTGTGTAATTAATGTTACCTCGTACGGGGAACGATACAGTACGTGGAACAGGTACAGGTTCGGTAATTTCTATTGTACGGATTCGTTGGGTGCATAGTCAGTCGGGAATTTTGGGTCGCAATTTTTTCGAGACCCCATTACTGCATAATGGAGACTTCTCCATACATGCACCTTCCCCTTGGAACTGGAAGCCGAAACATCTCCTCCAGCACCTCCCTCTTTCACATTCTCTATTGTCGCAGACTCGTATTCTTCTTGTCTCTCAAGTCAGATAGTTTAACTCAGACTTACCCATCTTCATCTTCGTCCTATTCCTCAACCGTCAAGAGTCTCTAAAAGCTCATCTTCTTCCCGCTTTCTGAAGAATTACCAGACATTGAATTTTGGAACTTTGGATGAAGATGGAACAGTGATTGCCCTAAGTCACCCAACGCCATTATTTATTTATTTATTTATTTTCACGATTTGAGTTTGCAAATCTATTAAACCTTACAATCATCTAGGATGTTAGTTTCTACGATTCGGGTTGCGATTGGGACGATTGAACCAGTTCGCAGTTCACCGGGAGAAGGGGGGTGAACGAAAGCACATGACAGAAAAACCATGGAAACAACTCAGTTAGACCAACTTTTCATGATGTTTACATGCTTGCTTCTTCGTTGATGGGCTAACATTGCCACTTTTCTAGAACAGCATTCTTCTACTTCTTCCTTAGTTCTTGTTATTTTTCTATGGGAGCGGGAGAGAGAGAGAGAGAGAGAGAGAGAGAGAGAGAGAGAGAGCTCCTAGTATTCTCTTGTTAATTAAATGACATTTCCACCCAACACTTTGGGAAAGATAGTGCATTTGTTTCAATAAATGCACATCAATTCTTCTATATGCGCCCCTAAATAGGTTCACTCAAAATCAAGCTATTCATCACCAACGTACAAATTTGGTAGCCTAGCACATTTATCTTTCTACATGATATGTGTATTGATAGTTTAAAAACCATCTTAAGTTTCCATAAATAAAAAAAACCATTTCAATTTGTTCTATTATAGTACAAATTGTTGTTGGTCAATATTTGTAATAAATAAAGTTTTCTTTTGATGTAACTTCCGTTTGACATCTTGCTTAGTACATGGTCTGGGAAGGTTTTCACACTAAGAATCTTTTCTTTGGACCTCTAAAAGTTATGTAAATTTTAGTCTACATTTACTGTTATATGACATGAGGTTGTAGGGATTTCAGACACTTTGGTAGATATGTAAGAAAGGAGACAACACCAAAAAGAGAGGGGCGTGTTTCTATTAATCCATTTTAAATTTGTATTCTCTTGTGTGGATAATCATCATGGGGATCTATATACGCATATACATGTACATTTATAAGGAAAACGTTCTCTTCCAAGAAAGTCTGAGCATATTATGTTACCAGGTCTGAATTCAGAACTATTTATCATGTGAATTCTTATGTTGTGTGGGTTCAGACAACATAAGTATCTAGCAAGAGATGAATTCCCTATATATATATATATATATATATATACACATTCATTACGGAAAGTTCTCCCAGTACAAACACATTAAAGATAGGTTCTGTTATAAGCATACATATATACCAAAGGATTAAGAAATGTACCAAAGGAAAAGGCACTGATTGGATTGCTAATACATATGAGTGTTTGATTGAAGAACTTGATTCCTAGGACTAAACGCTGGTTACATTACGTAAGAATCACTTTACGGGGATATTTCATTTTAACTACCACCTTTGATCAGTTCTTAATTGCATATTCATAAAACCATAATTGATTATTCATAATTGATTAAAATCATAGGAAAACCATTCTGTCTCATATACTTACAGGAATCAAACATAATAGATTTTGAAGATTGTGAGACAAGCTACCAGATCAATTAAATGTATAAAACAACAAAAGGTATAATATAAATGTAGTTATACTTAGAAAACTAAAAAAAAATGCATGGAAATAAACAACAGAGATTAAATTCTCACCCAACAATGGAGAGAGAGAGGAATACGTTTTTACCTTGAAAAGATGATAATGTGTTATAAGTGATGAAACATGCAGACAAATCCTTCGCATTCCTTGTGAATGGAATTTGGTAGATAGGATACCTAATAAACAATGAAGAATCATTTGTAAAATTCTTATATTTGTATCTCTTAAGACAAGATATGAAACGAAAGTAAACAATGGTGAAAAGTACGTCGGGTTCAGAGTAAGACATTGTTCTAATATTTTTCTCATTGCACACGAAAGATGTTTGCTATGAGAGTTGAAGTTGCAATGTCCTACCTAGTGCCACTAAAAATGAATTACTTTTTTTGTAACGACTGCACTGTTGACAAATAATAACTAGAGTTAACTCCAGTTGTTTGTAGTTTTTCTTGCAGAGGCAACTGCATTCATCTTAACATGGACTATAGTTTATGAAACAGCTTCCTGGGGTTTTCTTTTTATTGATCAAGGAAACACAAGAAGACAAAGATACTAGTAAAAGGCCAAAGTGGAAAAACAAGATACTAAAAAACATTGAAGGGATCCGCAAATGGAAACACAATATACTCTATACTGATAAGTAGAAAGATTAGTATCGCAATCTTCAATTGAAAATTACTAGCAACAAGAGCAAAAATCGTGCGTACCAAGCAACAGCCATCCAGCTATAGGGAGAAAGCTGCACGCTCTGAAACTTCAGCAGAGCAGGATAATTCTGAGCTAGCTCATTGATCTGATCAAACATCCCATTGCATATATGATGAATAAGAGTTATCAAAGTTGACTTTTTCTCAAGGGAAAAAATAAAAATAAAAAGATGATAGAATTCCAAAACTTGTATTGAAGAAATGGAGGTTATTGGGATATTTGCCTTGTCGGTGAGCGGAACTCTATCATAAGGACTGGCTGTTTCATTGTACTGGCAATACAGGTGGCCAAAGCGCTCAGTTGTTTGGCAAGAGACCTCATGGTCACCGGTAGAATCATCTGAAGAGTCACTCTCGAGTTTCGGTGTGCAGCTTATCCCTAACCTTGTTACCAGAAGAATAGCAACGAATCAGAGATGAATCGGAGATTTTTGAGCTCGAGAAACAAAGGAAAATAATACTTTTCAAATACCTGGAATAATAATCAACGGGTTTCCGAGTATATATTTGGAGAGCAGATAAGGATGGAGAATAGTATTGTAAGACGCCATCGCCGCTGTTGAGGAGAATCGGGACACCGGCACCAAAGCAACTCCAATCCTTGTAAAACTTCCAAAGGTCACTCAAAGAGAAACACCCGGTACTGTTATTGCCAAGGGATTGCGAAAGACACCCATTTAGCATTTGCACAGGAACCTGTATGTTATAATATATTTATAAATATTCACAACAAGAAGAAAAAAAAAAGTTTATTAAAATAACCAACAACAAAAAATATTATATGAAAAGTTGAGTTTTTTTTTTCTTTTCCTTTTTCCTTTTTATACAAGTGGAGATTTGGGAAAGTGACTCCTAGCTACTTGTAAAATTTAGGGTCCGTTTGGGTATGCTTTTTCAGACGACATCTTATCATATTTAAAGACAACTGAGATAGAAATGAGAAATAATGAATCAAAAGATGAATTCATTTTAATGAATAATTAATTTTTTGATAACACAGTCTATCTATGAAAAAGGTTTTTTATAGTTAAAATTTTAAATAATCCAAAATTATTCTAATTTAAGGAAAAAAAAAAGATTAAAGCAGAAGTACTTGATTTTAAATTTAGAATACAAAAACTTCATTTGAAATAGAACCAAGACGTAAAACAAGAAAGAAAATGTAAAAACAAAATTGAAAACAAGAGAATGGTTACCTTGGGAGGCTGTTGTTGAGTAGGGACTGAGGGCGTTATAGATTGAAGAAAACATTGGAAGTTGGAATACTCACTGGGATTAGAGAGAATAGGTATGTCCCAGGGAGAGTAGGGCATGATTTTGATCTGATGTGCTCCGGTCCGGTGCTGCTGCTGCTGCTGCTCTCTCTCTCTCTCTCTCTCAAGAGATGATTGATTGAAATTAAGTTGGCAAGATTCTTCTATCTGCACTTCGAAGTGCTCAGCTGCTCAGCTTGCTCAGCAGGTATAAAAGCAAGGAAAGGAAAAGCAGCATATATACACATTGTCAGACTAAGAAAGGAAAAAACAAATCATATAAAAACAAGCATAATAATTCATTTGCATTAAAATAAAAAAAAAGGGGCTTAGACAATCCCCTCCCCTGGTAATTAATTGCAGTGTATTTTGCATTCATATGCAGCATTGGCAACCCTTCCCACTCTTTCCTACCCTCTCTCTCTCTCCTCCCTGTAATGCCTGTCGTCTTGCTCAGAGTCACAATTACCTTAGCCCAGTAATTTAATCTCAATCTCTTGTTTTACTTTTATGCACAAAGCCAGATATTAAAACATCTTTCTTTTTCCTTTTTATTCAATTTTCAATCAAAATATATGGAAAGTATATGTGTGATAATCCAAAATTAATTTATGGAAGGAAGAAAGAAACAAGATTTAATATGAGGAGACTCGAAATTAAATGGTGATGAATTTCAAAGTACTGAGCGAGGAAGTGACCACTGACCGCGGCAACAAACGGATTGCACACACGTTTAAGTCACTTTCAAGCAGTGGAAAAAAAAAAACCTACAACCAAACGAAGATGGCAGAATGAAAATGGCAGCTTTATAAGTAGAATAGAAACAATGACAGCAACCTGATTTCTCATTTGGAATTTTGGAGACGAGGTCAGATTCGTCCTCCAACGAAAAAGTTAGGGAAATTTGCACTTTAAAATTTTGCTCCTATGAAAAATTTCGTAAGGTTTTTATGCCAAAGTTAGAAAAGGGGAGTCGGAAAGTACTCACACACGCGACTACTATAGAAGCTTGAATTCATATCACTTAATAGCACACCAACGGCTTAAGAGCCAATCCAATTAAAACCTTATTGGTGACCAATATTTGTGTTTGGAGGAAGTATTTTGAAGTGCCCAATAAACCCCCTTTTTTGAAACAAGAGATATTGGAAAAATCTCATCTCCTGAGTATTATAGTTTCTCGACCAATTTTTAATTTCTTTTATTGTATCTTTATATATGGATAATTTTTGTTGGATCTGAACTTTTATTTGCCTTTTTAGTAATTACTTGTTTTGTAACAGATCTTCATTTTTTACGTATTTGTTCTTTTAAAATAAAGCAGTTGTGTTTTCAAATTATTTATTAAATAATGGTAATTTTGTGTTATTTAAATAAGGCCAATGGGTATAGCTTTTTAGTATCCTAAACCCTATAGCTCAGTTTATTAAGCTATTCCACCTCCGCTTATGTGAGCAAATGCTCGAAACTCCGAGGTACCTAATGAATTTGGGTAAATCTCCCTCTCCCAATCGATTTATACTCAAAATTCTTACTATAAGAATATTTTACTTTATATAGATATTCTATTCACACATAGTAACCCAACAACTATATTTTGGCATGTGAATTCCAATTAGAACCCTTTAAAACCAATTAGAAAATGAAAGAGAAATCTGAAAAAAGAAAGACGCAGCACGCAACTACCCATCTCCCCACCTTCTCTCTCTCTCTCTCTCTCTCTCTCTCTCTGCGCATAAAGTTTGACTGCCCAGAAAATAGAAGGAATGAGTATGGGCAATTCATTAGAAACATTGGGGGGGGAGGGGGGAGATTAGTAGAATTTGTTGGCGGTGATGTAATGACAGGAGAAGATAGAAACTGGGTGACAATAGCACCACTCATTACATAATTTGTATTTATAATTTAAACACAGTTTCTCTTATCATTCAAGTACAAAATAATTAAAAAATGGTGGATAAATGTGTTTTGGGAATTGTTTAATTTTCCTGTTCGGTTAAGTGCTGCTAAATGAACCCTAAAATTAACTGAGTATACCATACTACAAAAGTATATATTGAATTACGATTTACCCTAATATTAAATGACCAAAAATGATATATGGAATTGTGAAACAAATATAAATTTTAATAAGTACATCCTACTAACCATATTCAACCCTAATCAAGAGATTACTTGGTTCCCATCTTTGTGATCCATGAGTACAACTAGGGACAACGAAAGAAAGAGGCTGAAGTTGATTTCTGGCCATAGACTTTGGCCAGCAAAACAAAGCCACCGCTTCGAGGTAGGAGAATCTTAACTCATTACTAGCAAACAATAAAAAGATTAATATTTCTCAAAATCGATCCTTTCGTCTCCCTCTTTCTATGTTCATAGTGGATACCAAAAGTACACCTTAGAGCACTTGCTTTGGGGGAAAAAGTCTTGTTATTCGTGCACGTCCACCTTAATGTGGGGCTTAGAACAAGCCAAAACAGTTTTGGAAGGACACAAATGAATTGACCTCTTATTAGTATATTGCAGAGATATTATTCCAGTTTTATGTAGCATATATCAATATAAAAGCAACATTAAAGGATCATCAACAAAGATAATAACTACGAATAGTCCATCTAGAGAGGTTGGGAAAGTTGAGAACAAATAAATTTCACAGTAGCATAGTAGTATATAATTGAAACATGCATAAAAAATCACTATTAACGAAAGTGGTGGTGATTGCAAGAACTTGGAATTGCAAAAAAAGTGTTAACAATTTTAGTAGAAGCATAAATCCATATTAAAAGTCAAAGATTTATACACACTATTAAAAAAATCAAGTTGAAAATCAACTATAAAATAATGCTACAAGTATTAGGGTGTACCATAGGTATTTTTGGTAGTTCAATAGGGTGTACTTAGTTAATTTTACATTTTAATTAAAATATTATGGTGTACTTAGATCATAGGGTGTACTCAATTAATTTTAAGATTCGTTTAGCAGCACTCAAAATATAATGAGATTTAAACACGGAATTCTTTTAAGAGGGCATCAATCCATAAATGAGGTGGTGCTTTGTAGATTTAAATGTCGTGGTGGTTGCAGGGAGGTGATGGTGAGGGAGGTGGTGACGGCAATGAAGGTGGTGGGTTGTTTGTGGCTAAAAATTCCAAGTTTTTTTTTTCCCACATGAAATTTCTAATTTTTGTTTTGTTCTTATTTTATGAATCCAAACAAGGGAAGAAAAAGTAACTATAACAAAACGAAAAGGATGTAATTCACCATTGACAATGAGGTGAAAGAGGACTTGAAAGAATCTAACATTAAAGCCGTTACTCACATTTGCAGTTTTTTTCAGGATACCTGTTACAGTAGCACCAATCTTTTACATTAGGAACGTATCTATTTAAAAAAATAATAATTAAATCATCACTGATGCAACCAAAGGATACAATTTGATGCTACATATTCGGTTAAGTGTGAAACGGAGTGGTATCTCTTCTCCGCTGAGCAGAAATGGATTGATAGTTCCCAAAACCGTGCAGACAGGATGTATACCGACATGTCAACTAGCCTCTTGTTTTACTGAATAGTTTAGAATAAGCTTGTAGTTAATAACTCCACTTAGCATTAATGTACAACCAGGGGATGCACGAGCCAGGCCACACAAGACACAGAGCGTTGCGTCGATAGCCAGCCATCAGGTGTTGCAAGAAGAGGGGTCCATAACTCCAAAATGCACAAACTCCCTCCAGACTGCACTTTCACTTTCAGTCATGAAACTTCCTGAAGTGCTAGATTCAACTCTTGTGCAGACTTCGCAATTGATCCTCCTCTTCTATGGGCAAAAGAGTGAACAAAAGGATATTGGCACCTCTGGCATAATGAGTTAAAATGCAAAACAAAGTGTTGGTCAAGCCAACTTTAAAAATCTAAATTTTTTGAAAACAGGCACCTGGTAAGAGCAGACAAACAGGTTTTGACTTTTTCAAGCTCCATAAAACAGTTGTTGCAACGCTCCAGCCTATGATAAGCAATTCAAAATAGAAAGCCATCTCAAATGCGATCAATGCTTAAAATCTGTATATAAGGTAAAGAAAAATGTATATCACAACAAACAAAGCATACCTTTGCTCGGCTTCAATATCAACACCAACAGATGATGATGCGGACAATGTTGAATAGATCACAGAACCAAATACTCTAACCAGCTTGAGCAGCATTTCCAAAGAAATGCCTAAATGCCTGAATACGGTCAGGCCATCAAATAATGAGCAGCAAATTTGCAGATGAAAGATTCCAAGCACAAAATCAAATAAGTACTGGTTGAGATTTTGTTTCACAATTAGCCTTAGGAATGTTATAATTGCCTGTCAAATTTAGAAAATTTGCAGATGAAAGATTCCAGGATCACAAAATACATCACCCAGGTACATCCATCCCTGGAGAGAATTGTGATTAGAGTCCCCTCTTCCACCGCCACCAACAACCCACCCTCCCGCCTTTTTCTTTCTTGATTCCAAACTTCTTTAAACAATTGTTCCCATTAGGTAAAATTACATGCAACAATACAGCACTGCTTCTACTTCTTACAAAACATCTACCTAGTAACATGATTGCTCACATGGCATGTCACGAGTTTCATTCAACCTCCGCAGTACACCAGAAAACCACATAGCATTCCATATTATGAGTAAAAATAAAGTCAAAAGAAAAGGGCAAAGAAAAAACGATAATCTCTGCAGGCAACATTACTCCCAAAAGAAGAGACAAAAATAAATAAATAAATAAATAAAAAATAATCAAAGGCTCAAAGCATATAAAGTTCAAAGAAATAACATAGTAGAATGATTTCCCATAGACAAAGCTTGCACCAGCTTTTCCAATTGCAAACTCAAATAGCCACAGCAAGTCATATTTAACGAGAACATGCCACAACAAATGAGTGGATGATACTTCTATGTGTACACATTGGGGTTGGGAAAGCATTTGGTGGGGGGGGAAGAGGCACCTACAATATAGTGAACCTCCTTGTGTGATAGAACAATAGGAAAAAGACAACAAAGCAAACTTTTTTAATAGATGGCTTGGACGATTGTAGTACTGCAGTGCAGTTGACTACAACTAAAACTCACAAAGAAAAAAAAAATAAAAAAAGAAAGTTTCTAGAAGGTAGCAAATCTCTCCACATGAAACAATTTGATGTCATTAAGTTTCTAGAAGGCCTCTAACTAACAAAGACCCCAAATAATAAAAAAATAAAGAAAAAAGGAAGAGGTTGCTAGAATTCTTACCTATCCATGTTACTTTCTAGAAGGCCATTGAGGAGTGGCAGAAGACAAGTGCATATATCCAGTGTGACAATGTCAATTTTTTCTGTCATAATGCTAACTACATCCGCAATGACCTGGATTAAAAGCCCAAAAAATTAAAAAGATATTTAAGTTTTCACAATAACTGAAAGGGATATTTGTTCCACATTCAGTAGTATCTAGAAACTGAGGGCTAAGAAAAACAATTAAGACAATCCACAGAATATTCTTACAGCATGATCAGCCATCTTCTCCATTGCACCAATGACCCCCTTAACATCATTCCTTTCCCAATATCTATAGACTACCTGCAAACAGTTACCCACAAGATTCGTCAGTAAAATATATACCGTCTGCAAATCGTCACTATTATTATTGTGACTAAGCAACACTTCAACAATTGGTAATTCCTCATTGCAGCTCAGCTGTTCTTAAAGCTTGCTAAACTCCATTTGCAACCGTTAGGTGGTACCATTATTTTTATAATCCATCATAAACGCTAACCCCCTTTCTATTCGCTAGTTTTTCTCCCATTCCTAAAGCTAGTATCACAAAACACTGATATAACTGCTACTACGAAGCATTCAAAAGGTCTTTCATCTCCGTAGCCACAATGTTGCAAACAGGAAAAAAATAACAACAACAAAAAAACAAAGGCACAAGCAAAACCTACAATTAAATAAAGAAGTATTGCATGCAATTTAATTTCAAACGGAGGACCTAAAGGACTCTTCTTGGACAGAAAATAGAAAGAAAAGAAATTATGTAAAAGAAAGAAAGATGGGATACAATAAATAATGGTCAAGAGAGCTGAGCATAATTGACTACCCAACCAACAAGCATTGAGCTCCCACCATCAACTCAAAAATACCCAAAGGTCATGTAAAGAAATAATAGATACATAGAGAAGATAACAGCACTGCACAAACACTTAAGCAAAGTCTCAAAATCAATAAAGATGACCTGTAATTTGGTTGAACGAGATTGCATGGAGCCAACAAATTGGTCATGTTTTTCCATGAGATCTGCAATAGCATCCTCATCACTAGCAGACACCAATTCTTTTTCAGCAGATGTAGGATAACCTCGCTGCTTAAACTTCAAACAACCATCCAGAAGTTATCATGAGAAAATGATAGATCTTATACAAGTTCAAGGTTTCCACTATGGCATTCAATTCATGGTTTCTAGCAGTTCTCATAAATGAAATCATGAGGAAAGAAAAATATTTTGAGAATTAGCAATAAATAAGCAATTAAGTTTAACTTATGGTTAAATGTCATTCTTTAATTTGAAATGCTAAAAGTCTGCCATCTTCTTAAATGCAATTTATGATGCATGTTAAGAAAGAAAGATGTCACAAAAGGGCAGAACAAAAATGTGGCAATACCGCATTCAAAGGGGGAATGTTCACCGCAGATGCTGTTCCCAGGGTACTATTGGGCGTAGGTCCCTCGTAGTTAGAATATCTATCTCTTTTCTCCCAATTAACAGCAAGTGAGCGCATTCTTCCTAGATGTACCATATAAAGCTTCGGTCATACTTCATGAGACTAGTCATAGAAATGAAGCAGAAGTAAAAAGCTATACCTCCTCTTTGACCTTCAGCAGAGTATGCATCTCTGCTCACCTTGTGCCCTCGAGTTTCATCTAGATAAGAAATAAAAATAAAGGTCAAAGATTAAAATACTGGAGCTTTAGCATTGGCAGTATGACACTCCATCTTAAGAGGACATATGTACATGACTAAGATAGACAAAACCACATGCACAGTACAAGGCCATCAATCATTAGAGAGAACATTACACAAAATATAGAATTAAGCATTACGGAACAGAGAAACCAAGCTAAAGCACATGAGATATGACAGCATTTAATATGAAAAACATACACATGTTCCTTTAACTGCCATTAGTGAATCCAAATATGGAGAATCCATCCTCAGAGTAAGGGCCCCATCCCCTTTGCTGGCAATACCATCATCAAAGGGGTAGTTGTTATTATGGTTTTCATGCTCAGAGGCCCATCTGCCTTGCTTTCACACTAGTCTGAGAAGGCCCTTTCTTCGAGTAACTATTTGATAAAAACCTATGTGGAATAATGATTACCAATCATTTAATGAAATGAGATGGCTTGTGGTTCGACTGAATGCTGGGTTAATTCAACCAGCCTTGTACAACCTTTGCAACTGTGTGAAAATTAACTGTTTGATTCCCAAGCTAGTGTAAGAACACCTATAACATTATTGTGGTACCAAAAAGTGATTATTTAAGTAGGGGGTGAGGCAAAGGGGAGGGAGATCTCCACCACTCACACACCACAAACACACAGAATGGCTTGAGAGGCTGAGATTAGAAATCTAATATTTACAACATCCTGCCCGAAATAAATCATTTAAAGTATAAATATAATTTTCACATATTGAAAGCTTGGACAGCTGAAACTAGAAAATCCATCAAACTTGCAATATTATGGCTCATATATAGATATGTCATTGATGTGTGAACATCTTCAAATCCATAAGTAAAACTGAGATAAGATATATAACAAAGTTGACAAGCACCTCCAAAATCCAGATCCATATTTACACTAAATTGGAAATATACTAAATATGCCGAACTTCCATTAATATCCTACACCCTGGTGAAAACCATGACATGGAACCAAATGAACTGCATTACTCCATTCTACCACCATTACTGTTAACACTAATTACTCATAATGACCAGAACAATAAACAACATTCTCATATCCACCAGATTTGTCATCATTCAGGTTAATGATTTATATTTGTTTTGGTAGGTCTAGGCCTCCTGCCCGTGGTGGATGTACATCTGATCCATGTGACATTCTCAGATAGTTAACAAAAGAAATGATGTTTCAATTGAGACTCAAAACACCTCTGGTGTGAGGCTGAGTCACAAACTTAAACTGTTTTAATAACACTAAGTATGGTACAAGTTTCTTTTTCTACGTTCAAGTTACAGTTAAAGAAAAAACTATTAAGAGTGGACTCCCCCGCACCCCCTTTTTTTAATTGTATGTTCTGTGATGGAAAAGCTATGAGTGGAAAGAGTGCTATTAAAGATCAGATACATACAACTTTCATGCTGGTGGCTCGCAGTTGCCTCCATCATTGAACTTGTCTCATGCTTCCCAGGTCCAAAATATCTGTCATCCTTTGTGTTCCTTTCAGCAGTATGTATTCCCTGGGTTGAACTTATAACTGTTGAGAAACCATTCTTATCTGCAGCACTGCTTAACTCAGTAGCCTTAGAAGCAGCGGAATCAGACACTGAAGAGACAGTTGGCTTATCCACTTCTTCTCTGCTATTGGACAACTTCCGGAAATCAGTTGCCTTTGACTGCAAAGAAAATGCCAGTGTTCTCCCAGAACCACCGGCCTCTTTTCTGGACTCAGCTGGCAACTCTGATCTTATACTAGTTCTCGGTACAATTACAGGTATGACATCAGACTTGTTAAAAGTTGGAAGATTGGCTGTTGAATTGATCTTAGTAGAACTCCTCTTCAGGGTTGTTGCACTAGGAACTGCTGCTGAACTAGCCGCAATAGTTTTTGGACTGGAGTTCAAAGTGATCCTTTGAGGAGTACCAGGAACATTTCCTGTGGCTTCATTCAGGATGGATAGCCAGACATAAAAAGTCTAAACATCAGAGAAGTAATAACAAAAGGACATGCAAAGAGGCCAAGATAAGATCCATGATAAAACAAATCTGAGAATCCCAAAAACAATAGATACACACAAAAATACTCCATGAAGAAATTAAAAACAGTAAAGGTTAAAAAGTTGCCTACATGCAATAACTTTTGGCTCCTTAGTGGGATCTGAATTTTGAGAAACTGATAACCTTCCAAGAGATTTTGTTTCCTTCACTAAAGAATCTGAACATTGGGAAACAGATAGCCGACCCAAACTTTTAGCAGCATTCTCATTGAGTAATGACAGATTCCCGCCAGACAACGGTTTAGATTCTGTGTGCCCATTCAATCTGCTAGCATTACCAATTGCATACGGTTCTATGCGCTGTGCCAAGCAACAGATCAGTTTGATATCAATAGATAATACCACCAGAACTAGAAAACAAGAAAACATCTCAATGTAAGAACAAAGATAAACTGAGTAATACCGAGATGTCTACAACCCACACTCCAACACAACTCTGATTGTATGAGCATCCAAGAAGCTTTCCCTCATGAACATTAAGATCTGACAATCGAGACCATCCAACATCCACGGCATCATGGCATCTTATTGGCTCCCATGAGAAAACCTACATACTAAGAGTTTAAGCATGCAAATTTCACAACCCTGATTCATATGAAGGATTACATGAGCTTACCTTCAAACTTTCATGCAATCCACAGAGTAGGGCTCTCCCATCAGGACTAAAAGTCAAAGAACGCACTCCAGTTGTCTGTTAGAAACTAGAAATTAGACAAATAATCTCCTTATAGAAAGACAATCCTGAAAACATTAGCTTCTTGGCAATTTGGACCATTAGCAGTATTCATGGGGTATACCTCAGGTCCAGATGAGCCAATTAACTCAAAGGTTTCGAGGTCCCAAAATTTGACTGTCCTATCAGCTGAACCTGAAAGGAAATGAGAAATAATACATAAGGAACAGATGTGGAGTCTAACAGATGAAAGTATTTCCACCCCTTAACAGAAAGGAGAAATGTCTCACAAATTAATAAAAGCTCAACCATGCATATTTTTAACCATAACAGTTGCAAACTAGTTGAAAACTAAGATAAGATTTAGAACCTAGATGTATGAGGTATCTACATATTCCATCTTATGTCACAGAAAGAAGTCGCAATTATTAAACCCAAGGGAGTGAGGGAGTCCTTCTTTGTAGCTGGTCCTGCCCATTGTACAGAAAACCTACTCTTAACAACACAAAGCACCAGAGACCAGGGTATTCAATGATCAAAATGATGCAGTTAAGAACCAATGGCTATACAAACCTAGAATTTTCATAAGAAATGAAAATAATGGGTTAAACTACCATCTATAGCAAGGGAGAAGCGGCTTACAATGAGGCAATGATCTATGTTCAGCAGTAGGAGGACAAAACGGCACTAAAACAGAAAAATCCAATATCTCGAGGGACTATCGTGACACACCAAGGATATCGACACCTATTTTCAATTGCCAGGAAACAATGCATTCTAACATACAGCTAATAACGCAAGCAAAATGCATAACTGATGATTAAAAAACAGAAGTATCAATAACCTGTAGCTAGCAGAAACTCGTGGGGATGAAAATCTATGCACTGAATCTGGCCCTCATGACACTTGAAATCATGCAGCAGCTTACCAGCAGTCAGATCCCACAACTGGTAAAATATTAGATATTGGTTTATATTTTGTCAAAATCAAATGGCAAATTTTGGTTTACTATCTACAAGTTACATGTATCAACATCTATAATTGCCCAAGAAGATAGAAGCAAATATTTTTCAAGACGAAAGCAATTCAAACCTTCACCGTGTTGTCCTCTCCACCAGAAACAACCCAACGGCCATCCGGTGTAAATCTGATAGCGTTGACTCCTCGAGTATGGCCTTTGTATGTGTGAATACACCCCTTCTTCCTGATATCCCATATTTTGAGATTTGTGTCCAGCGAGCCAGATGCAAAGAACTCCCCAAAAGGATGGAAGTCCACAGATATACAATTGGATCTGTGACCAGTAAGTGTGCGAACAACTACACACAAAATCACATTGCAAAAACAATAAAGATATATCAAAGACAATTTGACAGCATACAGCAGATATCTAGAAAAACAGCCAGTACAGTTTCGATAGGGGCAGTCTCTTGTTCTGATGATTTAAAGAAATATATTGCAGAGTAAAAAATAAATGGCATACTCTTTGCCTCTTCTAAATCCCAAAGCTTAATTGTGCCACTTGCAGCTCCTGCAGCTACTAAGACCTCTGAAGAATCAAAGCTTACCGAATCAATTCCACTGGTGTGTCCAGACAAACTCTGGGTACGAAGGCACATTGAGTAGATTAGAATCGACAAAATAACAGAATTTGGTCTAAGTTGATAATTATACAATTTCAGTGGAAAATTTGCATCTGTGTCAGTTAACCTCTGAAAACCTTTAAATTAAGAGGAGAAGAGAGAAGAGGAGGGTGGTTAAGAGAGCGAGAGAGGGAGAGAAGGTTACCAGTATGGCATTGGGTTTCCCAATGGCCCAGAGATTGACCTTGTGATCTTCTCCGCCAGTGACAAGAACTCTGGAAGATTTTCTCCCTATCTTAAGGCAATTCACAGCTGAAGAATGTGCTACGAATTCCTCTGAGCCACAACCCAGGTTAAGGCTAAAACTTTCGGATACATATTCTTCTCAGTCTGATACTTATGAATACATACATACATACATACATACATGTGTTTAAAGATAAAAAAATATATATATAGATTGTGCAATCAGCAGGTGAGGGAGGGAGATTGTATGGTAATTTCAGGAACATAATTAAATCAAGAGGAGGATACGTAGCTTGTAAGCGCGTTTAGTAGTCATGGGCAAAGAAAGAAGAGAAACCCTAGCAATTCTTTCAAGGTTTATCTTTTCTGTAAATAAATATAGCAGTACCAACTCTCCACTCCACACATTCAACTCAAATCTTGCGCCCTTGGAGAATAAAAATCAAATCTTGCGCTGATTAAGAGGATGCTGATGCTGATGGGCGTTTCATCTTGTTCAGGCCGGATCTCGAAGAATTCAATCCGTACCTTCAAATTTCAAATTTCAAAATTCTAATACACACAGACTTTAGGGATATAATAAATTAGATCTTCAGGCTTGAGAGTAGGAAGAGAGAAAAATAATAATAATAATAATAATAGGCTCAAAAAGAACAGTTGAAGCTTACAGAGGTACATTGCGGAAGGAAATGAACAAGGTTGCTTGGTCCTTGGCTTGGAGGCTCCTTTTTTCCGCTCAAGTTGAGGCCGTCTCGACTCTCTGCCTTGTTCCTTGACACTCTACATTACATGGTTTAGTCTCTTCTCTTTCTTGTCAAAATTGAAAATATACGCAACACAGAGACGAAACAGTAGCGTAATAGAGTATTCTTACAAGATAATTAAACTAGGAGGAAGTTACTGTCGCAGCCAGGCAGAGACTGAGTATTATAAGCAAAGGCAAAGGCAAAGGCAAAGGCATGGATTTCCTCGTCGTCTTCTATTTCTCTGCTTCCAACTCCACGTCATTCCCCAGCCTCCTCCTCCTCAGTCCATTTCTATTCTATTTCTCTTTCTTTCTTTTTTTTTTTCTTTTTTTCTTTTTTTCTTTTGGTTGCTCAAGTACAAAGGCAGCGGCGGGCCAGTGCCAAATATGTGTAAATACGCATAAGCAGAGTAAAGACGCTGTCACGAATTGAGTCACCCTCTCCGCCGTCCTTAAATGTATAATAACATTTTATTTTTGGCTTTTGTTTGATTTTTTTGTTTTTTTTTGTTTTATTGGAATTGTACTTTGAAGTTTTTGGAATTATAAAAAATAAAAACAATAAAAATTAAAAAACACTTGGAGGAAGTATTGTATTAAAATCTTTTTCTTCTTCTTTCCAAAGTAGCCTTGTCCTGGAAGATAAATCAATCTTAAAATGAGAGCTGGGTCTCTCTCCCTCCTTTCCCAAGTCAAAATAAAACAGACTACCCACCCATCACTCACCTTCCTCAACTCTCTCTCACCTTTCTATTTATATCTCTTTGCCTTTTCTTCATTTTTCTTTCTTTTTGAGAAGCCTTTTCTTCATTTTTGTTGTTTTAGTTTATCAATTTACTATTTAATCTATGGCAATCTATGTGTGAGCCACTCTTTAACACGACCACACAAGATTACCCATCACACTTTGTCACAACTTCAATTAGAGATGCTGAACTCGGACCGAAAAATAAATATAGATGCTTAATAGCTTGACCTTAAAAAAGTACGCAAATTGTACAAGTACATGGTCACAAATTGCTAACTCTAAGCCCTCAGAAGAGGTAACGATAAAACATGGCGAAATACTATGGCATAAAATACATGTTATGTTGTCAACCTCAAGCCCCTCGAAATAGTACAACTTTCAGAAACATCTATATCTGAATATATTCAGATCTTGAAGTACTTATATCCATCCTCTGTGTTGGTCATCCCCTCTTCCCAATCACCAATTCTTTGCCCGCCAAAAACTATCTGTTGAATGCCAAGATATCTGCCAACAAGAAAGCAAGGAAACAATGCAATGTAGTCAATATCCGTCCAGTCAAAGATTGAGACATCTCTCTTTCGATTATTCAGACTTACTCTGAGCTCAAGACGGTCAAGCAGTTGAGGAGCACATCCATGGCAAAATAGTCAGCTGTACCAAGGTCTACCCTGTTGTACATTTATATTTGAACTATCATATGGACAAGAATTACAAAGTATTACAAAACAAAAATTCAGCTAAGTTCTGCAACGCATACCAAACACGACCCCAGTTATCCTGAAACTCAACGTCACTGATATCATGAAATGAAGATGGCATCACTTTGAAACCCTTATCCACATCATAGAGGGGATTATACTCCATGGAAGAATTTGCAAGCTGCCAACAATGCTATGTTAGCGCATTTCAATTGTTTTACACAAAGCAACAACTATTACTAGAATTTTAAAGCAATTGACAAGATGAAGCACTTTCTGCAAGTTTCTGCATATGTTTTATAAAGCAAAAGGACCTGATACAATTGCCTCTTGCGTTAGGAAAAAAAGTTGTAAGCTAGTTGAATAATGAACTCAGTTATATGAATTTACAACATGTGTTATTCGCATAGCCAATTACCATCTACAAAAACACTCTACATAGCATATAATTGATACTATGTTACAATCTAATACCAACAACGCCAACAATATGCCAAACTGATGTGATAAGGACTTCAGTTGTATTAGATTCTGTGGTATAAAAAAATATGCAACACAACACAAACATTTCAGAAACCAAATCTCTTCCACTTTTTACTGGTCTACACCCAAATTCCAGTTGTATTATACTGCAAATCGTTTTCCTCCCAAATTGTCAGCAACCAGATGATGCATTGATGAATAAGAATGAGATGTTATAAGCCCAGTGAGGCAAACAAGAAACGGGTTCCTTTTTGAAAGTTGTAAATGGTTCATTATCAAAAGGCTGGCTGTAATTGCTAGGAGCGTATGCATTTCTGATAACAGGATGTTGTTATATATGTCACTAGCATTGCCATGATCACCCTATAGTCAAAACCCCTCGCCACTCCTATCATCATATCTTCATATGTTGAATACCAATATACCATTTTAAGATCACCAATCCGGCTAAACTATTCAGAATTACCAATATACCATTTTACAAATGTTCAGTAAAGTTGTAAGAACTTAAGGTCTTAAGCAATAATAACTCGCAAAACAATAAAGTTAGTCATAGCAGGCCACGAACCTGCAGATTAGTAGAATTAAAGGCACCCAAGCGTCCCATAACATACCATGACTGAATAACCTGCACAAATTTCCCAGTAGATTCAGTGGAAATAATAAATCATCCAGATAGGAAAAAAGAGTGTTTTTCTAAGGCCTAATGTTCAAAATACAGAAAGGAAGCAAGTGGAAATACACTGCCAAAGAGCTCGACGTCACGATCAGATGGTGATCCATAGAATTCAAACCATATGTAGGAATCAAGAGGATTGAAGCTGCCAGGCACCAAAAGAACATTTAATAATATTAAAGAAAAAGCATAGTTTGCATTTTATTTATTTATTTTACAAATCAAATGGAACACTAGGCTACGTTATGCAGACAAGAAAGAAAGAAAGAAAGATGAGAAATTTACTCTCTGAAGGTGACTTTGAAGGCAAGGACAGAACCGGTTTTGGATTTGCTGAAGTCCCTACCCTTCTTGCGAACTCTTTCTTCAACCCTTTTCCTCATGAGCTCAGGGTTGCCAATGCTATCTCCAAGAACCGCTCGCAGCTCAGCATCGTCTTTGCAGGCGTCTTCCAACACTCTGCGAGAGGGAGGGAGGGAGAGAGACCCAATAGGCAACAGGAAATACATAACAAATTAATAAATAATAAATATGAAAAAGAAAAACAGAGAGAGAGCACTACTTGGCCCAGGCAGGGTAGTTGTGAAGGCGATCGTGCTCGCGTTTCCTCTTCTCTTCACGAATTTTAAGAAGTCTGCGTCCTCTGGCAGTGGTTCCTGAGCCTTTGGCACCACCACCAACACCCAGACCCAGCTCATTGGTACTGGTATTGGTGCCATTGGCAGTGGCACATACTAGTAATAAGAGCCGAGGTGGCTTTGGCAGATAGGAATTGGGATTGGGAAAGACCGTTTTCTTCTTCCATGAATGACAGTGGGATTCTTCAGTTCTACTACTTTTATTAGACGGGAGTATAAAGCCGCCTTTGGCTGTGGCTCCTGTGGCTATGGCCGCCTTCATTTCATTTATCCACTCCTCTATTCCCTTTGACAAGAGACAATGGGTTTCTAAATTCCATATTCTCTTTTTTCTGTGTCTCCCGCAACCGCTGGAGCGCAGTTAATGAGATACTCTCTCTACTAGAGCAAGAGCCCATTCTGTTTGCCAAAGCAGGAAACTTCAAAGCCCAATCTGCGAATACGGGAATAGGGGTGATTTTAAGACAGGTCGGATCGGAATTAGGAGATTTCAATTTCAATCCAAAAATATTCGGAATGAAAATTATATTCCAAATTTGTTCTAAAAAATTTCGGAACAATATCCATTTTAATTCGGAAAACTCTGAATTTTTGAAACTTATATATTTTTTGGGAATATTTTTATTTCAAAATTCTAAAAATGCCCAACCATTTGAATGATTAAAATCGACTCAAATTAAAAAATCATATGGTAAACTTGTAAAAATATGAAATTAAGGGAGTTTCAAATGAGCTTTTATGCTCAAGGATTTTAGGTTAATGAAATTGCCCCTTACACCGTCAAAGAAATTGATAGGTGTTGGGGTCTTTTTCGTCCGAAGGCTCATCCGGGTTTTGTTGATTCTTGGATCCCCGTAGAGTAATGAATGAAGACTTCGTTGCCCCTATGTCTGAGTTAGCGAGAATTATGCCTAAAGTATCCCGAGGGAGAAGCAAGTCCCGAGGGAGTACTTTGTTCTTCTTTTAGCGGCTGCGTGTTTTGTGTTGATGTTTCTGGCAGCTCGACGAAGAGTTGAAGATGACTTGCTGATGTTGATATTAGATTATATGGGTTTGACATGAGAGCTTGGAGTGTGGGAGCTAAAGACCCACAAGTTTAGCAAATGAGAATGCATGTGCTTGGCTTTGTGTTTGATATATTTGAGTTTGGTGTTTATAATTTGTTGTGTGTGGCTATAGCTATGGGGATTTAAGAGTTTCAAGAGAATGAGGATGGAAGGAAAAACTTGAGGTTTGAAGGCTATGATGTTTAAAACTTGGAATGAATGAAAAGCTTGGAGTTATGCTTGGTGAGGCTTTATGGAGAAGATGATGGATTTCAAGGGTGAGAAAGTAGAAGACATGGTTGTGATGGCTAAGGAATGACTATGAAGGCTACTGGAATACTTGCAACAGCTAAGGAAAGGTGAGTTCTCATGGTTGCTGAGAAGCTTGCAGCAACCAAGAGGGGTTGATGGTCTGGGATGCTTACAACAGAGTGAGGAGTGTTGGCTGAAGAAAAATTGGTGCCCTTTGCTTGAGCCATGACTGCCAATTTATAGAGGGTGAAGGTTTTCCTTTATTTTCAATAGGTAAAGGGAGGTGCTAGAACCAACCTCTTTCAGTGGTTAAAAGAGAGCACTAGGGCATACTATTTTCCAGCATGTAAATCTAGGTATCATAAACTGATTATTTCCTATGGGTAAAAGGAAGCACTGAAAACTGCTTGTAGCCAATGGGTAATAGGAAGTGTTGAAAAATGCTTGTTTCCAATGGGTAAAGCTAGGTATTTGGAAAATGACTATTTCCTATGGGTAAAAGGAAGTGCTTGAAAAATATCGCATTTGCTCACCCACATTGGAGAACTCTAAGTAATGGGTTTGGACTTTGGTGCTCTCAAGTAGCTAGCCCAAAGTTTCCATTATCCGAGAGCTTTCATGGCCTTGTGGACCTCCGTAACCTTCCACACCACAATCCCTCATGTAAGCCCCGTAAACCACATGACTTGGGTTCATATGAGCTTGATAGGTGATCGACATGGAAAAATGTATTATTAGTTTGACATGGCATGTACGCTATTTCTATATTTATTTAATGAATTAAATCCCAAAATACAGTTTGGATTAACGCATGACTGACATTATATGTTATATTGGGCTTTAAATGTCTTTGGGCTTCCCGTGACTTTTTTGGGCCTCAACAATAGGAATACTAATTTGTCATTGAATTGCTACAAATTTACTCAAAAACTCGAGTTTAGATAGAAATTGATATTAAATACTCAAAAACTCCGTATGACTAAATCCATGAATAAGGTGTTTGAGGGTAAAAGGCAATGTTTAGATATCACACATGTTGCCTCTATTTCAAATTCTCGATTAAACTCAACAATGTTTTATATGTTTTAATATTTCCCACAATCTTTTATTTGTTCATCAAGTTGTTTCTGATAATCAATGTCACATAACTTTCACATTTCACTCCGCATGGATGTCCTGTGAAGGATATAGCTTCGGGGAGAGTTCCATTTCAATATTTCCCTTCATCCCCTTCTTCAATGTGGGAAGAAGTCCAAGTTCGAATCCCCATTCAGACCTGAAAAGTGAAGAGTTGGTTTGATCTATCTTGAAAAGTCCGGGAGTCGTAGAAATCGAAGCAAGTCTCTCAATTGTTCATAGCTCAACGCATCAATTTACAGTACTAATTTAAGTCATGTTAAGGTTAAGCGCATGGAGGTAGGTCATAGACTCAAAATAGAAAAAGATCACATTGCGTAAGATTTACTCATTCCTTATGTCCATCCACCAGAAAATGGGAAGATACACATAAATCAGTGGAGAAGAGGAGCTTTGCCTCCTCCATATTCTTATTAATTGGAAATCAAGTTTTGGGAAAATGCCAAATAGGAACTCGTGGATAGTAAACCATGAGCGTGACATTAGATATATAGTTGGGCGGTCGACAGATCAACAGCAACATCAACATTCCAATCCAACTAAACTCATGGTTACGAGACTGGCTTCAAAACATACATTTTGCATGCATGAGAGCCCACGGTGGCTGTCAAGTTTCCAACAAATCGTGCCTTCAATGTCTTGTGCTGCATGAAAGAGACATATCAGTAAATATCTCACAATACAATACGGCTGCAACGGAGTAGGAAGAACTGAGAAAGAATGCTAATTACGGCCTTATGTTAGACCATATAATTATAGGTTATACCTCCCAAAGGTCTCTTGCTTCAACAACACTGTTTGTGGGGATTCCAACATCATCCCAGTTAGCTGTAATGGAAGTTCGCGAAGGGCCTTGGTTGACAAGGAGTAAAGCTACTCTGTAGCCTGAGAGCGGACCAGCCCAAACCTGTTCAAAGTACATAAAATTGAGAGTCGATCAATCTCACAGACAGTGACAGAATTCTTACGGAAGCAGAACAGCAGCCTACATATATCAGAAGAGATTGCTGGCATTTTCAGTTTTACCTCAAGATCACCTTCCATTCTGACCTTTTTGGCTTGCACACCAAGTGGATCTGTTACAGTTAATCAACACAAATTTACAATTCTGGGTTCTATTAATGCAAACTCGTTCAGTCACCAGGAAGGAAAACAAGTGTCTATCTAAAGGTTGTAGTTAGTTACCTTGGTTTACAGAGATAACTTCTTTATTTGCAACGATCTCCATTGTCTCTTTTGTGATATTCCTCACATCACAACCAAGAAGAAGGGGAGCCTGCAGCATGGCTTATGCATTACCAAACCGATGACCTTAAACTGCACATATCATATAAAAGAAGAGAAAATGTTTATGGTACCTTAGAAATGGCCCATATGCTAAAATGGACTACATATTCATCTTTTGTCATTCCTCCGTTCCCCACTTCAAGCATGTCGGGATCTGTTGAAATTCAGCACATAAATCTCTTACTGAAACATCAACAATGTGCCTAAACGACAGTATAGGTAAAGCATAGCTGCATTAGAATACTAACCATTCCAACCACCAGGTCTGGCAAATTCAGCATAAACTTCGTTCATGTCTGCTCTAGAGACCATACTGCCAAGGGAAATGCAAGAAAAGTATTATGTGTGACCCATATAGAAGACCAATTTGAGAGTTCATTGGTGGCACACTTTTCTACCTTTCCCATGTATCGGAAATGTCTTTAGTAGTTCTCCAACTATTTCCTACTTTAGCACCCCATAGAGCAGGGTGCATATCTCCCCTAAAAAACAAGAACAATTAGGGATTACTAACAAAAAAGAAAACAATTACATGATTTTTGAGTTTTAACAAACAAGATCATTACCATTCACAAAGAGAAAAGAATATGGGACGGCCTGCTTTCATCAGAGCTCGGGTCATTACAGGATATCTACAAGATGATATAGAAATCTTTATCTGAGGTATACCTAATACAGGGAAACTTAAGTGCAGGCATGAAGAACAAACATGAGTAGCGTTACTGCATTATCATCATAGATATTTTATTTTACCTAGCAGTTGGCTTTGAGCCGTCATTATAACAGTTATCATACTTCAAATAATCAATTCCCTGCAAAAAAGTTGCAGTATTTCAAGATCCTATGACCAAATATCATCATTGCAGATGTCATGACTCCTTCTGATTAAAATCATTACAACATATCATACCCAAGCAGCAAATGTGTTGGCATCTTGTTCTTCATGGCCAAGTGAACCAGGCATTGTTTTGCTGCAAGTAAAGTACCTGCAAAGTATAATTGCATGCACTATTTGTTTAGTTGTAACAACAAATATACAGCATATATTTTCTGTATTGGAGTGTATGAGAGTCATGTTACCCTGCATCTGAGTAGATTCCTATCTTAAGACCCTTACTGTGGACATAATCCGCAAGAGATTTAATGCCTGATGGAAAGGTTGATTTCTTGGGCGCTAGATTACCCTGAATTTGAAATCTCATGCTTAGTAAATCTCCATATCTGTTTTAATCATTCTAAAAGCCGAATTGTTTATGATTAAAAATAGAACCTTGTCATCACGAGCAATTTCGGCCCAGCAATCATCTATAGATAGCAAGAAATGAAGTATGTCATCATCTTCTGACTAAATTGGAAATTACGAAGAGAAAAAGAAAATAGCAATGTACCAATGTTAACGTAGGTATATCCAAGTTTAGAGAGCCCGGTGGAAATCAGAGCATCAGCTGTCAAACCAGAGAAACAAGAACCGTTATTAAACCCTAATAAATTTACAAAACCAACAACCCCAACCATCAATGCATTTATCACTATGCTGCCATAGCTTTGGGAACATGGCTTTAGACTTAGTATATGAAGCTTGGATTAGGCATGAGCTTTGGTTACAGATTAAGCATAAGTTAAAGTTACCGGTTGCTTTGATGATTTTCTCATCAATTTTGCAGTTGAAGTGATTCCAACTATTCCACCTGATAAAAAAGAAAATACCTGATTAATCCCACAAGTATTTGAAAAGGAATGAAAATATAAGGATTATAAAAATTGCAGTCAGCCGTGAGACATTTGAAGGGTCACAACTTCATAACTTCAAATGCGAGAGGAATCACTGAGTAGTAAATAATGATGAGATTTTCCCTTATTATTAAAATCAAATAGGGGATTAGTGTACAGACATGTATATGAAATGAATGTAACATACATAGTTAGAACTTAGAAGCTGAAAAATAAACTCTGATCCATATCGTACATACATACTGCAGTAAAAGTGCATGTGATATAGTTCAGGACACTAATTCGAATTACTAGAGTAAAAGTGCTAGGAGGAGTAAAACAAAGCATTACTGCAATCCAGAAAGGGAACAAAACAGAGAGGAATCACTAATTTTGCAGAAAGATGAGTGAACCATTGATATTTGATAACCGAACCAGCTAGCTAAAACCAACTAAAAACAGAGAAAGAAGCAGGGAGAGAGAGAGCTAGCTTAGCTTACCCCATGGGAGGAGTCAATGCAAGCCCATTGGCAAGCAGATTCCGTCTGTGCTGCTCTTGGGTTTCTGGCACCATCATTCTTGTTCTCTGCGAAGCAGAAACACCCATTAACATGGGTGGTGATATAAATGAGCAGAGCATCAACGCCATCACAATCGTCGTTGTTGGCACTACTGCACCGTCGGCGTCCTTTTTCCTCATGTTCAACATTTCTACCAATACTACTACTCTGCGTCTGTTGCTTCTTTTTCTTTGCTGTCTCTTACTCTATCACTCCCTCTCCTCTACTGCTCTCCAGTCACCTGACACTCTCTCTACTCTGGACTCTAACCTAATGAAAACTGACAACAGCACCAGTGCTTGTTACATATATAAGATATTTCTCATAGGATGAGAACATGATAGCCAACATTGCTAAACCATGACTCTGTTATTGACTTTGATTTTGACTTTGTTTTATGGGTAACCTTTTTATTTTTTAGTTTTCCATTATGTATATTTAAAAGGTAACAACTACAAATAAACTAAAATTGAAAACGGAAAAAAAAAAATTAGAATTTGCTTTTATTAGAAAGCAATCTTCCTGGAAAGTCAAGTGAGAAAAACTTGCTATGGTCAGCAATAGGGGTGGCATTTTAAACACCAATGAAACCGCAATTGTAAACCAACCGCATTTGTGATTAAGAACCGAACCGCATTTGCGGTTATGTTCTTGATCCAACCGCATTTGCGGTATTTGATTTTCAAAATTTGCGGTTACTGATACCGCAAAGTATAGCCGCATGATAATGAAGTTGAATTCTACAAGGAAATGGAACATATGACAACTTGTAAGTAATTAGTTTATTTATGCTAATGTTATTTATGCTTCTTCTTATAATAAAATGTATTAAACTATGTTGTTTTATTTGTAGATTATATTGGTGCTCAAACAACACAACGAGGTTCTTCAAATCCACTCACCACCAACACTTGAGTTTGTAACTTTAGTTTGTAACATTGGTGCATTGCAATTTCCATTTAGTTTGTAATTTTAATTAACTTTAAATTGGATTTTTCTTTTTTGTTGTAACTTTAATTCATTTTACTTTGCATTTTCCTTTTAGTTTATAACTTTAAAGGATTTGGAATTGGAATACTTGATAAGTTTAACTTTAATTGGAATGCTTGGAATTGTAACTTTAATTTTCTTAGGTTGTGAATGCTTGAGAAGTTTAGAAAATTGTGAATTTATATATGTTTGAGAAATTGAGGTTGTGTATTTATTTATTTAGGTTGTGAATTTATATTTTTGTGAATACTTGAGAACTTGCGGTTTTCAATCTGCTAATTCGTATTTTTTGCGGTTTATCAATGTAAACCGCAAAACGTTGTCGGTTTGCGGTTTCAAAAATCATCAAACCGCAAATAGTCGGTCGGTTTGCGGTTTGAGTAAAAATTCGCGGTTACCGAACCGCAACCACCCCTAAGCAAGACACCTTAGTATCCCACACCAATCATATGATGCCAGCTGTCTATTGTTTTGCCTTCTCTTTTTCACCTATCTTTTCTCTTCCTTTCCGTTCCCTCTCGCCCGGTGGTATCCACCTTCGCCTTTGTATTTTTTTTCTTCTAGTCTCAACTCAATACTCCCCCTTTTAAGAACAACTCCACCCCAAGGTGCAAAGACAATGCAAAGTTTGTCACTATTCGTGTGAATAGTGATAACCTTGCCCTTTTGGGTATGTGAATAGTGATAACCTTGCCTTTTTTATTCAACCCAAAAAGGCAAGAACAATGACAATTACTATTCATTTTAACCTTGCCCTTTTGGATCCGTGATACTATATTTTTAACACAAGTTTTCAACCATTAGATTGAAATGGATTGAAGGGCTAAGATTAACTAAACTAATTATATATTTTAAATAAAAATAATTATTAATTGACTTTCTTTTTCTTATTTCTCTATCATCAATCAATGTTTTATAAAATCTTTATATTTCGTTGTTCTCTATCGTCTATAATTCTTCAGTTAATGACTTTCCCATCCTCCTCCTCTTTCTTCTAAAACTTTACTGGTTTCTGATTCTTTTTCATCTCTATCCCTAACTTTGTTTTTTGCTTTTTTTTACTGCTTAGTTTTTGGGACAGTTATACATAGATTATGACTCTCGAAGTAACGGCTTGGGGATAAAACCCCATCCACACACACACACAATGAACTGCACAACAAACTGTCTTTTGCCATATAATTTTTAATGTTATTATTAATCAAAATGAATAAAAGCTTGTAAGCCATTAAGATTTCAATTTCAATCCAAAAATATTTGGAATGAAAATTATATTCCAAATTTGTTCTAAAAAATTTCAGAACAATATCCATTTTAATTCGGAAAACTCTGAATTTTTTAAACTTATATATTTTTTGGGAATATTTTTATTTCAAAATTCTAAAAATGCTCAACCATTTGAATGATTAAAATTGACTCAAAATTAAAAAATCATATGGTAAACTTGTAAAAATATGAAATTAAGGGAGTTTCAAATGAGCTTTTATGCTCAAGGATTTTAGGTTAATGAAATTGCCCCTTACACCGTCAAAGAAATTGATAGGTGTTGGGGTCTTTTTCGTTCGAAGGCTCATCCGGGTTTTGTTGATTCTTGGATCCCTGTAGAGTAATGAATGAAGACTTCGTTGCCCCTTTGTCTGAGTTGGTGAGAACTAGGCCCAAAGTATCCCAAGGGAGAAGCAAGTCCCGGGAGAGGACTTTGTTCTTCTTCTAGCGGCTGCGTGTTTTGTGTTGATGTTTCTGGCAACTCGACGAAGAGTTGAAGATGACTTGCTGATGTTGATATGAGATTATATGGGTTGGACATGAGAGCTTGGAGTGTGGGAGCTAAAGACCCACAAGTTTAGCAAATGAGAATGCATGTGCTTGGCTTGGTGTTGGATATATTTGAATTTGGTGTTTATAATTTGTTGTGTGTGGCTATAGCTATGAGGATTTAAGAGCATCTCCACCCACAAGGGCTAAGTCTAAGACAATGGCAAGTAAGGGCTGCCACTATTCACGTGAATAGTGTCAGCCTTTGCATTTGTGGTTCCACCCACAAGGGCAAAGTCTAGGGCAAGTCTAAGGCAATTACTATTCATTGTACTTTATTTTCTATTTTTTTATAGTTTAAACCATTAATTTTGATAATCTTTTGTAATTAAATTTTCGGATAAGATTTTCACCCTCTAAAATTGTGACACGTCTGATGTAGAACAAATGGCAGATTTTATCGCGGTTGAGTTAGAAAAAGGACGTAGTGGGAATTTGCAGATTTGTCGTCTAAGCTCCGATTAGGACACAAAATACCATTTCGGAAAGGGAACGACGCCACGAGTCAAACTCACTACTTTGATGTGACTTATGATGGATTTTGGCATTTTGAGGTCGTTTGGCCTTCCAAAACGGCATTTAAAGTTTTGTAGTTAATTTTCGGTATTTTAGATTTTAATAAAAATTATTCCAAGAAAATTCCTTCTAAAATTGTGCCACGTGTCAAATGTCAGATAACATTTTCAGATATTTTAAAAAAATTATAATATCATATTTCAGATAAGATTTTCACCTCTACAATTGTGCCACGTGTCAAATGTCAGATAACATTTTCAGATATTTAAAAAATTATAATCTCAGATTTTAGATAAGATTTTCATCCTCTCAAATTGTGCCACGTGTCATCTCTATCTTCTAAATTCGTCTATAAACTAGACCTGATATTCATACCTCTCACACCATCTCTTATCTATTCCTTCATTTCTCATATTGTAGAAAACACATTCTACTCTCAATGTCAAACTTGTTGAGGGTGTTGGAGAGGCAACAGAAACAAAGGGAAGAAACAAGGCGTAGACGTGCTCAAGAAGATCGGGAAGCCGATGAAGAAGAGGAACTACTGCTTGCAGCAGCGGTGTGTATGATGGATCAATCAAGGCAACACCGTCGTCCTCGTGCCCCGAATGTGGACAGACGTAGGGAGTCTCGGGGTAAGAATCTCATGGAGGATTATTTTATCCCAAATCCGTTATATCCTGCTTCTAAGTTTCGAGAAAGATATAGAATGCAACCACATTTGTTCCAAAAAATCATGCATGATATTTGTAATTACGACACATACTTCATTCAAAAGCATGATGCTGTTGGAGCTTTAGGTCTTATCCCGGAGCAAAATCGACAGCTGCTGCGGATGCTTGCTTATGGGGCATCTGCAGAGTAGGTGGATGAGATTGCAAGGATGGGAAAATCTACTGTCCTAGAGTGCTTGGTGAGATTCTGTGATGCAGTGGAAAATTTGTACACGAGGGAGTACCTTCGCAAACCAACGCCAAGAGACTCGCAACGGCTTCTACAAAGCGAGGCTCGAGGTTTCCAGAATGATTGGAAGCATCGATTGTATGCGGCAGTGGAAGAACTGTCCCTGCTTGGCAAGGGAGTACGGGAATCGGAAGGGCCAAAAAAGTATAATTTTGGAGGCCGTAGCTTCATTCGATTGTTGGGTTTGGCATGCCTTCTTCGGGGTTGCCGGTTCTCAGAATGACCTCAATGTCCTTGGTCAATCCCCAGTGTTCGATGAGGTATTACGAGGTCATTCCCCCCAAGTCACGTACCAAATCAACAATACCGTTTACTCGGTGCGTACTACCTTTCCGACAGAATTTATCCTAGGTGGACGACATTTGTGAAAACAATTCCGAATCCCCAATCCGAGAAGGAAAGAAACTTTGCTTCCTTTCAAGAAGGTTACAGGAAAGACGTGGAGAGGTGTTTCGGTATCTTGCAAGCTCGTTGGGCAATTATTAGAGGTGCTGCTCGGATGCTAGATGAGGAGGTGCTGCGGAGTATTATGATGACTTGCATCATCCTTCACAACATGATTGTGGAGGATGAGTATGACTATGATGCTCAAGAGGTGTTTGAACCCGATCCAATGAACACATCGTTGACAAGAATATATGAAAGGCCGATTGGACCAAATGGACTACCACTGGAGCCCGAACCCATACTTCGGGATGGTCAATTCAACAACCCCATGATTGATCGGTATCAAGAAATGCAATCTTCATATGTTCACGAGATACGTCAACGTGACTTGATCGAGCACTTGTGGGAGATGAAAGGCAATCACAATGGATGAAGTCAAGATTAGTGCTTTGTTTGGAATTATGCTTTGTTTTTAATTATGCTTTGTTTTGTGTGTGGTTTTGTTTGGAATTATGCTTTGTTTTTAATTATGCTTTATTTTGTGTGTTGTTTTTTTTTGGAATTATGCTTTTTATTATTATGCTTTTATGTATGGTTTGTTTTGTGTGTTGTTTGCAATCAATGAAGGTTTTTTTTAATTAATATTTGTCTTGATGCTCAAATGTTTTTAATAAATAGTCATTTTATTTAATGCTTTTTTTATTGAATATGAAGGAAACAATACAACAAATTAAAGGATAATACAACAATACAACATATGGCAAAGGTGTTTCAATTGCTTCCTAATGGTTTTCATCATTTAACCAATCCGTATTGCTAGGTTCGTCGTCATTGAAAATTTTTTTCCTCATCACATCTCTTCGTCGTAGCTTCCAATAGGCCTTTGTTTCGGGAGACATATGGCTCGTATCCATAGCCATGATTTTCATCTCTCTATCCTCTATGTCTTTTTCTTGTGCCATTTGTTGTTGGAGAACAAATGCTTCCTCTCGTGCCATGTCCATTTCATCTCTTTTCAAGTCTCTCTCGATTCTTAGTGAGGTGCTCTTAGCTATTTGCTCCAATAATTGTACACAATCATTGGTCGAAGTGGCCCCTCTCTTGGCCTTTGCCGCCTTTCTCCCAATAGGTCTTGGCGGACGTGGCACAAATGGTGACTCCGTTTCCATTGGGGAGTCCAATGGAGAATCGGTTGATGTTGAATCGTGGAGTGGCGTCTCATTCATCACAACCGCGGACCGGTGGGAATAATTTTGAATCTCGAACAATCCTTCACAATTTCCCAACATTGAAAATGCACGAAACTTTTTTTGCCTTGCCCCATGGCGCCGAACCACATTTGTGCTTGTACCATCTATTAAAAATAAATAATTGGAAGTGCAAGAAACAAAAATTATTATGCAAGAAAATATAAACTATTTTGAAATGCAAAAATAAAATTGATTATGCAAGAAAATATAGACAAATTAAAGGTGCACGAAGAAAAAAAAAATTATGCAAGACAAACAAATAGAATATGCAATAAAAAAAAAAGTGACATTGAATTGATTAAAATGGCAATTATAAATATTTTACCTCATCGGTCAAATTTTGACCGCTTTGAATGTTCGCCTTTGCTTTTGTCAAGGCATTTCTCCATTTCCCTAACTCTTTATTAAGAAGTTTCCATCTACTAGACAACGCCATTTCGGTCCGAATAGAACCCGATCTTTGACAAAATTCTCCATGAATTTTGCTCCACATGTGATGAAACTTCATCTCATTACCCGTGATAGGGTCATGACTAATATTCACCCAAGATTGACACAACGCAATATCTTCATTCGTTGACCACGAGCCTCCGACTTCAATAGAAGATGCCATTCGTTTTTTTTATACAAATGGAAAGTAGTAGAAAGAGAGTAAAAAATATTGGAAGGAGAAGAGTTTGTATGGAGAATTGGTGTGGAAGTGAAAAATGTGAGTGGAGATAAACAAAAAAATTGAAAGGAGAAAAGTTTGTATGAAGAATTTGTGTGGAAAGTGAATAATGTGAGTAAAGAGTAAAAAATATGGGATGGAGAAGAAATTGTATGAAGATTTTAGTGTGGAAAGTAAATAAAATGGTTAGGTATTTATAGAGAAAAAATACAGAATTTTTGGGTATTTTAAAAAAATTTCAGAATTTTTTCGATTTTTTTTGCAATTTTTAGCCAAAACGAGGACCGTCGATTTCTGGAAAAATCCATCCGAGAGTCCCCGCGCCACGTGGCACACGCCCGTTGGTGGTTGACATCGTAGCATCACGCCGACGCCAACAAGATGGAACTCAAATTTTTACCGTTGGTGCGTGTAATTCACGCGCCAACGGTAAAAATTTGACTTACTGTTTGGCGTCGGCGTGACGCCACGACGCCACCTAACTCGGCTTCGGCCAGCAAGACTTGCCCTTGGGCTTCGTCGGGCTCGTGGGACCCACCACCAAACCGGGCTCCCTGAGCTACCTCGGGCTCCTCTCGCAGCCTTTCCCGGGGCCATGCGCTGGAGATGCTCTAAGAGTTTCAAGAGAATGAGGATGGAAGGAAAAACTTGAGGTTTGAAGGCTATGATGTTTAAAACTGGGAAGGAATGAAAAACTTGGAGTTAGGCTTGGTGAGGCTTTATGGAGAAGATGATGGATTTCAAGGATGAGAAAGTAGAAGACATGGTTGTGATGGCTAAGGAATGACTATGAAGGCTACTGGAATACTTGCAACAGCTAAGGAAATGTGAGTTCTCATGGTTGCTGAGAAGCTTGCAGCAACCAAGAGGGGTTGATGGTCTTGGGATGCTTACAGCCAAGTGAGGAGTGTTGGTGAAGAAAAATTGGTGCCGTTCTTGAGCCATGACTGCCAATTTATAGAGGGTGAGGGTTTTCCTTTATTTCCAATAGGTAAAGGGAAGTGCTAGAACCAGCCTATTTCTAGTGGTTAAAAGATAGCACTGGGGCATACTATTTTCCAGCATGTAAATCTAGGTACCATAAACTGATTATTTCCTATGGGTAAAAGGAAGCACTAGAAACTGCTTGTTTCCAATGGATAATAGGAAGTGTTGGAAAATGCTTATTTCCAATAGGTAAAGCTAAGTATTTGGAAAATGACTATTTCCTATGGGTAAAAGGAAGTGCTTGAAAAATATCTCATTTGCTCACCCACATTGGAGAACTCTAAGTAATGGGCTTGGACTTTGGTGCTCTCAAGTAGCTAGCTCAAAGTTTCCATTATCCGAGAGCTTCCATGGCCTTGTGGACCTCTGTAACCTTCCACACCACAATCCCTCATGCAAGCCCCGTAAACCACATGACTTGGGTTCATATGAGCTTGATAGGTGATCGACATGGAAAAATGTATTATTAGTTTGACATGGCATGTACGCTATTTCTATATTTATTTAATGAATTAAATCCCAAAATACAGTTTGAATTAACGCATGACTGACATTATATGTTATATTGGGCTTTAAATGTCTTTGGGCTTCCCGTGACTTTTTTGGGCCTCAACAATAGGAATACTAATTTGTCATTGAATTGCTACAAATTTACTCAAAAACTCGAGTTTAGATAGAAATTGATATTAAATACTCAAAAACTCCGTATGACTAAATCCATGAATAAGGTGTTTGAGGGTAAAAGGCAATGTTTAGATATCACACATGTTGCCTCTATTTCAAATTCTCGATTAAACTCAACAATGTTTTATATGTTTTAATATTTCCCACAATCTTTTATTTGTTCATCAAGTTGTTTCTGATAATCAATGTCACATAACTTTCACATTTCACTCCGCATGGATGTCCTGTGAAGGATATAGCTTCGGGGAGAGTTCCATTTCAATATTTCCCTTCATCCCCTTCTTCAATGTGGGAAGAAGTCCAAGTTCGAATCCCCATTCAGACCTGAAAAGTGAAGAGTTGGTTTGATCTATCTTGAAAAGTCCGGGAGTCGTAGAAATCGAAGCAAGTCTCTCAATTGTTCATAGCTCAACGCATCAATTTACAGTACTAATTTAAGTCATGTTAAGGTTAAGCGCATGGAGGTAGGTCATAGACTCAAAATAGAAAAAGATCACATTGCGTAAGATTTACTCATTCCTTATGTCCATCCACCAGAAAATGGGAAGATACACATAAATCAGTGGAGAAGAGGAGCTTTGCCTCCTCCATATTCTTATTAATTGGAAATCAAGTTTTGGGAAAATGCCAAATAGGAACTCGTGGATAGTAAACCATGAGCGTGACATTAGATATATAGTTGGGCGGTCGACAGATCAACAGCAACATCAACATTCCAATCCAACTAAACTCATGGTTACGAGACTGGCTTCAAAACATACATTTTGCATGCATGAGAGCCCACGGTGGCTGTCAAGTTTCCAACAAATCGTGCCTTCAATGTCTTGTGCTGCATGAAAGAGACATATCAGTAAATATCTCACAATACAATACGGCTGCAACGGAGTAGGAAGAACTGAGAAAGAATGCTAATTACGGCCTTATGTTAGACCATATAATTATAGGTTATACCTCCCAAAGGTCTCTTGCTTCAACAACACTGTTTGTGGGGATTCCAACATCATCCCAGTTAGCTGTAATGGAAGTTCGCGAAGGGCCTTGGTTGACAAGGAGTAAAGCTACTCTGTAGCCTGAGAGCGGACCAGCCCAAACCTGTTCAAAGTACATAAAATTGAGAGTCGATCAATCTCACAGACAGTGACAGAATTCTTACGGAAGCAGAACAGCAGCCTACATATATCAGAAGAGATTGCTGGCATTTTCAGTTTTACCTCAAGATCACCTTCCATTCTGACCTTTTTGGCTTGCACACCAAGTGGATCTGTTACAGTTAATCAACACAAATTTACAATTCTGGGTTCTATTAATGCAAACTCGTTCAGTCACCAGGAAGGAAAACAAGTGTCTATCTAAAGGTTGTAGTTAGTTACCTTGGTTTACAGAGATAACTTCTTTATTTGCAACGATCTCCATTGTCTCTTTTGTGATATTCCTCACATCACAACCAAGAAGAAGGGGAGCCTGCAGCATGGCTTATGCATTACCAAACCGATGACCTTAAACTGCACATATCATATAAAAGAAGAGAAAATGTTTGTGGTACCTTAGAAATGGCCCATATGCTAAAATGGACTACATATTCATCTTTTGTCATTCCTCCGTTCCCCACTTCAAGCATGTCGGGATCTGTTGAAATTCAGCACATAAATCTCTTACTGAAACATCAACAATGTGCCTAAACGACAGTATAGGTAAAGCATAGCTGCATTAGAATACTAACCATTCCAACCACCAGGTCTGGCAAATTCAGCATAAACTTCGTTCATGTCTGCTCTAGAGACCATACTGCCAAGGGAAATGCAAGAAAAGTATTATGTGTGACCCATATAGAAGACCAATTTGAGAGTTCATTGGTAGCACACTTTTCTACCTTTCCCATGTATCGGAAATGTCTTTAGTAGTTCTCCAACTATTTCCTACTTTAGCACCCCATAGAGCAGGGTGCATATCTCCCCTAAAAAACAAGAACAATTAGGGATTACTAACAAAAAAGAAAACAATTACATGATTTTTGAGTTTTAACAAACAAGATCATTACCATTCACAAAGAGAAAAGAATATGGGACGGCCTGCTTTCATCAGAGCTCGGGTCATTACAGGATATCTACAAGATGATATAGAAATCTTTATCTGAGGTATACCTAATACAGGGAAACTTAAGTGCAGGCATGAAGAACAAACATGAGTAGCGTTACTGCATTATCATCATAGATATTTTATTTTACCTAGCAGTTGGCTTTGAGCCGTCATTATAACAGTTATCATACTTCAAATAATCAATTCCCTGCAAAAAAGTTGCAGTATTTCAAGATCCTATGACCAAATATCATCATTGCAGATGTCATGACTCCTTCTGATTAAAATCATTACAACATATCATACCCAAGCAGCAAATGTGTTGGCATCTTGTTCTTCATGGCCAAGTGAACCAGGCATTGTTTTGCTGCAAGTAAAGTACCTGCAAAGTATAATTGCATGCACTATTTGTTTAGTTGTAACAACAAATATACAGCATATATTTTCTGTATTGGAGTGTATGAGAGTCATGTTACCCTGCATCTGAGTAGATTCCTAGCTTAAGACCCTTACTGTGGACATAATCCGCAAGAGATTTAATGCCTGATGGAAAGGTTGATTTCTTGGGCGCTAGATTACCCTGAATTTGAAATCTCATGCTTAGTAAATCTCCATATCTGTTTTAATCATTCTAAAAGCCGAATTGTTTATGATTAAAAATAGAACCTTGTCATCACGAGCAATTTCGGCCCAGCAATCATCTATAGATAGCAAGAAATGAAGTATGTCATCATCTTCTGACTAAATTGGAAATTACGAAGAGAAAAAGAAAATAGCAATGTACCAATGTTAACGTAGGTATATCCAAGTTTAGAGAGCCCGGTGGAAATCAGAGCATCAGCTGTCAAACCAGAGAAACAAGAACCGTTATTAAACCCTAATAAATTTACAAAACCAACAACCCCAACCATCAATGCATTTATCACTATGCTGCCATAGCTTTGGGAACATGGCTTTAGACTTAGTATATGAAGCTTGGATTAGGCATGAGCTTTGGTTACAGATTAAGCATAAGTTAAAGTTACCGGTTGCTTTGATGATTTTCTCATCAATTTTGCAGTTGAAGTGATTCCAACTATTCCACCTGATAAAAAAGAAAATACCTGATTAATCCCACAAGTATTTGAAAAGGAATGAAAATATAAGGATTATAAAAATTGCAGTCAGCCGTGAGACATTTGAAGGGTCACAACTTCATAACTTCAAATGCGAGAGGAATCACTGAGTAGTAAATAATGATGAGATTTTCCCTTATTATTAAAATCAAATAGGGGATTAGTGTTACAGACATGTATATGAAATGAATGTAACATACATAGTTAGAACTTAGAAGCTGAAAAATAAACTCTGATCCATATCGTACATACATACTGCAGTAAAAGTGCATGTGATATAGTTCAGGACACTAATTCGAATTACTAGAGTAAAAGTGCTAGGAGGAGTAAAACAAAGCATTACTGCAATCCAGAAAGGGAACAAAACAGAGAGGAATCACTAATTTTGCAGAAAGATGAGTGAACCATTGATATTTGATAACCGAACCAGCTAGCTAAAACCAACTAAAAACAGAGAAAGAAGCAGGGAGAGAGAGAGCTAGCTTAGCTTACCCCATGGGAGGAGTCAATGCAAGCCCATTGGCAAGCAGATTCCGTCTGTGCTGCTCTTGGGTTTCTGGCACCATCATTCTTGTTCTCTGCGAAGCAGAAACACCCATTAACATGGGTGGTGATATAAATGAGCAGAGCATCAACGCCATCACAATCGTCGTTGTTGGCACTACTGCACCATCGGCGTCCTTTTTCCTCATGTTCAACATTTCTACCAATACTACTACTCTGCGTCTGTTGCTTCTTTTTCTTTGCTGTCTCTTACTCTATCATTCCCTCTCCTCTACTGCTCTCCAGTCTCCTGACACTCTCTCTACTCTGGACTCTAACCTAATGAAAACTGACAACAGCAGCAGTGCTTGTTACATATATAAGATATTTCTCATAGGATAAGAACATGATAGCCAACATTGCTAAACCAGGACTCTGTTATTGACTTTGATTTTGACAAGAAGATTTGTTTTATGGATAACCTTTTTATTTTTTAGTTTTCCATTATGTATATTTAAAAGGTAACAACTACAAATAAACTAAAATTGAAAACGGAAAAAAAAATTAGAATTTGCTTTTATTAGAAAGCAATCTTCCTCGAAAGTCAAGTGAGAAAAACTTGCTAAGCAAGACACCTTAGTATCCCACACCAATCATATGATGCCAGCTGTCTATTATTTTGACTTCTCTTTTTCACCTATCTTTTCTCTTCATACAATTGAAATACTCTTACTCATAGTCCGACAATCATTGGCGAAGGCTGGATCACGACATAGGGGAGTATTTTCCTTTGGATGACGTAATAGTGTCATTATTGTTGGCGAGTCCTTACTTAGTGAGGATTTTGGTTCCTTACTATGTTAGGATTTTGATTACTTACCCATTTATCTAGTCCTATTATAATTGAGATTTATTTCATATTGTAATTTATATTTATTTTCTATTGTAATTTGGATTTATTTCATATTTCCTTACTTAGTTAGGATTTTGATTCCTTACTATGTTAGGATTTTGATTACTTACCCATTTATCTAGTCCAATTATAATTGGGATTTATTTCCTATTGTAATTTATATTTATTTTCTATTGTAATTTGGATTTACTTCATATTTCCTAGGATTTTGGTTCCTTACCCATTTATCTAGTCCTATTATAATTTAGATTTATTTCCTATTATAATTTATATTTATTTTCTATTGTAATTTGAATTTATTTCCTATTTTATTTAGGGTTAACACATCTTTGTACTTGTATAAACACCTCTATATTGGAGACGAATAAGTACATGAGCAAATATAAGCATAATTGAATATTTGCCCTGTTTTGGTTGACTATTATTTTCAACACGGAACGCACCACTGGAACCGACTGCGGACATTGTTTACTTGAGGAGCCATGTGTAATGGTTTTCCTCGTTTTTGTTTTTCTTGAATAATCTATTTTAAAAAATAAAATTGGAAATGCAAGAATATATATATATATATATAGGGCGGATCCGTGATACTATATTTTTTACACCAGTTTTCAACCATTAGATTGAAATGGATTGAATGGCTAAGATTAACTAAACTAATTATATATTTTAAATAAAAATATATATTAAAAATAATTATTAATTGACTTTCTCTTTCTTATTTCTCTATCGTCAATCAATGTTTTATAAAATCTTTATATTTCGTTGTTCTCTATCGTCTATAATTCTTCAGTTAATGACTTTCCATCCTCCTCCTCTTTCTTCTAAAACTTTACCGGTTTCTGATTATTTTTCATCTCTATCCCTAACTTTGTTTTTTGCTTTTTTTTACTGCTTAATTTTTGGGACAGTTATACATAGATTATGACTCTCGAAGTAAAGGCTTGGGGATAAAACCCCATCCACACACACACACAATGAACTGCACAGCAAACTGTCTTTTGCCATATATTTTTTAATGTTATTATTAATCATAATGAATAAAAGCTTGTAAGCCATTAAGATGTTAGAGAAAAAAACAGAGAGAGAGAGATAGAGAGAGAGAGAGAGAGAGAGAGAGAGACACAGAGTTAGATCAACCAAACGGTAGAGAAGAAATATTGCAACAAATATGGGCTTTATCTTTTTTGGTTAAATATTAATATCTTATTTTCTCTTCAATATTGGTAGCTTGAGACAGATTTTCTATGTCGTGGAAGAATGCTCGGTTGTGTAGATGACAATGGCAAGGTGAAGGTAATGGTGAGGTTTCACAGGTTATTAATTGAGAAGATCATGATAAGAAAACAATGGGGGGGAAAGATAATTGAGTGATTTTCGGGATTATCATAATAAATCAATAAAATGAAATTTACTTGGCATTAGAGATTTAATTTAATTTAAGTAATTAATGAAACATAATCTCAACCATTCAATCCATTCTAATCTAATGGTTGAAATTTTTTGTCAAAACTTATGTAAAAAACATAGTGTCACGAATCTACCATATATATATATATATGTATATATATATAAAGACATTAAATTAAATAAAATGGCAATTAATTTTTTTTTACCTCGTCGCCAAGATTTTGACCTCTTCGAACGTTTGTCCACGACCTTCCGACTTCGATGGAAGAGGCGATTTATATTTGGCTTAATTGCTGCACCTTAAAATATTGGTCAATTCTCATTTTACCTCCTCAAAGTTAAAGTGACTCACTTTGCCCCCTTGATCAAGGTTTGATGTTCCACATTGCCCATACCGTTAACTCCATCCAGAAGTCCATTAAGTTTGATGACGTGGCAAGAGTATTTTAGTAATTTTGTGCACTTAGGTTTTTTAATTACTTAAAAAAATTAAAATACAAACATAAAATTGGAAAAAAATAATAATAAAAGATCCCTACCCATCCCTTCTCCCCCAGTCGCACCAAATCCACCTCTTCCTTCTCTGTCCCTGCAACCCCCTTCCCACCAGAAACCCATTGCTCCCGCCCACCCGCAACCCACAACCCACAACACACCCCTTTCCTTGTGCAGAACCCAGAAAGCCATCTCGCACCTGCAACCCACCCCTCCCTACGCATAACCCAGAAACTTATTCCTTTCCCCCCCCTCCAGTCGCACCAAAAATAAAACAGGGTCAATCATGAAAGGTATGTAGTAAGCCCTTCACAATTAAAAATCTATAGAATGTTGTTCCATGGTTTTATGAATATATTTAGATTGCCTCTGTGATTAGTAAGTAATGTTCTCCAAGGTTTCCCAGATGTTCTAAATATAAGATTAAAGGCAATACTCTGTAGTCAACTTGTTAAAGGGGAGCAGAATGTGTAACCCATCAGGGAAACCTTGATGGGGAAGGGGGAAGGGGAGGCGACCAGTCCCAGTCACCAGTAGGACTACTCTCCCTCGACGGAGTCTAGCTTTGTAGCTTTGTTGATGTCAAACCGAGCAACCAAAGAGACTCTAAGACAATCTAGTTTACATCAAATTGCAAAAAGATATTGGCGGTTTTGCAGTTCAACGTACCTAATAAACACCAACTTGAGTTTTGGAAGGTCTGAAACATACCCAATTTGTATTTTGTTCCTACCCTTATCTCGAACATGGTGCTCCAATGCAAGAAATGAAATTTTTGAGACAAACCCATTTCAGTTCCAGGTCTGATCTGTAAACTTTCACTTTTTAACCTCAAGTCTCAGTCAATACTCAATCCCCCCACCCCCCCAACCCGCAAACCACCCTCCCTGCGCAGAACCCAAAACCCATCGCCCCTCCCCGGCAACCCACTCTCCTGGGCAGAACCCAAAAAGCCACCGCCCCCACCCCACTGATTTCTTACACCTCCCCCGATTTCTTCTCTACTCCTCCCTTTCCTCATCGAGACCCATGGCCCCTTCCCTCTGGTTTTTTCTACCACACTCCCACAGAACCCCAGCCCCCATACCCATTCCCCTTCTTCCCGACCCATGCCCCTCTAGCCCATAAACAGAGTTAGGTTAATGGTAAGTAAGAGAGGACAGGTGTCACAAAAATAAGAAAGAAACAGGGTGGCACAGGGAAAATGGTAACAGGAAAACTGAACTCATCGCAACTCACCCCGCAGAGAGAGAGAGAATTCAATTTTTTAAAGTTTTAAATTTTATGTTTGTATTTTAATTTTTTATTAATTTTTTTTATTCATGCTAGAGGTGAGCTCCACTTGACCATATTACCCACTCAAATTTGTGAATAAAAAACCTAGGTGCATAAAATTACTAAAACACTCATGCCACGTCATCAAACTTAACGGACTTTTGAATGGAATTGACGGTAGAGGACACTGTGAAACATCGACCTTAGTCAATGGGGCAAAATGGGTCACTTTAACTTTAAGGGGGTAAAGTGATAATTGACCAATATTTCAAGGTGCACTGTAGTAATTAAGCATTTATATTTTTGCACAAATAAAATTTAGTAGTAGAAAATTTAGTGGGGAAAGTGAAAAATATTGGAAGGAGATGAATTTGTATGAAGATTTGGTGTGGAAAGTGAATAATATTGATAGGTATTTATAGAAATAATTTCCATAATTTCTTGATATTTTTTGATATTTTTTTTGTTTGATATTTTTGATATTTTTTTTAACCAAAAATTAGACAACCATTGGATTGGGCAAGATTTTTTGATTGGAGACTCCAGGAGAAGCCACATGGCTTGTAGCCATTGGGCTATGTGGGATAGTGGGTCACACTGATGTCAACAGCCTTCGGACAACAGCCTAGTCCATTTTGCATGTGGGCTTGTCCGGGCTAGTGGGTCCCATGCCTTGCCCGAGCTGAGTTTGAAGCACTGGAGGTGGAACTCGGGCCTGCGGGGGCCTATTGCCAAAGTAAGGCCTTAGCGCTGCACTTGCTCTAAGTCCCTCTCTATTCTCCAATTCAAATCAAACTTAAAGTGGGGCGTATTTGTTGTTTTAATTCCTTTTTATTAAGCCTTCTTTTATTTTTATTTTATTTTAACTTCTTACTTATATTTTAGATTTTTTTTAAAAAAAGATACTTTAATGACGGAATATTCAAAGTGCAAACTAATTTTTGATTGTTGATATTAAGTGATTGCATCAAGTTGGCACCAAATTATCACTTTCTCCTTTATGTTTCTTTTTGGACATGATTGGCCGTTACCATACTTACATCAAATTAGTCTCTCCATCAAACCTTATGTTAAATTGATGAGGTGACATATATGTGGAGCCCACACATTCATTGATATAGAGCCACTTGGTGGGCTCCACATATGTGTCACGCAAGTAATTTAACAGAAAATTTGACAGAAACTCAAACAACACATACCAAAAGTGATAATTTCACGAACCTCATGACCATTTGTGATTTGAAAAAAAAAAAAACCATTTGAATATGATAACGTCTTCTCTTATGTGTTGTGAGTGATTACTCTACTGATAACTATGGCATTCCCAAGATTAATAAGGAGATAATCTAGGGAGGCCATTTACTTACCATGAATGAGGAAGTAATGAATCAGTATGAGAGGAATCATTTCCATTAAATTGTTTACTAACCATATGGAATCAACACATGAATGGAGTTTATTCCCATTGTTATTGTTTATTAGTTCTCTTGAATCAGAACATAAACTAATTTGATTACTAAAATGCCTCGCACATATATTATATATATTTTTCACCTAAGTAACTTGTGAAAAAGCAAATTGACAAAACTTTATTTACAATTAACATATAATATATGATACTATATGACGAGTGATGAAAAAACTAGTATATGATAATATAAGGAATATAATAGAAAAAAAATAACAAATATGACACGGTGATAAAAAGTATAACAAGCGAAGTAGAGGCTAGTAACTAAGGTGAAAAGGGAAATTTTTTTTTTTTTTCATACAGTGATTAAAAGACAGCCATTGATTTATTTTTTTTTCAAACAAAAAAGGCTTCTAAGGTTTGGAGCGTTTTGAAATTATCATAAAGTGGAAATGGTATTTTTGAAAGGCAGGGAAAAAATGAATGGGAATCGGATCAATTGCTCCCCCTAGTTGATCTAATTCCTGGTTTTGAGGGAATGTGATAACGGATTTTGAGGCAGGGGGAAAATGATTCATGCAAACTAACAAGGTTTAATAATACAGCTTCTAAAACCAACTTCTACTGGCTACAATCATTCATATGGTCATTAATTTGCACTGTATTCGGCAGATGACAGACTATTCTGTCTGTGCCTGCTATGCCAACAATAAAAAGCAACAGAAAAAATAATTCACTAGATAAATCTAACACCTTTCGAAGAACACAACAGTGGTTAACAAACCCAAGTAATTTTTGGAACTGTCTAGAGAAATCATTTCAAGTTCTACCATTAAACTGGTGAGCAAGGTGGGCAATGCCATTGCTTTGAGAGACTTTCCGTCTCAGGTTGAGATGATCCAAACCCCATACTCGAATTGTACGGTCATCACTAGCTGAAGCCAACATATGAAGGTTCACAGGATTCCAGCTCACGCAATTTACAGCTCCAGAATGCCCAGGAAGAGCCAATAGGAGCTTCCCAGACCCTCTATGCCATATATACACCTACAACAAGTAAGATCAAACCTACAACGTCAATCCAAAATGCCTTAATAAATCAAGCATATTAAACCATTTTAAAATTTCTAAAAGGAACAAGCATGTTGTTCTGGTTCCATGAGTGGCTAAAGTCTCTCTCTGTGAAGAAGCTTCCCATTTCTTTGCCTACATTCCAACCAATTTCATACATCTCAAAAGAACATTTGAAAAAATGAAATGAATAAGGAAAAGAAACTGATTTTTTAAAGACAAATCAATTGTATAACAGTCCATGGATGTTCCAATTACATAACGACAGAGATTTGAGGTATGACTGAAATCCGACTAGCATACAAGTTGCTCAAAGCAATTTCACGTATTTCTGATTCTTCCCATAACAATGGAATAAAAGTAAACATATAAAGTACGCAGGATTGCTACTGTTAGGACATCATGTAATGTTTTTGGACATAAACTGGTGTAAAAAGGACAGTTGCGTCCTGTTATACCCATTTCACGGGAAATCAATTTGTCATAACCAAGCAACCAGCCCTAATTTTTGTCAGACAAGTAAGTTCATGTAAAAGTACCTGTGAATCCTCACTCCCGCTAGCAATAAAGGCTTGCTCAAATCCACCAAAACAAGATCTAATGACAAATCGGGCACGCTTGTGACCTTTGTACTTGGAAACAACCTTAGGTTCACTCTCTATGCTCCAAAGATGAATTTCTTGGTTTATGAGATTGACAAGCAGGAACTTATTGTCCTTCGATAACGAAAATGAAGTAATCACTTCATCCTCTTCAATCAGCCTTTCAAACTTTGCCTCCCTGTCAAGTAATAATATTGTGGTTTCTCTGCATATGTTTATGATCCTCTTCCCATCATCAGTTATAGCCATGTCCGATATCTTGAGTGTTTGCTGCCCTTTCCAACATTCTAGCTCTACTCCATCCAAATCCCACAGGCAGATACTCTTGTCAGTCATGCCAGAGAATATCCCTCTACCATCAGGAAACCACCCGCAGGAAATAAGACCAACACCATTTTTTTCATAAACATGGAGGCATTCTCCAGAAGTAACATCCCACTGTCTAATGACCTCCTCTAGTCCGCATGTCAGCAGTTGGCGGTCATCAGGGCTCCATGAAACAGTCAGCACAGGTTTCTGGTGACCAGTCAATACATGTTTCACTGAAACTTGGCCATCCCCTTTGACCTAAAAAGGTAAAATTGCATTCAGAAGGATTAATAAAGCGAAACATATTGTGTCTGTGCTCGCACATGGTTGGATTGATATGGAGATGCCACACTTGTGTTTATGAGCAATAAAAACAATCTGCTAGAGGATAGTAATATCAAAGAAACATAATGTTAATAAATATTTAGATTGCATATAAAATCAAGAGATTTCAACAAGAAATTCCATCTGCAGAACGGATTTTCAGGACATGGGAGCATGTTAAATTGTAATGTGATCCAAATATTATTCAAATTGTACGAAAGAGGGGAGGGAGGGAGAGATATCAAGTGAGGTTTAAAATTCTTTCTCAATAAATTAACAGCCAATAATCAGATAAATAGTTACCTCCCATATAATGGACGACTGATCTTTGGAAGAAGAAGCCAAGTATTTCCCATTGTGTGAAAATTGCAAAAACCATATTTCGTCACTATGCGCATGCAGTATCTGTTACAATAAATGAGTATAAGTTTTCAAATTGGCAACATGGAGCCCATCCAAACAGTTAAAAACAAAATCATAATTAGAGGCAAATTTTCTGTCCAATTCGAGGTAAACTATATATGGGACATCACCAAATTGATTGAACAGAAGATGAAATCCAATAAATCAAAATAATAAATTTGTCAATGGCAAGATGATGACACATAGTTACACAAACGGACAGGGCTGGGCCTTGCAGGCCTGAAACCCAACGGGCCGGCCCATTTAAAGCTCATATATTAAATTATATTTGTTTTAGAGAAAAATAATATATAATATTATTATATTTATATCTTAAATTCAAATCTATTTCTTTTCTCTAATAATATATATATAATTTAATGTTTTCTTTATATATCAAATAATATTTTTGTTTATCAAGTTTCAATTTTTAAAACCCAAACAATAATCTAGCCATTTTCTATTTAAATGTACTTTAAATAAAGTTATTGTCCTCTTTTTTCAACAAATAATAAATCTTGTTAGTATATACATAATTGTAAAAAAAAAATATTTAAATGAAGTTGTAAAAAAAATTACAAAAAAAAAAATGCAATACATATGTCAAATTTGTCGTGGGCCCATATCGGCCCATTTAGTGGCCCAGCACGAGCATGGCCCAGCTAGGGCTGTGGGCTCAGGCCGGGATTGATGATTTTCATAAATGGATGAGCCCAGCACGGCCTGTTTGACACCTCCAAGTGCAACATAGGTATCGAGCAAGTATATTTCAACAGTAACTATGATAATGCTGACAAGTCTAAGTATAGGCAGCATGATACAATCATATGCCATTACAAATCATAGAAGGGGGAAAATTTAGTACTTTCAACTATGTTTCCTGAACACAGACTACTCATTTTGAGAGAGTGACTATTAGCCCAATATTCCGAAGAAAATGCAAGAGTCAATCAGCTCATAGGCCAACTGAAGAAACAAATACATAGATGGTATGAGAGGCATCATAAGCAAGCATCCATAAAAGCAGAAGGCATTCTAACCTGCGACGTCTGAGAAGGAATCTGGTCTCTTCCACACTGATGGTCCGAATACAAAGACAGGTCACTATCAAAAGTGTTATGGAAAACACAAGTATCTCGTTGCACGTCAAGGGCCTGTTCAACCAGACGTTCTAACCTATTTCCAGGAATGAAGAGTTCAGCAGGAAGCAACTTCTGCAGTTTCTCCAATATCTTTGATCGTGTGCTTGCACCATCAGTATCTTGACTTGAAGGCTCAAGTTGCACAGGCTGCAAAGGAGAAATCATACAGGCAGCAAGTTCATGTACATTGTTCACATTGATGCGAAGAGGCACAATCTCATTCCGTAGAGTATCTAAGGCCGCAACCATTTTTTCCTTTTTCAAAAGCTCAAAGAACTTCTGTTCCAATATCACAAAAGATGCTGATTTCATGGTCTTTTCATCCAAGAGATCAATTGCACGCAAAGTGGCCACACTGTCATCCCATTTTCCATCCATCACTTGTTGCATAAACAGGTTGACCACTGACGAGTGCATTGGTATTCCAGATTCTTCCTCTAGTATGGCTCCAGTCTTATCATAACCTAGTGAGTACAATGCCCTAGTTATAACTTTGATGAATTCTGACCTTTTGATGACTCCTGTTTTACCAATTGTTTCTTCATCTCCTTGGGATGGTAGAGGCCTAGCCATATAGTCTCCCAAAGAGGAAGCAACAGGATCTGTAATAGATGAGTGGTCTGAGGAGTCTGAGGAGTTCTTTGATTCCGTCAAGGTAACTTCAACACGTTTCAGAGGTGGTTCGCTGTCCTCCCTACCTCCCATAAAATGCTCAACTCAGCCCATTTAGAAATTCTACAAGTCGAAAGGAGCAAATTTAAAAAGATAAACATCTGACCACTAATGCATCCGCATGAAACTCTTTCTAGAAGAAAATTGCATTGAAGAAAAAAATAAGCAGAGGCAAAGGTTTAACAAATCACTAACAAATTACAACACAAGACCTAACGACTGAAAAGGCCATATATAAAAGGAAAATAAAAAGAGCCATGAAATAGTGAACAACAATACGGGGAAGCAGTGTACATTCTATTAGAGCTAATGGCAGCCATAGCACGAGTTTCACATCTTCTTTCAGCGAACTGAGGATTGTTCTGGCTAAGCCATTAGTTCAAATACCTGATGACTGAAATGCCTAACTGAAGCTCGCAATTCCACGAACAATGGAGTCCCAAGACAGTTCAATGAGGGCTGTGACAATGTTATGATGATACCAATGATAGTAAATATCTAAATCTCCCCAACTAATGTAAATATCATATATAATGGAGGTGAGGCTCCAGAAATACCACCATTTATTTTCTTTTAAAAAAAAATTCATAAACTAATATGTAAAACTTTAACATTTGGATGAAGATGATGAATGAAAGAAAATGGGAAATGCAGTTTCAGTTCTTAGTATTATGATTCCATATAATTCTACCAATAAAATATTTGACCATTTGGATTCCACTTTGAAATTTGACTCAGAATGGTAAAGGGATAAATATAGGCATGCGAATTAAATGGCTTAGCCGCTCAAGAGATGATATTGAACGGACAAAAGATGGCTGTCCAGACCTCACAAAGCAGTAGATTAAACAAATGCAATAATCAGAACAAGAATCTAATATAAAGCATAAGCAAAAGTCACCAATAAGAGAGTAAAGAAAAAGGCAGCATGAAGATGAAAAGCAAACAGCTAGAGATCGAAGATTTCATACCAGAAGGCATAACCCAATAAAGGGAATCAATCTGGGAAGCCAAAAACTCGCCAACTGGGAAAAACCCAGAAGCCAAAACAAGAGAAATCTTTGAAAAGTGTGGTGTGTTCTACAGAAACAAGGCGTAAGGAGAAAAGGAGAGAACAAGTAGACCGAAAGTAACACCGAAAGTCGTGTACGGAGAGGTATGAAATAGAGAGATATTGGTAGGTAGGTTCAAATTTCTTTTAAAGAAAATTATGCTTTTGGCAATTGGCACGGAGAGAGAGAGAGGAGAGAGTTTCGAAATGCCAACAAACACCACACCACCCAACCCACATGGGCACTGCCACTGCACAACGCACTTGTGCGTGCGCCTATTTTGTTATGCGCATTGTCATTCTTGTCTTGCGCGTGAGTTTAGTTCTGTTCTGAGTCCTGACTTGGTTTCTGGGTTTCACACACACAACTCGAATTGCCAAGCCAATTTACCAAAAGAAAAAAAACCACTGCTTCGTTTTCATTTTTGACAGCTTCGCCATCCAGGTAACAACCACCATTTGTCCCAACTGTGCAACTCCCTCAAGTTCAACTACGCAAATTTATCTCGTCTTCTATACCTAAACTGAGAATTAATTCGGATTTTTAGATGCCATCAGAAGTCAGCAGAGCCAAAAATTTATCATTGTGGGGCGTGAACACTAAACATTTTGTCCCTCCCCTTAAGAAGCTGAAGAACATTAAGGATAACGTTGTGCATATGTTTACTTGAGATTTTGGGAAATAAAAAGAATTATTGGGGTCAATTGACTGTAACTTGAACGCAAAAGTAATTATGTTCACAAACAAATGATTGCGGCACGGCACATCAACATTCTCAATTGAACAGATACTTCTATAGCAAACCTATGAAACTCAGAACCTAAAAAAAAAAAATTATGGTCATTGGCTCATTGCAACTACAAATTTGCCCTATTTTCAGCTGTTCATGCCACTAAATTCTTGTTGCTTCGGTAGCCATTAAAATGGGAGTCCATAAAAGTTGCTAAAATATGCCAGTAGAGCCCTTAACCCTTTCCCTGACCATTGTCTTAACAAACAGCTCCCCCGCCCTATATGAGGACCGGACCTGAAAAAATTAATCGACACAGAGATTTCTCATCAATAATGGCAAAACTAGGTTACTGCATTCAATCAAGAATGGTAACAAAAGATAATTCTCATGTTCTATACAATTGACATTAATGAAGATCTCACCAAGGGCCCACTGGCTACATAACGAAACCCAATAGACTCCCCATATTCCTTCCAGAAAACAAATTTCTCAGGGACAACATATTCTTTGACCGTCAAATGCAATGGAGTTGGCTGCAACAATTTAAGCAATTTAGAATCGAAGTCTTTATCACAAAATTCTACTGGAGTAACATAGTCTCATTTGAGGATTGCCTCAGAAACAGTAAAGTGGATCGCTTATGCAAATAAAAACTACCACGGGTAAACAGGGCCAGATTACAGCCATTCTTCAATTATACAACGCGAATAGACAGCCAAAATTCCAGGGCTAACCCGGTCCAACCTTGGGGACTCATATGAAATGGCACCAGTCTTACAACTGTAAGTTCCAATGTATTTGCATGAAGTACTCAATGCTAAATACATGAAAGCTATGTGTATTAACTAACCTGTAAATATTGTCCAAGTGTCAATATATCAACATCTATAGCCCTTAAATCAGCCATAGCTTGCTTCAACTCGTCGTCTGATTCTCCCAGGCCCAACATTATAGAAGTTTTTGTTATCATCCCCTTCTTGCTCTCTTTTGCATGCTTTAGAACAGATAAGCTCTGCTCATACCTGCATTACCAGATTAAATATAATAATCTCAAGTAGCAGCAGTGAGCACAATTTCAGAATGAGAACTAATCTATGAAAAGCAGATGATGTACTAGGTTAACTACCCTACTATCGAGACATTTACCCCTAAACTGGATTGACGCTCTTAGAAACAGACGGATGATTTTCCACGCTCTAGAAATCCATGGAAGTTCCGTATGTGTCATTTCGTCAACTTAAAGAGGCTTAAGTTACAATGAGTGAGAGCACATCCAAAGTTTCATAACTACAAAGAGCCACAAAGCAGGTAGACAGATTCTGAGAGGGATGCCTGGACAGGTTTTTCTCCATATCAAGGCTTTTGAAAGTGGTTAATGTGGTCTATCGCTGAAAACCAACAGTTAAGATGTGAGAATATGATCAGATGAATTTGGATTGGTGCAAACATGGGACACTTACAACTCAATCTCACTAATTTTTTCAACTAGAGGTCCCCAACACTTGCATCCATTGGTTGGACATGGAGAGGGAAGCAAACTTATACGAATCAAGTTTCCAAGTAAAGAGAATTTATAAGTTTCAGAAAGGAAGTGGCATGATTATCATAAGGTGCAGACCTAACTCTTACGGTAGGACCAGTTCACCCTATAATAAAGAGTTGAGGGACCATTTGAACGAAGAATTTAGTTAAGAGACCATTTGAATCGAAAATTCTTTAAAACAATTTTGCTTAATCCAAGTTTCTAGTTGACATCATTGAAAAATGCAAACTTCACAATTCACAGACCACATTTCATGTGCAAACTATGGGAATATATGGATTTCAAAGTCAAATCCTTTAAGATCAACACCAATTATGTACCATTCACATTTAAGTTTAACTCAAAACCCGTCTGCCTATCCCCAAGTGAACAAGCTAAGCTATGCTAAGAGGAGAAAGGGAATAGATAAGTAAGCAATGCATATCTTGATATAACTTGATGAGCCTGTTGACTTATCAAAAAGGGAACATCTACAACACATGACATTCAGTAGCCCCATTTCTCTGTGTGTAAGCATACAATAAGTTTGAGCATCTGTGCCTAAGCATGTGGCGCTTATACACGCACTTGCAGGCATGTGTATAGATCAATGTGGTTTAATGAAAATGTGCTGCTGTGTCTAATATCAAAATTATGGTACACATTAACCCAGAAGAATTCCTTTGGTGTCTAATTTCCCTTTGTTTAAGCTATATGGTGAATGGATGTGAATAATCTATGCTGCTAGCATAATGGAAATGACACTCCAACTATATTTATGCTAATTTGTGGGTGAACATAATAAGCATGCCCAAACAACAAGTTAAACGGACAATGGGTAGTGCATGATGCAGATGACTAGTAAGCAAAATATATAACTGAAAGGCTTTGGGGAAAAGAAATAGAAAAAAGAAGAAGAAAAATAAGATAATGGGTAGTGCATCTGACCCCGCCCGAGGGTCTCTGACAATTCGCTGGAGGCGTTTGACGGTCTCAATGTTGTGAGCAAAGACATCAAGCCCGGAGTAGAGCAGAGTGTCTACAGCCGTCAAGTCACCACGAAAGTCAGAAGTTAAACATTCAACCATGATGTCAGGTTTGAGAGTCTGCAAAAGTGCAAAATAAGTTTGTATTAGTTGAATGCATTACAATCAAGTCAAGGCTTATGTTGTCTCAGTATGTTGCCAAACAAACAGTGAGTATTGCAAGAGGAGGAAGGTTATGTGTGTATGAGATGATTAGGAAAGATGCAAAGTTAGTTATGGGGTGAGAGAATTACCTTGAGGGCTTGGACGGTCAGAGCAAAATGTCGACTTCCACCATCAGGCAGGTCATCACGATCGACGCTGGTTAAAACAATATAATCGACACCCCAGCTGACAATGGCGTTAGCAGTGTTGAGAGGTTCCATGGGATCAGGAGGTGGAGGGGTTCGGCTGGTCTTGACGGCACAGAAACGACAGCCACGGGTGCAGGTGTCCCCAAGAAGCATGATAGTGGCAGTGGAAATGCCATCCCCACCTCCATTCCAACACTCCCCGATGTTTGGGCATTGGGCCTCCTCGCACACCGTCTTCAGATTCAAACGGGACAATGACTCCTTGACCTCCTCATACTTGTTTCCTTGTGGGGCTTTCTGCCTTAACCAGTCGGCCTTCTTCACATTTGGGTCTCTCCCCGTGTGCAGGCCCCCCACCACCGCCTCACATCGTAACCTCCTAGACCTTGATTGCACATTCAAGGGTTTTGATGATGATGCTCCTCCTGCTGCTGCAGACATAATCTGGCCTTTTGGAATATCAATTGGGATTATTGACCAACATGATGAACATTGCACCTGTTGAATCATCATTTTCAATTCTTTCTTCTCTTCTCAAGATTTGATTGCAATCCACCACCAATTTCACTTTGAAGGAGCCTCCTTGTTTTTCCTGCGTTTGTAATAGTGCCTCAATCTTAAAAACAGAATCTAAACAGCCCATGCATTATACCAAAAAACAGACTAAAACATATTCATATCATTTGGATATAAATAAATAAATAAGCCGGATTCATATAATTTGATAAAATAAAAAACAGAGATAAAAAGTACGTAATTTTACCCTAAAAACAAACCAAACAGGCTCACAACAAAAATTAACCAAGCATATCATTCAGTTGGTTAATTTCCCAGGCATACCAACAGAATAATATTATTCCCAACCATGAACTAATACCAACAGAAATTAACTAAAAACAAAGAACTAATGCCTCAGAAATTAAGGGCCCATTTGTTAATGTTTTGAGGAGCTGTTTTCCATTTCTGCAAAATGAAAACGATGAAAAATGCGCTCAACGAGCAATAATTGAAAACACAGAAAACAGAACAATAACTAAAAGACGTTTTCCACATTTAAAAAAAAAAAACTGAAAACGCGGGATTGAGTTTTGAGAAACACCCCACAACCACATCAAGCCATACAGGACCTGGTTGCAGATTATTTGTGAAATTTTTTTAATTACTGAGGTGTTTCAATTAATCTCTGATCTAGCCATTCTATACGTTTCGGGTTCTACTAAAATTTGCAAACTGATGGTGTGGTTGTGAGGTTGTTGAGCAGCAGTGTGGTGCAGTAGTTTGACGATGAGCAATTTGACTAGCCGACGATATATTATGCTCTTCTGTCAAGTGTAAGAGCTGGTGGGAGGGATGGTTGGGTTAAACTTGGGTTAATTATAAGAGGCTTATTAGTTTTTGATAATTACATTCATGGTGTCACTCAAATTTTGTTCAAACATTTGATGTCCTAGCATTACTTTTTCGGTAATTATTTCTATGACAATGTGTTTGATTCATTATTCATTAACAGGTCTAAACAAACATACCACAGAACAATTAAAACAAAATCCCCAATTTAATTTCCACAAACCTAAGTCTGGAAAATCAAGTTGAAATACAGAGCAATTGGAGCAAGAGGACACATACGTACCTGATATTGAGATGAGATGAGAAAGAGAGTTAGCTGAGATGGAGCGGAGAGGCTGAGAAGTTTTGGATGAGAGAGAGTTAGCGGAGCAAGAGGATCGAAGGGATAAAATACAGAGAGATGAGAGAAGCTGACCTGCGTGATATTGAGAGGAGAGAGGCGCGGAGGCGGAGGCGGCTGAGAGACTGAGAGTGAGAGGAGCGAGCGACGAGACGACATAGAAGAGAAGGAGAGCACCCTACTTGTAACCTTGTTCCACCTTGAACTTTCCGCCATTTGTTGGGTTGGTACTCTACTACTAGCTATTCCACCCAATGCAGAAATAGTAATTCAGTGAAGAAAAAAAATAAAAATTCACTTTTAACCCCTGTTCTGTTTTAGTGTGTTAACAATTAAGAAAAATAAAGTATTAGAAATAATTAACTTTACTAATTATTATTTAAGACATTGGGCATTTTTGTTTGGGTTTTAATACCTAGGAAAGAATTGTTATTTTGGAATAGGCCAAAGATGAGGCCCATATTCGTTGGGTTTGTCTAAATTATAAAGGTAAAATACAATTTTATCATTTTGTTTAAAACCATATCTCAGCCCCTCTTTCTCATCTTCCTTATTCACTCCATCGATAACGACACCCCCTCTCTCATTTTCCATTTTCTCTTCATCAACGATACGACGCCCTTTCGTTCTCCTCTTCCTTCTTCGCTCAATCAACGACGATGGCACCCGCTCTCTCCTCTTCCTTATTTGCCCCATCGACAACGACACCCTCTCTCTCATCTTATTTCTTCTCACGCAAATCTCTGTTTTTCATCTGTGTTTTCTAGATCAGATTCGTGCCAGCCTATATGGATCTAACAATAGATCCGTTATTTCCATTTTCTAGATCAGATTCTTCTCACACGAAGTTCAATTTATGTATCTATTGATTTATTAAGACTATATCGAGAACAAAAATGTAACACCCCGACTCTATTTAATTTTCCAATTCAAAAGGTTAAAATTAAATTAACTACAAAATTACGAAACTACCCTTGGGGTAGGGTATTTCGGTCATTTTCTTGTCGGAAGAATTTTGGGTCCACCAGTGGTTTGGTTGCGTAGGTGGTTCTGAGATGAATTCGTAGACAGACGGTAGGCTTGAATTGGAGTTATAACGAAGTTTTGGCGATGAAATTTTTTTTGGTGGCAAAATCGTAAATAATTCGAAAAGGGTATTTGTAAAAAAAATCAGATTCTTCAATTTCATTTCACTCTTTCTCTCTCTCGCGAACTCTTTCTCGTCATTATTCACCCGAACGGAAAAATCCACGCCGCCATCACTTCCGGCCACCTCAGCTCTCGAGATTGGTCCCAAAAGCTTCGTCTCGACGTCCTGGTCAAGACCCACTAGTTTTCGTCGCCGGAAAACTTGAGAATAGTCAGCAATATCGACTAGTTCAAATCGGAGGTTTTCCGATCGTTGCACCACCGCTTCAGTCATCCTTTTCCGGTGTTAAAGGTGAGATTTCTCCTTCTTTTTATCTGTTCTAGTTGCCTATTGCTTAGGATGGAAACGATTTTGAGGTTTTGGAAGTTATTTTCGAATTAGGTTTTTGGCCGGTTTTCAATTCGAAATTCGGCCAGTTCCCGGTGGTTTTGGGCTTGGCCGTAGTTGAATGAAATGCTTCCCTTGTTGAGTAGGATCTGTAGCCGGGAGGATGACTTGTGATTTGGAGATTTTCCGTCGTCGAAATTTCTCTGCACACCCGCTTGCTGCCAGCGCGTGTGGCGGCGTGGGCAAGTGTGGTGGAGCTGCAAACTGTTCCAATGTGATCTTTACGTTGTTGCGAGCGCGTAGGATTTCGCGGATCTCGATTCCGAGGTCGTTTGACTATCGAACGGATTATCGCATATTGTGCGTTATTCGGGTTCGATATGTTCCGATGGATCATTTTCAAATTGAAGTATGTTTCTTTAGATACCCTTAGGATCGTGTAGGATTCGACGGATCGTAAAACTGAGTCCCGGATACTCCGAAAATGCCAACCCTAGGGTGAGGGTTTCAGAATCGTCCAATCGTGCGATCGTGAGCGATCTAACCATCCGTTTCGGACCAAACTTACAGGACGTGTATCCTAGACCTCGTAAAACCTATAGGAACTCCCGAGAAGCTAGGGTTTTATTTTAAAGTTCTGTTTTGAAGCGCTTGATATTCATCGCATTTTCGTATTTTGAATCGTGATCTCACCCAAAGATACGCAGCAGCGGACCTCTAAGGGTCAAGCTGTGTGGGACTACTTGTGAGTGGACTTTTCTTTTGAAACTTAGTATGATTTTATTCATGGGAATATGGCATATTGTTTTATTATGTCTATTAATTATTTATATACGCTCGAATGGGATTTCGAGGTTTTCGTAAAACTTATTATGATATTTGAATTTTGAGAAACTATATTTACATGCGGCTATGCATGGGGTACTTGGTGATTAATATGAACTATGGAAAGGTAATGTTTGATCTGTTAATTGGAGTGCGTTAAGCACTAATTCATGTACCTCCCCTGATCTGAATTTGGTTACGGATATTGGATACTTTTGAAATTATTAGAACTCAGAACATCCTTGAGGGGATGTTGCTTTGTGGACCCTGGATTTGGGGTAGTCTATGCGCGTAGGATCGGTATTTCAGCGCATAGCTTTGATATCACCTGCTACGTGTTGGTGAGAGTTAGTCCCCAGTTGGACGGCTCGTTCCCTAGACACATGGTAAATTGAGGAATGGCTCTGCCATGTGGACTAGTCAAACAGTCCCCCGGTTGGATTGTTTCCCCGGTACAATTAAATATTGGTTATATTTATATACTATTATTATTATTATTATTATTATTATTATGTTATATCATATTATTATTATGTATGTATTTGTATATATAAATATATATATATATATATATGAATGAATGTTCTTTCGTTCTATTTCTCGGTAAGGATACTTCCTCGCCGGTCGTACCTTTGAGTACGTTCATGAGAGTCTAATCTCTCGGGACTCTTAAGTTGAGTGGTGGGTTTCGTGAAGCATTATTCACGGATTACGGATTTGAGATCCGGTATATATGTGTTAGTATATGTTTATCTACTGTTTCTGATAGTTTTGTTAAGCTTATGGTTTCATTGCATGTTTTTATAAAGGTGGGGGTTACACTACTTTGATTTCGCTTGAACTGAACTTAATTTTTGTCCACTCACAACTTTCTTTTTGCGCCCCACCAAGATGCGAGCTCTGCATTGAGCCGGACCGGGTGCATCTTGGAACTCGAGTCTTAGTAGAGATTCTTGGTACTTTTTCCTTTCAGCTTAAACGGTACTTGGTTGTATTTTGAATTCGTAGATATGCTCTGTATCACCCGCTGAGGGTTTAAATTTTGTGAGGCCGGAGGCCTTGTTTGTAAATTATTTTATTGCTTGTAAAGCATGCTGCCAGTTGGTTGTATTTAACTGTAAATTTTGAACAAGTTGAAGTTTGGAAATGTTCAATTTACAGGGGAGACTCTGCCAAATTTTTGGTAGAAAGTCTCAGTCTTTAGTAAGTGGGCCTGGCATCGGGTTGATGTCGGTAATTAGGCGGGATCCGTCCCAGATTCCGAGGAATTTGAGGGCGGTTCTTGTCAAAAAATTTGTGTCATTAAAGATCCATATAGTCTTAATAAATCAATAGATACATAAATTGAACTTCGTGTGAGAAGAATCTGATCTAGGAAATTGAAATAACGGATTTATTGTTAGATCCATATAGGCTGGCCTAATGGATCTACAAAATTGAAATAAGAATCTGATCTAGAAAACACAGATGAAAAACTGAGCTTTGCGTGAGAAGAAGGAAGATGAGAGAGAGGGTGTAGTTGTCGATGGGGCAAATAAGGAAGAGAAGAGAGAGCGGGTGTCGTCGTCGTTGATTGAGCGAAGAAGGAAGAGGAGAAAGAGAGGACGTCGTATCGTTGATGGAGAGAAGAGGGAAGATGATAGAGGAGGCGTCGTCATCGATGAAGTGAATAAGGAAGAGGAGAGAGAGGGGCTGAGATATGGTTTTAAACGAAAGGGTGAAATTGTATTTTACCTTTATAATTTAGACAAGCCCAACGAATCTGGACCTCTTCTTTGGCATAATCCCAAACAACTAGACAAACTCTGGATTCTGAGCTCTAGGGGTTATTCTTTGGCTTGAAGCTTGTTGCGGCTAAAGGGGTGGCTAGGCTTTCTATTGAAATGGATTCTATGACTGCTGTTCAGCTTATCAAGCAGCATGTTCCTAGTTGTCTTCATCCTTTTGCTAGGGTGATTGCAAGTAGTATTGCTTTGATGAGTAAGTTTGAATTTGTTGAGCTTACTCATGTTTATAGGGAAAAGAATGTTGCTGCAGATTGTTTGGCTAATTGGAGTCTGAATATGGATTTGGGGGTCTGCTATTTTGATGAAGCTCCGGTTTGGATTAGTTTTATCCTTATTGATGATTTGTTGGGGGTTGTGAAGCCTCAGATGATTAGTGTTGGCTAGTTGGTTTTTTGTTTATGGGGTTTTCCTCCCTTCTTCATCACAAATAAAATAAAATAAATAACCAAACAAAATGCCCTATGTCTTAATTACTAATTAGTAAAGTTAATTATGTCTAATACCTAATTTTTCTTTTGTTTTATTTACTTTACTGCTTTTTCTACAACACCTATCTTTTCTTTTTGCTCCACCAGCGTTTATTATAGGGGAGATTTAGAATCAGACGTGGGCTAGAAGATGGCATCTCGCCATGGCAGAAAATAAACGCTTGATATAGCAAAGCGTCCGTCAACTTGTTTATTACTCCCATCTTCATAGATATCAGAAATTTAGGGTGATGTTTGGTACCCTATTCAAATAGGAAACTCAAAAATATACCATTAATTTCCAGTATAAATCAAATATTATCCTATTTAAAAATAAAGATAATACACACTTTATGTGACAGAATCTGGGCTGATGCTGCAACCAAAATTTTTAAGTCTACATGATCCAGAAATGAAACAGATTACGCTTATATGGACAGAATTTTTATCTGAGCCAAAACTCTTGGATATGGAGTACGTGAATCAAGAAGGAGAGAGCCCTAGCCAGATTCATCTGAATCTGAAGCATCAACCATCTTTTCCAAGGAATCCATATCGCCAGCTTCAGAGATCGCATGTATCCGTAATTTGTCTGCATCTTCACTGGGCATAAGAGAAAAGAAGAAGAATTAACCAAGAGCACCGAAAACATTGATCTTAAAGTTTCGTTCTGATCACAATGGCATGGCCATTTCTTTTTCCCTCATTCTTTTAAAAAAATTAAATAAGAGCTGAAAATTAGGATAGAGGCCTACTCAGTAACACCAAATATTTCTTTGACAATTAAGGAGCTATCCCTCGAACAGAACTCTGGCAGCTGCCAAAATTTTCCAAGAAGATTATTAACATATTGAAGGTAAATGATTCACAAAATAACCAAGATAATAACCAAGATGAAACAAGGCAAGAACTAATCATAAAATGACAAAAAAATCAATGAAATTTTAGTGATGATATGCAGATTTCTCAACCCAAAAAGAGGGGGGAGGAAAAGCTGTTCTATACACTTATGTAAAAACTCAGAATCTTTGAGGCTATGGTACCAAAATGACACCTATTTGCTGAAGTTGGCTCACCATAGATGCGGAGGAGAAGGGGAAACCAAAAGGGCTGCAAGGGAGCAGCGGGACGAAATGAAGAAATCGCAAGGAAGAGCAGCAATAGAGTAGGCAACCGGGTTTTCGTCCAGGGAGCTCCAGTTTTGGCCTTCGCGTCTCTGTTATTTTGGAGTTTTCTAGCCTAATTTAATAGGGTTTTAGTTTCTTATTCCTAGTTAACTTGTAGCTGAAAGTCTTATGCATTATAAATAGGACTTTTAGGGCTAGGTTAATTTTGAAGCAAGGCACAAGAGAATTTAAGAGGGAATTCTAGGATGTTTACAAGGGCATCAAGGGTTTTAACAAGGATGAGAGAAAAGAGAGCTAGAGTTCTTGTGAGAGCTAAGGGGGTTCAAGTTGTAACCAAAGTTATTCTTACATACTAGTGAATTTCTTGGGTGGATCACCCAGAGAACGTAGGCACAAGGCCGAACCTCTATAAATCTTTGTGTTCTTGTGTGTTTGCTTTACTCTCTTCCTGGTGTGTGTGTGTGTTTTATTCTAACGGGGTTTGTGTGTGTGCTGCGCATATTCCATCAACAACAAAGTCTTGGAGTATTTTCGCACAACACTATTTTCGTGCTCACAATTCATAAACTTAACCACCTCTGTACAAAAATGTTTTAGGGACCCAATTAGATAATTTAACCAATGGAGTTCGGACCGTAACCCTCACATGTGTAAAAACATGTTTGACCATTCCCAGCAAAAATGAATTCGCGGCAGGAAAAAAATTCTAGCATCCAGCGGGTACATACCGAGACCGCCCTCATCACAACAAATTGATCATGCGACCAGCATGTGAAATGAGGAAGGTGAGAGGGTTATTTTGTATGGAAGAATTTCTCCAGCGTAGCACAACTGGCAAGAACTTGTTTGGGAACTTAAATAAAATAAGTGAAATATTTTTTCTTATCATGCGGTAGTTTTTGACCATGTCTAACTGAACAAAATAATTGGAAAAATTACCACAAAATGGGAATATGTGTATCGTGTGACTTTATGCGAGAAGAATAGAATTTTAATGACAAAAAAAAGATGGTGAGGAAAACTGAAACATACAAGGAGTTGATCAGAGTCATTTTTTTGACTCTTCAGTCCCTTACCTCTGACAGATAGAAAACCTTTCCAAAAAGGGCTTGAACAGCTAGTTTTCTCTTGAAACCCCTTTCAGTGTAGCCTGAAATATCCATTACAACTGGGCCTGGAAGTCGCAAACAAGTAGTCAGCATCTGATAGCACTTTTTTGGAAAGCACTTTTCTAACTTCTCAATGATAAGTTCGTTAAATGGTAAAGCAACCAATTAGTATAGCAGAAAGAGTGCTCGTTCTAAATGCACTAGAAGCATCCATCTTTTGTAACTCACATGTTTAATGATAAGGGGGTATCAAAAGATTAGTGTAGAAGAAAGAGTGCACATTCTAAGCATACTAACTCACATGTAGGAGGAAGTGGTATGGTCCTCAGCATATTATTTAATTTTCGATGGAAAATGAAATGTTTTGTAATTAGACCATACAAGTAATGAGAGCAGTTGTTTGATGAGTTAGTTACCTTTATCTCGTACAATTCTTCTTGAAATTTCATTTAGAATTTCAGCAACCCGAGAGTCATCGAACATGGAAGCTTTTCTGAGCTGAATTAAGTTGGAAACCACGTCTGGGTTGAACGGTTTTTCATTCAAAGTATAGCGAATGTACTTTCGCAAAATATCCTCCATGCCAAAACCAGTCTGAAAAATTGATTACCGGCTGTTAACAAGCTCAAAATGGCAAAAGTTTACATGCACGCACAAACAACACAAATGAAATTGTTAGAAGGAGACAGTAATCATTGAATAGTTTGGAGACAATTTATAAATGTAAGAAGAGCCATATAGCTGCACTGATAGGGTTGCTCCAGGAAAACCAATCCAATTGAACAAATTAATGATTTTGAAAACGACCCCATGTCAACAATAAGCCAACAAACAGCTACTTGGTTCAGCAGAGTTGACAATAGTGTAACCATGATAAGGTAAATTATGACATTAATGGTGTAGAGTACTAGTAATTTTTACAAATTACAATCCCATGAAGAGACCAGCATCTGAATTGGTCATGTATAAGTAGAAATGTCACCTTCTGCACAAGTTGGTTCAAAGCATCAGGTTTGGGTTGATCTGCGCCACTTTGAAACAAGTCGTCTATTGATTTACATAGCATAGCATTTTTATTGACCTGTTACAAGACAATTAATAAAGTCAAGCGAAACTAAATACTATTAGTTCCTAAACCATAAACCCTAAACCAAATGAAGGGAAAAGAAATAGGAAGAAGAAGAACAGGGGGGAGAGAGAGAGAGAGAGAGGAGCAGACCAGTCTCTTGCGTTTTTGTCGAGGGGAAGAAAACTTTTTAACGGTCTTGACAAAGGCAACGACGAAAGTGAGACCGGCATAGGCCAGAGGAAGAGCCAGAATCCAAGGGAGAGAGCTGGTGCCCACTCTGGGTCCAGGAATGGCCTGGGATACGGAGCCCGTGAACTCCACGAGGTCCAAGGCTTTCTCCTGAATCCATGGCAGATCCTCTTCCACCTCTTCAACTGCTTCTTCTTCTTCTTTACTGGTTTTGTTAACACTAGAATTCGAACCCGAATTACTCTTCGCCGCCGCTGATAGAACGCATAAGGGTCTGCGTGCTCTGAGTGTCAGACTGAGAGGTCTGAACGTAATTGTGACACGACGAGTATTATAAGAAGGAAATACGAACGGGGAACTCTTTGAGGGGCTGCGGGGAAGAAGCACTTGCAGTTGGGAAGAAAAGCAAGTCGCAGAAGCGAAAGCCATGAGCCAGTCTCTTCTCCTCACTTGGCTTATTCAACTATGCTGCCTACAACCCTTATTATTTCGGAAAATTATAATTTTAAAGTGATTTTTCATATTGGTAGTTTTTATTTTTACAATGCAAAACCTCTGTAAACCGTCTTTTTTTTTTTGGCAACTATTATAAAGAGAGGCTGAAAATCGGGTACGGCCGTGCGGCTATACGATTTATGAAAAAGAAAAAAAGGAGTTCCCGCATAACGCCTAGTTGCTCACGTGTAAAAAAAAGGGTATAGCCGATCGGATATACTATTTTTTATAAACATTAATAAAACCAAGTATAGCTGTACGTCTATACTATTTATTTATTATTATTTTATTTTTTTAAAAGGGACTCGTCTAGCGATTAGGCGTCATGTGTCCAAATAAGTATAGTCACGCTGTTATACTAACAAAAAAAAAACCAAGTATACCGGTTGGCTATATTATTATTATTTTTAAAGGGCTCCCTAGCGACTGGGCACCCATGTGTCAAAATATGTATAGCCGAGCGCCTATACCGGTTTTTAAGAAAAAAAAAATCGTAGTATAGCCCCACGGCTATACTATTTAATTGAAAAAAAAGAAGAAAAAAGGACCCTCCTACTTCCATTCGTTTATACTTGATAGATATTAATTTGCTAGTTTCAACATATCTGAAGCAGATATTAATTGGCCACTATATACCAAATTTTTTTATTTTTTTAATATATATTATTTTTATTCAATAATATGTGAGAGTTCTTTGTATAATACGTCAATTTAGTGTGACTTACTGAAAATTTTCTTGAAATATATGTATGAAACATGAGAAATACGTACAATACGAGTATTTTATATTTGTTTTCTTAAAAACGTGAATTTTACCGAGTCTTTAACACATGTACAGAACACGGATGTAGTATTGAAAAATACTTATGTGTATAATAGAGTATTAAACGTGAAAATGCTAAATTCTTTATGTGGGTAAAAACTCTGGGAAAGTAAAAAATTAAAAGGGGACAATAGACAAAGACTCGGATAATAGCCTAATAGTAATGGATTCTAAACTATCCTTATCGATAAACGAAAATAGGGGATAAAACTTAAATGAAAAAAAGATCCAAATATTTATATAACGAGCCAATCGGCTATACTATTTATTTTATAAAAAAAATTAAAAAAAAAGTAAAGCCAGGCTATACTATTTTTAAAAAAATTGGAAAAAAATCGAGTACAGTCCGGCTATACTATATCTGAAAAATAGAGTTGCCGCTACGCCAAGTTGCCTACGTGTCAAAAACGGTATAGCTGGGCAGTTATATTATTTTTTAGAAACATTAGTAAAACCAAATATCGCCGCGTGGCTATACAATTTTTTTAAAAATAAAAAATCGAGTATGGTCGCCCGGCTATACTAATTTGTGTTTGAAAAAGACGGCTCCGTAGCAATTAGGTGTCTGCGTGTCAAAACAAGTATAGCGGCCCATCGATACTATTTTGTAGGAAAATCGTGGTATAGCCGTGCAGCTATACTACGTGTCAAAAAAGGTATAGCCGCGCGGGCATACTATTTAATTAAAAAAAGTAAGAAAAAATGGTGTTGCTTGTCCCCAAAGATCACTATGAACAACCTCAAATGGTGTTGCTGACTTTGAAGACACCAAAGAAAAAGGAAGCTTAGTAAATTTGCCTTTTAAACAGGACTGACAAACAACATAATTAGTAGAACTAGTTGAGGAGAAACCAGACCTCTCCAAGGCAAGTTGAACAATGGAATTGGTGTAGTGCCACAAAGTGGTAGTATTACTTTTCGTCCAAGAAATGCAGTTGCTGAAGAAACAAGTAGAGAATGGTATAGTCGTGCGGCCGTACTATTTCATATACTATATTCAAGGAGTATAGTCGCAACGATACTAGAGTGCGCGACTAGAGTGATTGTTTATTAAACCTTGCTCTTTATTAAGATGCCTCATTAGAAAGGAGCAGTTCCTTTCAGTTTGCCCATACCAGTTTCTCCATATTTCGTTCCTTCTTCCATTGCTATTATATTTAAAGAGAGAGAGAGAGAGAGAGAGAGAGAGAGAGAGAGAGTAGAGATGGCGGGAGTGGGTGTTGTTGTAGGAGTACTGATATTGGACGAGTCTGTTGATGCTTTTTTTGGGAGGTCAACTTAGAAAGAAAGTAGATAGTCTTCAGCAGGGGAGAAGGTGAAGACCTTCGGTAAGGAGAGAGCCTGCGGAAGACAAAGTAGGAGAAGCAGATCATTAAGCTTCGGACACCGGTGTGGTGCGGTAGAAGGCTCTCGATACTTAAGTCACTAAGTGTGGTAAAATTGGCAGAATAACAGTAAAAGTGATAGAGAAGTTACCTTTTTTACTTAGGTATTGTTCCCTATTTATAAGGAAGTGAAAGTGGGTGGTTTGCACAAAGTTTCAATGTAGAACTTTGTGCAAGTCACGTGTCCTTGGAGATTAGGTTCGGCTTGGAGTTTGCATGGTCTACTACTGAATAATGTTTGTCTTCGACGACGAAGAAGGCGTGTCTGCCTTGGTGCTAGTCATTTTGATGTTGGATATGCTCGGTTGATTATGGTACTTTTGGCACGCTACTACTACTACTACTACTACTACTTCTTCTTCTTCCAATTTTGCCTAATTCTTCAACATTTCACATCACTCTCTCTCTTGTTATAGTAGATTTTGTGTTTATATATATATATATATATATATTTAGTGCTTAAAGTTTTGATCTTTTTGTTCATATGCAATTGGACTAGAATTTGGTCTTTTTGATCTTTTTGTTCAGAAAGGAGCAAGACTTCCAAGAGATTGTATGAACTATAATTTGGTCTTTTTAATCTTTTTGTTTATGTATCGTCCGGTCATTTAAATTGTTGACTAGGGTATGATAATCTTCAATTGTTGATTTGGTTATTTTCAATTTGGAGGGACTAGAATTTACAGAGGCTTTGATCCACTTTTCATTGCAGGTTTTAGTACGGATGTTTTCTTTTTTAGCAAACTGAAACAGATTAATAGAATTTGATTTTTATTCATGGTTTCTCTCCCGAAAATAACAATTTTCCTTTTCTCTCCGTCTCTGCTTTCGCTTACCTAATTTTTGTTTGTTTTTTGGCATCGGCAAATAGTTTTACTTTAGTTTCTAACTTTGCTAAAGCATGAACAAGACTTGCGAGACACCCTGCAATTCCTTTTCTTCTTAGGTAAGGCGCTAATTCCTTTTCTTCTTAGTTGGATTTCTCTGTGCACTTCATATTACTTTTTGGTTGTATTTTTTCCTGCACTGCATGAAGTTTAAGTTTCGTGCTTCATGAATAGTTACACTGTTAGAATCCAGAAATTGAATCATTTGCTTCAATTGGGTAATCCGTAATTGTCTTTTTATTTATTTATTTGTTGTATGTTGAGGCTCTGTGATTATATTATGGGTGTTGTACTTCATTAAACTTACTGTCTTTTTTTTTCTTTCTTTCATTATACTTCATTGTTTGCCCCTATTCTACAACTTGGCAGATGGATGGAGAGAGATTGGGATTTTTAAACTACTCTTATTGATAAACGGGAAAAAAAATTAAAACAAAAAAAAGGGTATTAGAAGAGTCTAGCCGCGCGGCTATATTTATTTTTAATAAATAGTATAGCCGTTCGGCTGCACTTGGGTTTTATTTTTATTTTTATTTTAAACAAAAGAGTATAGCCTGGCGGCTGGACTGCTTAAATATAATATATTCAAAGAGGATCGCCACGCGGCTATACTATTTAAATATATTATTTTTAAAGGATATAGCCGAGCAGCTACACTATTTATTTATTTATTTATTTTCAAGAGGATAAAAATCGCCAGTCATCTTACAATCACACAACCACCGACCATTACACGTGAATCTATTTATTAGTATTATATGCTAGAATTTTTTGCATTTATACAACCAGAAACCCCCAAAAAAAAGTATTTTTGAAAAAAGCCTCAAAGAAAATTCAGCAAAGATATGATCAGCTTCCCCCATCTCTTTAATAAATCCGTAAATAGCTTCAAATTTCGGATTCTTCTTTTTTAAAAACATAAAGTTGGCCTTTCACTGGAGATGCTCAAGAGCTTGGATTTTGGACTTGGGGATTCCCTGGACCATTTTTGGGGGATGATTTTGTAATCCTGTGTTTTAATTTTTAATTTTTAATAAATAGTATAGCCGCCTTATCGCTTAAATAACGATAAAGCCGATCGGCTATACTTGCGTTTATTAGTATAGCGGAAGGCGATCTTGTACAAGAGTATAGCCACCCGGCTATACGAGAGTAATTCATTGAACCTTTCTCTTGATTATGATGCCTCATCGAAAGGAGCAATTGCTTTTTTGCCCAAATCAGTTTCTCCACATTTCGTTCCTTCTTCTATTGCTATTATATTTAGAGAGAGGTAGAGATGGCGGGAGTGGTGCTTTGTGGGAGTAATCTGATATTGGACGAGTCTCTACTTTTGGTACGCTACTACTACTACTTCTTCTTCTTCCAATTCTGCCTAATTCTTCAACATTTCACATCACTCTCTCTCTCTCAGGTGAATTTTTGAAATTTTAATAGTAGATTTTGTGTTTATATATATATTTTTTTTGGGCTTTAAGTTTTGATCTTTTTGTTCATATGCATACAGTGCATTACATGATTGGGTTAAACACTAAGAAAAACTTTACAGCCTACATTTTTCAACACTAATCACTCCAGACACCCTGAAAATTTTCAAGGATGACTCATTGCAAGACCTTTAAGGACGTCTTTAAGAATCAGCCATGCAATTACCATTTCCGTGTTTAGTGTATTGAAATTATTTATGGCTGTTTGAATTGCACATTTTTACAAGTTTGGATTTTCTCTTCTCTCTTTTTTTCCACAATTTATTTTCTTCAATAAATTCCCATTTTGGTGTAATACAATTGTTTTGATGTTAACAGCAATGTAAAGTACATTTGACACTTTGGCAGGGGCTGTGGAAGCAAAGCAAGAGTTCCAAGAGATTGTATGAACTAGAATTTGGACTCTGTTGATGCTCAAAATGGTTAGGCCAAGATTGAGTCCAACTTAGTGATGAGGTGTGATGGATGATGAATGAAGGTGAGGACCTTAAGCATGTGTATAAAGACTTGGGCAAGCAATAAATGTAAAGAAGACAAGATATACGTGGTTCACCCTTAATGAATGGGCTACGTCCACGGAGAAGTATGTTCTCAATATAATAGTGTATGATTACATTTGTACATGGGATTGGACTCGAATATAAAGATAACAAGTGAGATGCCCAGGTCAGGGATCTAGGAGAGAGTCCCCGGCCCTAGGGTCTAGCTCTGAGACCCGGATCCTCTCCTAAGTGGAGAGAGGAAGTCCCATTTTCACATGGATACTATTCCCTATTTATAGGGAGGTGAAAGTGGGAGGTTTGTGTAGATTTCCGATGTGGGACTTTGCACAAGTCACTGTGGTGGTGACACGTGTCTGCCTTGGTGCTAGTTGTTTTGAGGCTGGATATGCTCGGTTGATTATGGTGTAAACAGTAGTCCCCCAAGTTCGCGGTCAAGAAGTAACTTCTGGGTTGGGAACTTGTTAGGTTTTTGTGTAATCGTGACCGAGTATTCCAAGTTCAGATGGGAGCCGTAGGGCAGTCCCTAGTCCCCCAAGTTGGCAAGCTAGAAGTTGCGTTAACACTTGAAAGAGATAATAAAAGCTGTGTGAGCCTTGGACTTGTTGGTAGCTAGGTACCTGGACTTTTGGCAAGGAGGCCGGACTGAGCTCTGTGGGGCTGAGCTTTGGTAGAGGTCGTGGCCTTGAAGTTTTGGCAAAGGGGGCCTTGGGGAGCAAAATTTTGAAGAGCAAGGAGCTGGGCCATTGGAGTATACTTAGGTTCCTGACAAAGACCTGAGATAAAAAGGCTGGGCCTTAATAGAGATTTCGGCAAAATTCCCCTTGGAGCTGGGCTTTGGCAAGGGACCCAAGTGGTTTGGGCTTAAAAGATTTGCAAGGGCTAGGCCCTAGGTGGGTTACAACAAGGAGGCCAAGACATTCTCAACCCCACCCTTTTTGTTCTTTGTTTTTTTTTTTAGAGGAGAAGAAATGCATGGGGCCTTTGTTGGATGGACCTTCGGCAAGTAGGCTAAGTCATGGTTTCGGGCTTACCCTTAATTGGGCTTTCGGCAGGAGTCTGGGTCCATGGGGCCTTGGCTAAGGCTGAAGTGGGTCCGGACCAAATGAGGCCCTAGGTTTGAGAAGTCGGGAGCATTGGCAAGACTTATTTGTTTTGCCCTATTTAGTTTGAAGCACGACCCTTGCCGTTCGGCAAGGGTTCATTGGGATTTTTGAGAGACCTCCTGCGGTGTCTTCAGCAAGTGGGTCTAGGTGCCTAGTTTGAGTTTAAAATTTGAAGGTTCAGCACTCACTCCTTCGGCAAGATGACTAGAGGTCTGATCCATACTTCGCTTAGCTGAACCTCGCTCGGCGGGCTAGCCTGGCAAGTCGTGTGTTCGGTCCGTAGGTAGCTTGGTGGTTGTGCTGAGTCACGGCTTTAGATCGAGAGTTGTGAGCCTCCTTCTAGTTCTTCCACGACCCTTGCCGTTCGGCAAGGGTGGGCTGCGCTTTCTCGAGGCCTTGGTTTAGCAAGGGTGGACGTCTTGTGAGGAAGAGTTCTCTTGGAGCTGGGTCCTGTGGGTTGATCGGCAAGGTTACTAGCTTGAATGTCCGGGTCGGAGCCTAAGCTGGATGAGTTCCCAAGCCTTTGATCGAGCCTTGCCGAACGGCAAGGCTTATTAGAATTTGATTTCGTGAGATCCAAGAGGAGGTCGAGAGGTTTTTAGGCACGGCTTCGGTAAGGTGAAGATTTTGATCGAAGACGGAGAGCCAGAGCGCTGTTGGCAGCCTCGGTGATATTCGTCTTTGCTCAATTTTCTGCATAGTCCGGTCAAGTTGGGAGTCGGGCTGCGGGTGACTTTCGTCTTGGTGAAGGGTCGGCCTGTCGGAGCCTTTGAAATTTTGATATGTGTAGGGTGCTGGAAGATGTGTCTTGTTAACTTGAGATTTTTGTTTGCTGTTCTGTCTTTCAACATATAGATTTGAAGCCTTCGGTAGGTGGGTTTGTGAGCTGGGTGCCTTGATCACATTTTCTGAAATAAGTGTTATTGTGAGTGTGACTTAGGCACGTTGTTGTGGCAAGGAAGCTGGGTGAGTTTTCGGTTTTTGGAGCCCATTTTTCCTCTTTGCTCAGTCCTTGCCGTTTGGCAATGGTGAGTTCAAAATTTTGTTTGTGGTGCCCATTCATACCTTTGGCAGGTTTGAGTATTGACCAAGGATCTGAGGAGCTGGGTCATTTTGAATTTTTCAGCAAGGAGTGAGAGCCTAGAGCTGGACCTTCGGTAGGTGTCTGAAGGATTTGGCGAACATTGGAGCTGGTCTCGTTTCGGCTAGGAATTAGCTAGGATTTGGAGCTGGGCTCTGTGAGGTTTGGTGGTCTTGACTTGGGACCGTGAGCTGGGCCATTCGGCAAGCATTTGAGGCTAGGCCTTTAGAGCTACGTCAGTATGAAGTTTCATGGAGCCAGACTCGTGAGGTGGGCCATTCGTAGGTCGGGCCTGTGGAATCCTTCGGCAAGCTTGAGTTAGGGTCGTGACCTTTGTGGGCTTCTCAAATTTGTAGCAGGCCCTTGCCGTTCGGCAAGGGTACCTAGAGTAATTCTGAAGTTTCAAGTGCTAGGGTCTTCGCTTTACCAAAGGCGGTGGGGTCTTATGTCATTTTCGTGAATCAAGAGTCTCCATGTTCAGCAAGCTTTGGGTGGGATTTGAGGAGATACTAGCTACGTGGTGAGCCGGCAAGGAAACCGCTGAGCTTCATAAAGGTGCTATGCAGCGTCTCAGTATCTCCAGCAGGTGCTTGGTTCCAAGTCATTCACCAAGGCAAGGTGAGCTGGGCACTCGGGTGTCTTGATCAAATCATGACTCCTCCGTGAAGCTTGATAAAGCCGGTCGAGAAGGTGACCAACCGACAAGGATGTTGCCGATGGTTCGGTGTATTGAAGGACGCGTTGTGCGTGCGTTTGGTACACCTTCGCACGGAGCCCGCCGAACGGTAGTTGTGACATCACGTTGTTGATGGAATTTGTCGGTCGTTGAAGTTGGATTTGGGCTATCTCATAGCTTCGGTCGACAGCCTACCGATTGGGAGGTGTGATGTCACACCGCCGTTCGGCAGGGGTTCATTGGGAATATTTTGAGGCCACCTCCAAACTTGGCTTTGGCAAGGAGGGAAGTTTGGAGCTGGATCTGCAGTTAGGACCCTTCGTAGTGGAGATTCGAGTTGGAGCTTGGAGTGGGCTGGGAGCATTAGAGCTAGGAGCATAGGGGCTGAAATTTTGGAGCTTAGGCCCTTCGATGGTTTTCATGCTCTCTCTTCAATTTTTCCAGCCTCTGCTGTTCGGCAAGGTGAGTTGGGATTGTGATGATGTGTTAGCTTCAGCAAGTTCGGATGCCTTGAGGAATTTCAGCATGAGTGCCGTTGAATTCTGAAGCTGCTGAAGCTCATTTGTTGTAGACATGCATTTTCCAATATGGTGAAAAGCATGTAAAAGACGAACAAATATAATAATTGGGTGGTGGGCTGCACTTGTGGTGAGTCAACACGTTCATAAAAATAATAATGGTGCTTGCATTATTCTAGTTGTTCTAGGTGATAATGGACAAAGATAATAGTCTTATCTTTTTGTAAACGTGGTAGCCACATTTGGGTTGAACGGTGGCTGCTCCATGCAAAGCCATGTATGCCAAGCATGGTGATACCCTTGGTGTATTTGGAATATTTGGCCATCCATAATTTGAGACTCCTTCAAGGTGACCGAAGGGTGGTTCCTTGGGCTGAAATGGTGGCTTCCTCCTTTGGCCAGGCAAGGCGAGGTGTCAAAGGCATCGCTCACGCTGAATAATGATGGGTGCCGAAGGCATCGCTCTCGCCCAATGATGACGGAGGTTCCGAAGGCATAGTTCGCGCCTAATTGTGGCGTGGTACCAAATGTAACACAGAGCTTGTATATTGCAAGGCTTTGTAGCCGAGCACGGGGTGCCGAAGCCAATACAAAGCTTGCGTGTCGTAAGCGATGTGGCCAGGCACGATGGTGCCGAAGGCGACACAAGGTGTGGATAGGCGCGGGGGTGTCGAGTACAACACAAAACTTGCGTGTCGCAGAGCGATGTGGCTAAACGAGGGTGCGGAGGCAACACCAGGCTTGCATGTCGCAAGGCAAGGTGGCTAGACACGAGGGTGCCGAAGGGGACACAAAGCTTGCGTGTCGCAAGGCGATGTGACTAGGTACGAGGGTGCCGGAGGCAACACCAGGCTTGCATGTCGCAAGGCAAGGTGGCTAGACACGAGGGTGCCGAATGGGACACAAAGCTTGCGTGTCGCAAGGCGATGTAACTGGGCACGAAGGTGCCGAAGGCAACACAAAGCTTGCATGTCGCAAGGCGATGTGGCTGGGCATGCGGGTGCCGAAGGCGACACAAAGCTTGCGTGTTGCAAGGCGATGTGGCTGGGCATGAAGGTGCCGAAGGCAACACAAAGCTTACATGTCGCAAGGCGATGTGGCTAGCACGAGAAGCAGCGCCGGTTGATGGCTGGGTGTCGAAGACATCTCACAAGCTATATGATGAAGATTGTATGGGTGCCGAAGGGCACTGAGGAAGGGGAGAACGACATAAGCCTTTTGTATCGGTTCCCACAGACGGCGCCAAACTGTTGATGCTCAAAATGGTTAGGCCAAGATTGAGTCCAACTTAGTGATGAGGTGTGATGGATGATGAATGAAGGTGAGGACCTTAAGCATGTGTATAAAGACTTAGGCAAGCGATAAATGTAAAGAAGACAAGATATACGTGGTTCACCCTTAATGAATGGGCTACGTCCACGGAGAAGTATGTTCTCATTATAATAGTGTATGATTACATTTGTACATGGGATTGGACTCGAATATAAAGATAACAAGTGAGATGCCCATGTCAGGGATCTAGGAGAGAGTCCCCGGCCCTAAGGTCTAGCTCTGAGACCCGGATCCTCTCCTAAGTGGAGAGAGGAAGTCCCATTTTCACATGGATACTATTCCCTATTTATAGGGAGGTGAAAGTGGGAGGTTTGTGTAGATTTCCGATGTGGGACTTTGCACAAGTCACTGTGGTGGTGACACGTGTCTGCCTTAGTGCTAGTTGTTTTGAGGCTGGATATGCTCGGTTGATTATGGTGTAAACAGACTCCGTATGTATCGTACGGTCATTTAAATTGTTGACTAGGGTATGATAATCTTCAATTGTTGATTTGGTTATTAGGGTCTGATAATTTTCAATTTGGAGGGACTAGAATTTACAGAGGCTTTGATCCATTTTTCATTGCAGGTTTTTGTACGGATGTTTTCTTTTTTAGCAAACTGAAACAGATTAATAGAATTTGATTTTTATTCATGGTTTCTCTCCCAAAAATAACAAGTTTCCTTTTCTCTCCATCTCTGCTTTCGCTCACCTAATTTTCGTTTGTTTTTTGGCATCCGCAGATGGTTTTACTTTAGTTTCTAACTTTGCTAAAGCATGAACAAGACTTGCGAGACACCCTGCAATTCCATTTCCTCTTAGGTAACGCTCTAATTTCAATTCTGTTTCATGAATGTTCGATCATGTTTTCCTTTTTATCTATGCTAGTTGGATTTCTCTGTGCACTTCATATGACTTTTTGGTTGTATTTTTTCCTGCACTGCATTAAGTTTAAGTTTTGTACTTCATGAATAGTTACACTGTTAGAATCCATGAATTGAATCATTTGCTTCAATTGGGTAATCCGTAATTGTCATCATAAAATTTGATTTGTTGTATGTTGAGGCTCTGAGATTATATGGGTGTTGTACTTCATTAAACTTACTGTCTAATTTTTTTATTTTTTTTCATTATATTTCATGTGTTTGCCCCTTTTCTACAACTTGGCGGATGGATGGAGGGAGATTGGAATTTAAACTACTCTTATCGGTAAACAGACAAAATTTTTTTTTTTTTTTAAAAGTGCATTTAAAGTGTATAGCCGCGCGGCTCTACTTGGTTTTTTAAATAAATAGTATATCCGAGCGGCTATACTAGCCGCGTAATATGTTCAATGAGTATAGCCGCACAGCTATACGTGGTTTAATTTTTATTTTTAAAAAAAAAGTATAGCCGGCGGCTGTACTGTTTAAATATAATATAGTCGAAGAGGATAGCCGCATGGCTATACTATTTAAATATATTATTTTAGAAAATATAGTCGCGCGGCAATACTATTTATTAAAAAACAATGAATAAAAACCTCCGGTCATTATACAATCACACAACCACCTACTATTACAAGTTCACTCGTACTATATAACACGTGAATCTATTTATTAATATTATATGCTAGAATTTTTTGCATTTATACAAATAAAAACCCCAAAAAATATATATATATATTTTTGAAAAAAGCCTCAAAGAAAATTCAGCAAAGATATGATCAGCTTCCCCCATCTCTTTAATAACTCGGTAAATAGCTTCAACATTCGGATTCTTATTTTTAGATCAAATATATGTGTGGAAGAATGCTGAAGAATCATTCCAAAAACCTGCTTGAGCATCTCCAGTGAAGGCCAACTTTATTTATAATAAAAAATTCAATGACTACTGCTTGTTGCGGGTAAAAAAAAGAAAAAAAAAGTTTATATCTTTCTCCTAAAGCTTGGATTTTGGACTTGGAGATTCCTTGGACCATTTTGGGGGGGAGATTTTGTAATCCTGTGTCATCTTTTCCTCTTTCTTAACTTCTTCTTCTAAAACGTCCTTCGAAAAGGCATGAGGATTAGCTTTAATACACTTCTGCAAAACTACAAATGGATGCACGCAATCTGATCCCTACAAAGATTAAAAAAAAAGGAAAATGAAAAAGCATTCATGTTAATTACACTCGGGGAGAATTCAGAGATTCAATAGCAACAGTTATTAGAATTTATATATTTACTTCCACCTAAAACAGAACCATCTGATGATCGTAAACTTTATGGATTTCCAACTTATGACCATCAGAATGGTAATAACTAATGGAGAAAAAGACATCCACTTGATTACATTATCAGTAGATAGTAACTAACCAAGCAATAGAATCTATTTCACACCATAATCAGAATTGGCAAAGATCAAATTTCAAGAATTTGTCATTTCGCAGAAGGGTAGAAAAGAAAGAGTGAAACATGAAAAATGTCTTCTCAAAATTTACTCCTGATCTCCAGTCCCTTTGGTGGCTAGATGGACCGTTAAATCAAACCAAATGGATGTATTTTCCATTTTAAGACTACTATAAGGTGAGAGTCTAGAAATTTAGGCCAATAGCGATAGTCTTCAGAAGCATGTCCTAGTACCAACTCCAATTTTGAGGCAATTTGGTTCGGACATTCTAATTTTACATTCTTCTTTTCCTTTTCTTTTTTCATGATAATAACTTCTAGTTATGACATATTCTGTTACATGTTACATCACATTCAAGTAGGTAAATAAGAGTTGATAAATATGCGGAATAATATGCCAGAATGAGATACATAAGAGTTGATAGTTGTGCTTGTGCCTGTTTGCACAACAAGGAGCAAAGAAATTTTATTTAGTAATAGTTGGACGTTACCTTTTCTTCCACCGTACTCTTAAGATAACAGACAAAAGCCTCTGAAAACTGAAGCCCACAAGGGCCACTTCGTAAGTCAGCTATGCAAGGGCATTCCAGTGCCTTCTGAGCCTTGGCATCAAGAGACTGCAAAATGCATAGTTCGACACCTTTAAGATACCCAAACTTAATTAAAAAGGAAGTCGAAAACAAATGTCCACCGTAACTTTTATAAGTTAATAAACCTATGACCTACAAATACCCCACCCGCCCCTTTAGCAGAAACAAGTTTGTCTTTAAAATGGACCAACCTCATTCCCATCATTGCCATATGCTGCAGCTTCTGAAAATGCACAACATGGCAGGAATGTCAAGTATGTAGCAGATGGTGAAAGGAAGAATGTTCCAAAAATTAAGGATTGATTCGAATACTATAATACGAGCTGAAAAACATTATACAGGAGGGTGTAGGGGCAAAATTAAAGAAAACTTTCTCTACTTACTAGTGTGCGAAATCAGTTGCAAAACTTACGTGAAATGAAAGAAAGGATCCACCTTTTTTGTTCCACTAATCATGCAAAGGGTTGTAATAAGAGTTTCGTCTGTTGCAAGATTTTGGTCTATTAGGTGGCGTATGGTTGTCTTTCCTAGATGATATAGCAAAGTGAAAATTTTACATAAAGGACTTATTCCGCAAATATTCAGATTGCTATTATAGATCAATTCCTACAAATTCCGCATAGATGAGGATAGAAGGACAATAGAAGTCACCCTTTATTATCAAAGCACAATCAGAAATCGAAAATTATTATCACATCATCAAACATTTCAAAACTAGAGACGGTGACAAGAAACGCTGTATAATACACAAATTCACAGAGATCGGGAGGAGAGAGAGAGGTACCTGCGATAAGAGAGTCCATGGAAGAAAAGGAGGGAGAAGCGGACGGTGCAGCAGAGGAGACCCAGTGGCCTTGTTGGTCCACTGTGGCTGCCTCGCTTTGAACTTGACCCATCGTCTCCGTCTCTGCTACTACAATAAGCAGCAATCTTCCAGTTAATAAAGTCATGGATCGAGTTGACCAAAAAAAGTCATGGATCGGGACTCAACCAACCAAGAGATCGTTCCGGCTCAAATCCTCCATGTTTTCTGATCCAGCTGATAGCCCATATACTAGGCTTCCTAGCCCACCCAATATTTACCGCTTTCTCTTGTTTCTTGTTTATAAGGAAAGGGTTGGGCCTGTCATCAGGTTTAGCCCCCAATCCATTTAAATAAAGACTTAATTATTACAATGCCTCTAAAATATTGGTCAAATCTTATCTTATTCCATGTGAAAGTTAAAGTAACTCACTTTGCCTTCTTACCAATGTTTGGTGTGTCACTTTATCCCTTGCCGTCAACTCTATCTCAAAATTGTTGACGTAAAAGGGGTATATTAGTAATTTTGTCATACAGATGAGTTGTAAAGCCCACATATGAAATAAATGGATTGAAATTCTCAATCTCAAAATAAAATAATAAATTTTTGAAAGCTGTTGAGGCCCAAAAAATCCACAACTTGGCTCAAATATATTCCCGACCAAATGCGATATCTTATTGAGAAGAAACCCGATTTGAGCACGCGAAAGTTCGTCATATGCACTTCCACACATGCCACGCTAAGCAAATAAGCAACACGTCACGCTACAAGCTTAAATGGGCCCAAGCCAAGCAAGATGCCCGGGGCTTGCTTGAGTGGGTTGTGGTATGGATGATAATAAGTTAACATGATGCCCATTGATGGGCCGAGAAATGGAAGTCTCGAGGTTGCTTGGGAGCCTCGGAACTCAAGCCCATTTCTTAGGTCCAAATATATGGGTGAGTACAAAAGAGAAAGTAGCCCATTACTTCGACCAAAATAGCCCAACAATTGATGAAGTTAGCCCATTTACTTGATAAACCAACTTATTGTCCTAAAATGCCCAATCAACCTAAGAAAATATTTGCAAATCTCCAGCACATAGCTAAAAACAAAAGCCACGACAAAAGCCAAAATATCCATGTCAGTGAGCTGCTGAGAGGCTCCAGCACATGGGAAGGAACAAGTTTCAAGCAAAAACATCCAAAAGACCAAGGGATACTTGAGCAAAACACCCTTCAAACCAGTGTACATACCCATTTCTTTCCCCCCATCCGATCTAACTATAGAAGAGGGGAGAAAAAAAGGAAGAAAGATGGTTGAAAATAGAAGTTCTCCACTGAGGTAGTTGCGGAAAAGGCCTTGAGCACCCAAAAATCCCTGATTTTGTGCAAATGGGCAAAGAGATTTCACCAAAATAGGATGATTAAAGGGATGAGGGGAGAAATGAAGGAAAAAACTTGGCCAAAAGATAGAAACCATTAGGGTTTCCTAAAACTTTCGATCATCACAACACACATATAGCTTTATCTTCATCTCAAATTGGGTTCTCACATTAGGGTGCATTAAGGAGAGCATCTATTATTTATTGAGCAAAATATGTGAGATTTAGTGTTATAAGTAGATACATTATACTTTCACAAAAATACCCTTCAAAAAGTTGGTGAGGTGATCAAATTTAACGAAGATTTTGACGGGTGCAAAGGAGAGCATGAGCAAAATTAGATTCATTATACTTTCAGTTGGTGAGGTGATCAAATTTAACGAAGATTTTGAAAACATATTAGATTCAAAAGGATAAACTAATACATAAACCGAAAAAATGTAAGTTGAAAGGCTCAAATGAAAATTTATGAAAAATTCAAGACCAATAGTGATAAATAATGTAGAATGCAACAGAGCGTTTTGCACACATTGTCAATTTTTTTTTTTGGTTGAGAAATTTTAGAATTGCGTTCATAATTCAGCAAAAAAAGGCATTAGTCACAAAAGGCCAATACAAACTAGTCACAAAGTGCAATTACACTAACGGAGTGTTCTAACATCAAAATTAAAAAAATCTCGGGCTTCTCCACTAACAATTACACATGATCAAGAAACTCTGACATAAACATCCTAAAGAAGAGTGCAAACTCATAATAACAAAAAATAAATCAAGTTTGAAAAAATCAAAGTCATAACAATACAAATAAAACTCTGAAATAGATATACATTGTCAATCTTTTAAACATCTGAAATTTTTCTTTAATAGTACAATCAATAGTCTAAATTATAATGTATGGAGATTTCTCACACACGCACAACTATGATGTCATAAAAATTCGACCATAAGACCTTCATCTGCAAGTTAATATATTTTTTCTTTGGGCTAAACCGTACGCTAGATTCTTAGAGATAAGCAGTGTCCGAACCCCGTCGCGTATAGTGTTGAAGCCCCTTCGTATAGGCTCCAAGCTAAACTTCGGTTACAATTTAAAATAAAATAAAAAAGACGTCGAGAAGGAAAAAGAAGGAAATTGTGGGAAAGGGAAGAGGGACGGAGGAGGTATCTGCAAACAAATCAAGAAACGTCGGCATTGGCAAGGATGATATGATATGATGATATCATTTAGATTATTATATCGATGAGAAGAAGAAGCAGAAGATAAAATAAATAAAATCATGGAGAATGTGAAGTTGGGAATGTTGGACGGTTTCTTGACGACGACGAGAAGCCATCATAAGTCCCTGAAATCCCTTTTCAGCCGCAACAAGTCCAATGGAGATGACCAAGACTCCCCTTCCTCCGCTGTCAATTCTCCAAAACCCATTCCTCAGCTCTCTACTTTGGCCAATTCCGTCGTCTCCCGCTGTTCCAAGTCATTCTCTTTCTCCCCTCTTTTTGTTTTCTCATATCTGCATATGTATATACCGCCTTTATTTTTCTCATCTTCATTCATTTATATCTATTGGTTTGCGTATTTATTTTCGTTTACATTAGATCGAGAAACAAAGATTGCTTTCATTCCTGTTACATGCATGTCATATGGGTCGCAGTTGTTTTTCATTTTGTGCTACGTTCTAAGTCTAAGAACCAGCACCACATTCGGGCTTCGTTTGTTTTGTCAATTGTATATAAACAAAATGCGGCTATGAATGTCTTGAATAAATTTTCCTTGATTTTAAGAATGCTGGGTGTCTCATAACACATTACGTTGTCTGGATGCTACAAATTGTGTATCTGAATACCTCCTCCTTGATTTCGATTCGTTGTGTGCTGGATTACATGCAATCTTACATCAAACTCCCAGCCATCTAAATCTGTCTCTTATGCCTTTTAAAACATTGCACGTCCCCATAATTTTTTTCTCCTAATATTGGGTCGCTTTAGAACATCGAAACTACTTTTCCCTTTATTTTGTTATACCTGGAGAGTGCCTTCACATGGTGAAGGAAAAGATGTTTCTGAAATTTTTGCATCATAACCAAATGGATGCTTTGATGCTTTTTATCTTTGATTGCTTAATGGTATTGCACTATGTCAACCACATCTTCAAATCCCAGTGCACAACAGAAGTTGGCTGAGTTAAAACCATTTTTTACAGATACTTCATAACTTGTACCTGCAATGTCAACCACATCTTCAAATCCCCGTGCACAACAGAAGTTGGCTGAGTTAAAACCATTTTTTACAGATACTTCATAACTTGTACCTGCACTTTCGGCAGAGTAACTAACCATTTTTTCTTGTTATTTTTCCGTTTCAATTATAAAAAGAAAAAAAGGGTACAATAAATGTTCCCTTTTACTACTTCTGCCACTATTACTATTGTCATCATCATCTTCATCAAACGCTAAGCATTACATTAATGAAATCCATAGATTTCCTCAAGATAGTGAGCATGTACTGCTCTGTATTGCTTTATTGTCTAACCTTGATCTCCTGGTGACATCTGTATACATATGCATTTATGTCCCTTTGTATATACTCTCCCCAACTGTTATAGCAATCTGTCTCCTAGTAATCTTGAAGCTCAATGCATTTCATGCTGCTGCAGGATTCTTCAAATTCCTACTGAAGAATTACAGCATCATTTTGACACACAGCTTCCTGAGAGTGTTAAGGAACTTTTGACTTATGCTAGGAATTTTTTGGAATTTTGCTCATACCAAGCACTCCATATAGTGAGTTGTCGCCCAGATTATTTGAGTGACAAGGAGTTCCGTTGTATGACATTTGATATGATGCTTGCATGGGAGTCACCCAGTGTTGAGAGTAAACCACAAGACAAAGTGAGGCAGCCCCTCATTGTTATTTAAGATTTTAAATTTTTTTTGTTTCCCAATAATTGGTCAGAAACTCTAAAGTGTTGGTCCTAAGTTTTATCTTCTATTTTTGTGAACAATCTTCAACTGTAGGAAACTGCTTCTTGCAGTAACCAGGACTTAGATGACGAAGATGGCTGGTCACTTTTTTATTCAAGTTCTACAAATATGGCTATGCAGGTACTTTTTATTTATTTATTTATTATCAGTTGCCTTGTTTCTTTTCTGCAAGTAACACATTGTACCCATGTTATGGGCTCTTGTGCGTAGAATGGGTTAATTTCAAATTATTTAGTCATTTTTAGTTGCTAATTTTAAGAACTATTTTTTGTTTTGGGGGGCTTTCACCTTCAGGTTGATGACAAGAAAACTGTTGGGCTAGAGGCCTTTGCACGAATAGCTCCTGCTTGCGCCGCTGTTGCAGATATAATAACTGTCCACAATCTTTATGATGCACTCACAAGTTCTTCAGGCCATCGACTTCATTTCCTTGTATATGACAAATACATACGAAGCCTCGACAAGTATTATTTTGGTCCTTGATTGCTGTCATTTGTGTGACTTCTATTTCCTTTTTGTAGTGAAACTGTTACCCCAAATCACATGCAAGTTTAAATCCTAGGGGCATGTTCTATCATTGAATGCTAACTTAAATTTGGAGCATGCAGAAACCATATGTATCCTGCCTTAGTTCCAACATACGTTTTTTATATGCTATGTATGCAAATCATTTATAAAATATGTTTGCTCAAAATGGTGAAACAATCTGGGTCTGGCCATGCATGCGCTACACCTCGTGATGATCTAAAATGGTGTATACTTTGCTTAGTAAGAAATGAATTCTCTATTTCTCCTCTATGATAATTTTAGTTTATGGTTTGGTTGTAGACAATTCTCTCTCTGTCTGTGTCTCTCTTTCTTGCTCATGTGTGCACTGTACTCATCTGTCCAGGTGGCATGTGGACTATATAGCTAAAAGTTTGTGTGTATGTGTGTGTTCTTTCGTGTTATTGCTTCTTGTCCTGTTGTTTTTTCTTTGTATCTCTAATGCTATAAACACCTCTATCAAATTTAAAAAAATATATATATATATATATTCATATGGCTCTTCTGCAGGGTTATTAAGGCTTCCAAAAATGCATTGACCTCTTCCATTGGAAACCTTCAGCTCACAGAGGGAGAAATGGTCCTTGATGTTGATGGTACAGTTCCCACTCAACCAGTGCTGCAACATATTGGTATATCTCTGTGGCCTGGTAAGTGATTGTACTCCTGAACGAACACATCAAGATATTATTGCATCAAGTAAATTCAGTTTTCAAAACGACAAATTGTAGAGATGATACAGTTATGAGACATGACTATACCTTGGAATTGGTCTACTGATTATATGATAAAACCCAAACCTTTTGGATTGCCTATACAGATTGTTAACTTTGTTCTTTCGTGGGTGCCAATAAAATATATATGAAGATTACGCCAGATGTGTTTTTCATGTAAAGATGGTGATTCAGTCACACCAAATACATGCCTACGTGGCTCAGACATAGGTTAAGGTTTGGGGGTCAGCATAGGGGTTTCAATTAGTCCGTGTACTCACCTGCCCTTCTCCATAGTGGTACTGATTCTCTCAAGAGAAATCACACGAGGACGTAGGGAAAGTTAGCCGAACCTCAATGAAAAATTCTTTGTGCTTGTGTGTCATGACTCATGTTTACTTTCTCCTTCATTACTATTCTGCATATTTTAATATCATCACCCCAATTGTTTGCATAACATCGGAGTCCATCAAAAAACAAGGATCAACTAGAGAATTAAAATTCAACACTTCGGTCTTGACCTTCTCCGGCTTCCTATCGCTTGGTATGCCGTCTACCTTTTCTTGGTTGGGTGTGGGTGTCACATGAGCGGTGATTGGGTACGGGCATGTTGGTGCACTTTGATACACCTCAATATCTTCTCTGTCTCCGTTTCTCAATTTGGTCAGAGAAAATGGAGTGCACTGGATCCTCTCAAAGAGTTTTCCAAGGTAGCGTTCAATTTGACAAGAGGCGCCTGCCTGAGTCTTCTTTATCTTTAATGAGGAGTAGGAGTTATGTTGTTTAAACTTTTCATGTCCCATTCATTAAAGATGAAGAAGACTCAGGCAATGATAGTTTAATATCTTCACTCCCATATGTCAAGAGGCGCCTCCCAGAAACTATCACTGCCCGAGTCTTCTTCATCTTTAATGACGAATGGGAGTGACTTTTCTAGAACCCCTCAGGGCCAAGTGATAGTTTAATCTTTTTCATCTTCGTCGTTGTTGTGAGTGAATATTGGGATAACATATTCCTTACCCATTTTGTTGGTTTTGAGCATATATAACCATATCCATGTGGATTCCTTTCACTTTAATTTTTCATCAAAGTACTCCACAGCTCCAAGTTGCTTCAGAATCCATCAATTCCTATATATTTATTCAATTTGAACAAAGATTGAACTGGGTTCTTCACGTTTGAAGCATCATAAGTCTCATATTTGAATTCATGAAAAGAAAATAAAGAAGAAGAGAAGGTAAGGGGTATAGCGGGTCAAAGTTCAGAGGGTATGGTTAAGTTCACCCCCCTCCCTCCTTCCTCCCCCTCTTTTTTAATTCAGAAAGAACCAGTTTATTTGGTGATATTGTTTGTCTTTATAACATGATTTCACTAGGTGGTCTTCAAAATATCTCTTGTACTGGGTTGGCTGGTTAAAACTTAAAACCAGATCTGCATCATATAGATTATGATACCTTTCCCGCTTTTTAAATTTTTAATATTTTTAACAGATTCTTTATGTTCTTTTTCCTGAAAACATTTTCAAAGCAGGCCTGACTATTTCAGGTCATATTGTCAATTATAGCAGGCTCTAATAACTTCTTTTTTTTTTTCGCATTATATAAACTTGGAATGTGTTATTCATCCGATCTCTTTTTATCTAGGGCGGTTGACACTGACCAATTCTGCACTGTACTTTGAATCATTGGGAGTTGGTTTGTATGAAAAAGCTGTTAGGTACGATCTGGCAACAGATATGAAGCAGGTCATAAAACCTGAATTGACTGGACCATTGGGTGCTCGTCTTTTCGACAAAGCCATTATGTACAAATCAACATCTATGTATGCTATATAACCCATGTAGCCTGTATGGAACTTATTTACTTAATATGATCATGAGCTCACCCATTTTTTGATTTAACTCTTTTATAATTTATTTACAGGGCAGAGCCAGTTTATTTGGAATTTCCTGAGTTCAAAGGCAATTCTCGCCGGGACTATTGGTTGGATATTTGTCTTGAGGTCTTGCGTGCACACAGGTTTATTCGGAAAAACAATTTTAAAGAGACTAAGAAATCAGAAGTAATGGCAAGAGCTATTCTAGGCATTTGTCGATATCGTGCAGTTAGAGAAGCCTTCCACTTCTTTTCATCCCATTATAAAACCTTACTTGCTTTTAACCTTGCTGAAAGTCTTCCAGGGGGAGACTTGATTTTGAAAACTTTGTCAAGTCGGTTGGTTCTTTTGAATTCCAGTGCTGCCCAACATGATGTTTCTGGGAGTCCTTATGCAAAACGGCAGCCAAAACTTTCTCCAGTTTCACTTATAGCACTTACTCAACTTGGCTTTATATTAGAAAAAGAAGGAAACCTTGAGGGAGAAGCAATAATAGTAGGAGATGTTTGTGTTGGTGAGATTAATCCCTTGGAAATGGCAGTAAAACAGTCACTACTGGACACAGGGAGGGCTGAAGCTGCACAGGCAACTGTGGAACAGGTGAAGGTGGATGGAATTGATACAAATGTTGCTATAATGAAGGTAGGTTTTCAGTTTCACATGTTAAATTTGGTTTTCCAAGCCAATGTAACTCTTACCATTCTTTAAATTAGTAATAATAATATTAGGGAGAAACAAAAAGAGCATAGAAATCTATAAAAGTGCCTTTTAAGGATGAATCTGTTTATATTGCTTCTAGTTTGTGAGACAGATTATATTTATTTTTCTCTTAATAGATAGGGAAGGATGAAGGGATTTTTCCTTCTTCAGGCTCGGAGCTGCTAAATCTGATCTTGAACAGGTGATAAGTGTATTGTGCTCAACCAAAGAATAGAAAAGTCCATTGAACCAGTGCAGTACTTCGAGCAAGCTGTATTGATGCGAAAACAGCTTCTTATGGCTAAATTCTCTGATATCTTTTCGTTATACTTGGTTGTTTGTTTCTGCTTTAATAGAACCCCATATTATAATGCGGATAGAGACAAGATGGACTTGAACAGATTATGTGCAGTCACTAAGTTTTTGTTTCCCCTGGGAGTTTTTATTTCTTTAAAAGTGCATGGCTTCATGATTTTGTTATTTTTTGAAGATATAAGGTTTGTAGAACTTACACGTTTAGTTCTCTACATTTTTATGTATAAAAATGATTGGCTTTTACTTGTAGGAACTATTGTTTCCAGTTATTGAAGTAGCTACTCGTGTTCAACTTTTGGCATCATGGGAACACCCTTATAAATCAACGGCATTTCTGATGTTGACATGCTACTCTATACTAAGGTAACTTGTTGAGTGGAGTTTTCCATGCCTGGCCCCAAGAGTATTAATAATTTTCCACTGTCCTTCACTGGGAAAATACTCCTCTCCATTTGCAACAGAGAGCTGGCTGTTAAACCTGGACTGCCAGAGCTTTGGTCCCCACGTGGACTTTGCAGTCTGGGCTTAAGTTGCCCTCTCAGTTTAGTGCTGGAAATATAGAGGATTTGGGTTCCCCTATTAATTGCTTGAGAACAATTCTACTTTATAACTGCATGGTCCTCTCAATTTGGTGCTGCAAATGGAGAGGAGCTGAGATTACCCTATTGATGGTGTTTGGTGTTAATCTGCTACTCTATGTTGAGGTAACTTAGTCTGTGACTGGAGTTTTCATGCCTGGTGCCAAGAGTATTAGTAATTTCTTCACTTACCCTACTGGGCTGGCTGTCAATCTGGACTTGTAGAGCATGGGGCCCCTTATATTGAGTTTATGCTCCATGTGGACTTTATAGTTCACTGGCCCTGTCAATTTGGTGGTGCAAATTGAGAGCCTATTGAAGGCTTCTGATCAAATCTTTTCTATTAATGCTATAATTTATGAGTAGAGTGTGCCTAATGCCCCAATCTAATCAAGACAATTGTTATGTCTGACTTACATATTCAGTTTGAAATTTTTTGTTTTCTTTCAAATTTTATTATGATGTTCCAGTGCCAGGACCAGGAAAAATTTCTCACAGGTCTTTAGTCCTTTTTCTGAATGGCTGTAATTAGCTGAGTAACAATGAAGTTATCCTTGTAATTGGATTTACTGTAATTAGTATGGCAGAGATTGAAGGTCTGCCTTTTCGTGTAAGTATGATTTCAACAAATCTTCCCTCATTTTAGCAGACTAATTTAAGATATTTCACCAGTGGATTATGATTATAGACCATCAGCTGAAAGAAGTCTTTCAGAGGGTTTAAATTGGAAACAGAAAATGCCCGGGCCATTTGAAATTATAAGAACATGCAACTCAATATGATATGTGCCCTCTCTGGTATTAATTCCTGTTTTCTCTTAAACAAACTCTATTCCTCTGCCTGAGAATGAAGGTTTTGTGGCCAAAGTTTCTTTTTCATGCCGCAAAAGCAACATAATTATGACATTTGGCATCACCAGTCACAATGTCAAAGACAGCTGGTTTTAGGGCATTATCGATAAGCAAGCTAAAGTGTCCATGGTAATCATGAATAGTGTGACTTAAGTGTCTGGTCACCTATGTTCAGGACTATGATATTCTTGCCTCCTTTGAAGGTCAGAGAAGCCCTACTGTTGGATAACTGGGTACCCGGCCACTGGACCATGATCCTTGGTGCCATTCCAACAGTCAGCAATAACTTTTGCTGTCTTCCCCCATTGACGGGAAAGATGCCTTCCTGTCCCCAAAGAAATGATCAAATGATCTTCTCTTTGGTGGAAACTTACTGAAACATTACTTGGGTCCGAAGTAGGGGACACACATCATATGAGGGTCAAGTAGGTGTGACCCAAGCATTACACTTTCCCTTTGATTTTGACACTTGGGATGTCTCTTTTGTCAAGTGTTTTTTTTTTTGCATTCTAGTTAAGATGGGTTTCTTTGTTTTTTCTTTCTGGTATATATCATCATCCCATCATGATTGACCTGTCAACTTTGAGTACTTGTCTTGCTATGTCTTCCACATTTCTCAAGCCAAAATATTAGCATTATTTCCCTTTTTTTTCTTTTTTAAATATTAGCTTTAGCTTGGATGGACAGAAGTAATTTTATGTTGATTTTGGTGTACAGGGGTTGGATCAGATATATATTGCCATCAATTTTTGTATTCGTTGCAGTTCTTATGCTCTGGTGCAGGCATTTTAACAAAGGGAGACCATTAGAACCATTCAAAATAACACCTCCCCATAACCGAAATGCAGTAGAGCAGCTGCTGACATTGCAAGAAGCCATCACTCAAGTTGAAGCATTACTTCGAGCTGGGAATATTGTTCTCCTGAAGCTAAGAGCTCTCCTGTTTGCGGTTCTTCCACAGGTATGTTTCAAAGCGATGCCAATTTGCCATTAGGCAAAACTTGTAACAATAGGATACAAATAATTCTAAGTGCATTTAGTGGGAGAATTTGGAGCCAGTTTAACTTTTTTCCCCTGGCCATAAGAAGCAACATCACAGGTATTGGGGGTGCGATAAGTTTATAATAGTTTTCTAGTTTCCTCATTACAAGTGTCTTTACTAGGTAGTTCTCTTGAAACTTCAGTTCTGGGAGGCCCTTGAAAGGCCTTTCCCTCTGCAGGCAAGTCGTGAGGTAAAAAAGACAACTTGTCCTTAGTTTGACAGAACTGATAGTTGGATGTTTGTTTCGGACCTTAAAATAACTCCACATGGTTTTAGTGAAATTCATGAAAAAAGATATATTAAGAAAACTGCATCTTAAGTTCTCTGTGTTATTAAAATCTTGAAAATATCCAGTTAAACTTGTTAAAGTCCTGTATTCTTCTTTATTCTTCAGCTCTCATAATTTTGTAGTATAGATTGAATTGTCGGTATTTACAATAGGTTGCACCAACAGATTGAACTTGAAATAAGATCGGTCATTTGAATTTAAATTTCTATTAGGAGTTGCTTTATGCTCTCCCACCAATGTGTTACATATTCAAAATTGATCTTTCTGCAGGCAACGGACAGAATTGTTTTACTGCTGGTTTTCATGGCAGCAGTGTTTGCATTTGTGCCTCTGAGATATATAATCCTGGTAGTATTTGTAGAGGCTTTTACAAGGGAAATGCCATATAGAAAAGAAAGCAGTGACAGGTGGGTGAGGCGAATTAGAGAATGGTGGGTCAGGATACCAGCAGCTCCCGTTCAACTCATTAAATCTGATGATACCAAGAAAAAGAAATCATAAACACTGTGTACCATGCTATCAAATTGTAAATGGCCAAGTGAATCTATTTCCATTCCAGTTAAATTTGTGCTGGCTCCCTTTTGTATATATACGAGTTGTGGTTTTCCAGAACTTTTTTATTTTTGGGAAAATATTTTCATATATCCAGCAGGGAGATAAATTTACTTGTTTTTAATTCCTTTTCATTAATTAATTTATTAATATAATAGAATTGATGTAAACGTCAACGTATATGATATCAAACCATTGGAATTTCATTGCTTAAAAGCGATGTGTCCCCTATCTATCATAAAGTATTTAACCAACTATGACAAATAACTGTGCTGCTCGAAGTTCGATACTATTAAGAGAAGGGACAGAAAAAGAGTTGAGACATGAACTCCAGCTTAATCAACGTTGCTTGCATGGAATTGGAATATATTTGATTGTAACGAAATATATTTGATTGCTTTTATCAGCAATGGCTCAACCTTAAAGTTGTATTCATGCTGTTGAATACAACTCTATGAACTCCGAAATAATCTTGGATTGGAACTGTACTTCAGATTTTCAGGGTTAACACTCAAGAATCAAAAAGAAAAAGGTAAATCCCTGTACAAAACCTAAAATATGAAAAGCAGGGGGTGGGCAAAAGACAGTGTGAATAGTAATTATGCCATTCCTAAATCAAACGTTATCTGGCCAAAACTCCCTATGAAAGGCACGCTCAAATTCCCTCTCCTGCAATCTTTTCTCTAACTCCTGCTCTTCTTCAACTTCTTTGAGAGTCCCTTGCCTTTTTTTGAATGCAGCTCCTAAAAACCAACAGCACGGTTATATACAACTGATATATGCAGGTTAGTCATATCATAGGTATCAACAGTTAATATTTATTAAAATATTGGTAGAAATGTCAATATTGAGGACAATAATGGTAAAATTCAACAGCGGAAGTTAATATTAAAGCATAATCTTGTATGAAATTCGGCTACTTCTAAACCAATCAATAATACATCAATTAAACATGTAAACTTCTTAAAGTAGTATATCCATGATAAGTATGATACGCAGGATCAAATCAAAATGGTGCAGGTCACTGCCAGCATCCAAAAACTTCTTAGTACATTAAGCATGATCCCGTATAAGCAGTAAAATGGTTAAATTTATTTTCTTATACAACACAAACACATTATGAAAATTTATATTAACTTGTGTAAATGTTCATAGCTAGCCTTCTTACCACCAAATTCGTTAATTAGATTAAATTAACATGAACAATAACCACCACACACACACACACACACACACACACACCAATCTTAACAGTTCACACTAGCGCTAAAACCATCAGTAATATATCGCCATGATGTAGGTGATATCGTTCCATGGCACATTGAAAATGGTACTTGATTTCCCTTTTTACCACAAAAAGAAAGAAAAAAAGGAACGAACCTAATTTATTTATTTTTTTGTATTTAGAAAAAGCAAATAATTAGCAGTCCGATAGTGTAGCCAGTTAAATGGTCAACTTAATTTCTCTCTTCCTTCTATGTATGTATTGTCTAAATCATTGATCCAACAACATGGCATAAGCAAAAAACCAAAGACCTCACTTTTCTCTTTCACTAATTCTATAAAGAGCTCTTCTTATTGATCAAATTCCATTGCCTCAGACTTCTAATGTGCTCAGCAGAAGATGAGTTCATAAACAACATCCAACAATATTTATAGCCCCTTACATGGTCAAACATATATTTTCCAAAAGAAGCTCCATCATCTAAGTCCCATGCTCAGACTAATAACATGATTATCAATTTATTCATAGCTTCAATATCACTTCATATTTTTCTAATTATCTTCATTGATAGGAAAAGAGGAAAAACCAAACAAGAAAGAATTGGGTTTTTGAATTATTACTATACATGCAAATGAACTCACCTGGTCATTTTTTCGATTCAAGACAGTAGAATCAGGGGGATTTAGTGCCTTTTGTAATTTATCTGCTCCCAGGCCCCGTTTATTATTCTTCAAGTATGCTTGTACAGGCTCTATCCTTCCCTGTTACATAAACATCTCTCAACAGAATTGACATATTTAATTATTAACAAACAGTCATTTTCAGCCAACTTGAGAAAGAAATCCACACAAATAAAGAGATTATGTGTCAATTTTATAACTGCTCAGAACACTCTACATTCATGGTCAGGAATCCAGGAAAAAGTGAGTCAACAGAAAACAAAGCTCACACAAACAAAAGAAGATGAACTGATTCAAAGTTTATGATTATATTGTTTTTTGGCAAAGAAAAATAAGAGTGAGAAAGATAGTAATATAATAACCTGCTCAGAAATCCCAAGACCAGTTCCTTCTTTCCAACCATGTTTCTTCAAAAGCTGCATAAGACCAATCAAAGGACAATGAACACAGGACCAAAGCAAAAGGAAGAAATAACACCGAAAACATTTTTTTTTCAAATAAAAACAATGGGGTTTCTAAATATAAAACAATGGGGGAATACCTGAAAGCCTATATTGGACGGATTGATGACTATTGATGAACAACTTGAAGTCACCATGCCTTTTCCCATACCTTCTTCCTCCTGAACCAAATGCACAAAGCTATTGTTCTGAAGATAAAAGAAAACAAAAAAATATATATTATAATACTCTGTCAGCTTTCCAAAGGGCTTTATATGAGTTATGTTCCCTTCTTACCCCTTTCCTTAAAATCCTTATTTTTTATATTTCTTCTGCTTAGACATACAAACAACTTCTAACGATTAGAGGAATGAAATATTGTTACTGGGTCTGGGTTATGCTTTTCCTCAAAATTCTCTTCCACTTAGATCTACAAAGAAAGTATCACTTAGATCATTGATGCACATTTCAATATAGAATACACCTCGTTCAGTTTACTTCTCCTACAATGGATTCAAAAACCAGACTTTTAAATTCCTTTAGCTCATGCCCTTGTTTAGGATTTTCTTGTGCATAATTTGTTTATCAGCATAAAAATCAGGCTCTCATTTGCTAAAAAGGAAAAAGGATTAAGTTTAGGAACAAACAAGCCAAGGCAGTGAGGCTAACCTTTTCATAGTTTCCACTAGAATCTGAATTCTCAGAAACCGGAAAGAATTTATTTCTTGATGTATCTGCTCCTAAGCCTCGTTTGTTGTCCTTCAAGTAAGCTTTAACAGGCTCTAGCCTACCCTGTTCACAAGAATGATGATAAACTTAAGACATGCATTCCAAGCGGCTTGTGGAATCAAATCTGGTTTAAACACTCGGGCAGAGAAATCTGAAAACCGATCAATCAATCAGTATTAATTAATTGTTGATTGTTGAGAGGTGGTATTGGCAATAATAATACAGCAATATTTCTATATTCTACTTCCAAGAAACAATAATAAAGCAAGTAGCAAATACAGACGGTACCTGCTGGGAAGCACCAAGACCCGTTCCTTGTGTCCAGCCCTGCTTCTTCAAAAGCTGCATTCAAATTCTAACATATCACTTTCTTTATCAAATTAAACACAACAAAACAACTCGAATTCGAATTTCGCATAAACCCTACAGCTAGAAGCCTATAAGTGAGGACCTGAAACCCAGTATTGGAGGAGTCTATGCCTGAAGAAGATGAGCCTACCGTCACCGGTTCGTCCTCTCCCATGATGGCTTTTTCCCCAATTTTTCTTTCTTTTTTGTTAGTGATACGAGTACGGGTTCAGAATTCATAAATTGTTATTTATCTTCTTTGATCATAAACTGAATGAATCGATGCAAATAATAATAATCGAACATTTGAAGAAAAAAAATAAAAACAGAGAATAGTTTGCTTTTAAGGTGCTTTTGTTAACCCATTTTGATAATTTATAGGTTTCTTTCTAATTTTCTTTTAATGAAAAAAGAAAAACAATAATAAATAAAGAATAGTGATTATTTTTCTAAACAATTTTGGAAGGCTTCTTTTTTCATTTTTTTGTTTTTTTTTTCTTTTCCCTCGTTTGCCAAATTTAAATCGCTATACATTTATCGCATATATTTACATAATAAGAGGGGAAAATCAGGAATTGGGAAACTTAAGATTTTTTTTTTGGTCCCCAAAACACATGACCCGCCTCCCCCCCTCTTCTCTCTCTGTCTCTCTCTATCTCTTCTTTGAGCATGTATACATTTATTTATGGTGTTCATTGAGCGTGTCTACAATTTTCAACAAGAAAAAAGAAGAAGAATATGGTGGACTCGATTTGGGTGGGGCGAGGAATTTGTGTGTAGAGGTGTTCCATGGTGTAGAGAGAGAAAGAGGAAGGGGAAGAGGGAAGGGAGAATGGATTTCAAGATAGGCGGGATTGATTCGAGCTGTCTGTGGCGCACAGGGATGGGGGAAGGTATTTTTTTTCTTTCTATTTTAATTGTTTAAAAGATATACAATCTTTTATATAACCTTTGAAAACGGAAGACTAAAATACTCTTAAAGTGAGATGACAAATCATGGATTTTGAAAAATTAAAGTGACATTTCTCTTAAAAAAAAAAATTTAAGGTGACAAATGAAAACTAAAGTATAAGTCCAAGTGACATTTCTACAAAAATCCCTAAGTAAACATTCGTAATACATTCAAAACATATGGAATCCTGAAATTGAATTACAACCCCATAACATTCTAGACCCTATATAATTCACCCAATATTTATCTGAACTTATAATTTTCATCAATGAATCTTACGGACTCCTTGTAATATGCACTTTAATTTTATGACTTTAAATTTACAAATTGATATAAATAAATAATTTATTTATAAGTTTCTTTTAAGTAGGTGTTACATCAACATGTTATTTCTAAGTTTTATTATAACTGAGCTCAGTAATTGTTATGAAATGACCACATTAACGGTCACATAAAATGATCGTGGTCAAGAGCTCATTATTACCATGAAATGACCAAATCAACGGTCACATAAAATGATCGCGGTCAATTTTGTCTATCTAAAAACATTTCTGTTGTTTAAATAATTAGTATTGATAATCGGGGCGATAGCTAAAAAAAAAATAAAATTCCGGGTTATTGGCCTTTTGGCGAAGCCATTCGAAAATAAATAAATAAATTAAAACGAGGGCAGATCCCATCCGTCTGTTTGGTAATTGCGTAATTGGCATCACACTCACACGCTGCTTCTGTAATTTCGTAATTGTCGTCTCTCGCTTGGGTTTGTTGCTGAAAACCCTAAACAGAGAGAAGGAGAGAAGGGAGAGAGAGATGGATTTGGACCAGTGGATCTCAAAGGTGAAGGAAGGACAGCATCTATTGGAGGACGAGCTTCAACTCCTATGCGAATACGTCCGTATCTTTATTTGTTTCTTTCCTTTATATCTAGCGTTTGTGTTAAATTCAAATTGGTTTTTATGATCTTTCTCCCCACTACTAATCGCCTTGTATGATAACTTTGGTTCCTCGAACAAATCGAAAATCCGATTTCCATATTGTTTTCTTAAAATTCTGCGCTATAAGATCAGCAAATGAAACTTCCGAACTCAATTTTTGTCCACAAATGATTTTTGACTGCCCTTTGGTTGAGCTTGAGTAGCTAATAGACGGATATGCTTCAAGATTCAATACCCTTTTGTTTAAAGTAGAAAGAAATAACCTTGTTCCCTACTTACTGCCTACATATGTTTAGGTTGTCTTTGTTTATCACAGAGAGCATGCTACATTACATGACACAGTATTGAACGTTGTAAACTCTCTTAGGCTTGCTCACCATGGTTTAAACAATCTTTGTTTCATTACATGTCCGTGACCTAAGTGGCAAAAAGTTTTATGATGTTGTGATTTTATGCTCAATTGTTATCGTTATTTTTCAAAAATTAGCACATTGATTTAATGATATGGAATGTCTCATGCATAAGTATTAGTTATGGCTGCATCTGAGCACCCCAGGAATTTTAATTCGAGCCCATGACCTCCCTCACACAGCACGCGAGTCTTGGTGGGCCCTGCGTAAATGTTATGAGAGGGAGGTAACTTATGATGGTCTCATGCAATAATTTTTGCACGCACACATTAAAGGTAGTTATTGAAAATTGTTTGGATCAGTATTATTCTTCAGAGTGTCGTATGGAATTCCTCTGGTGCTCTGTTTGCAGGGAAATATGAACATTCCCATGAATAATTTCAGGTTTTCCTTGTCAAGAGGAGGTTTATTTTTTTATTGACCTTATTTATCATTGTAACTATTACAGGTAAAAGAGATTCTTATTGAGGAGTCCAATGTGCAACCTGTAAACAGTCCGGTCACCGTTTGTGGTGATATTCATGGCCAGTTCCACGACCTAATGAAACTTTTCCAGACTGGAGGCCATGTACCAGAGACGAATTACATATTCATGGTATGCTTTTATTTTTCATTATAAAGTTGTGATTACATCTCTACCCACCATCATTAAATACCATTCGCCTGTTTTCTTGGGTTGCTTAATATTCCTGAATTCTTGGCAGGGAGATTTTGTTGATCGAGGTTACAATAGCCTTGAAGTTTTCACTATCCTTTTGCTTCTTAAAGCGAGGTACATATACCATAGATTTTTTGTTGGAAGATTGTGCATAATTATATGGTCAATGGTTAACTGCAGTCATGCACATACTTTTCAAAACAGTACTTCAGTCACACCCACTTCTTTACTGTTTTGGTTCTTATGATTATACACCATGTTAGTATGCCCTTAACATGCATTGCAGCCCTCTGATATGCGGTGTATGGTTCAGTTGTCATTTGGGTCAGTACTAAATTATCCTTTTCAGTAAGGTAGAGTCCTTGCTCTTGGCATTTATGTTAGAAATTTAACTTGTGAAGGACTATTGTATATAACTATAGATAGATGCACACAAATATGTTGGTTCTTTTAGTTGGTAGAACAAGTACAATGTGGAGTTGATAGTTGAGTGCATTAGCTGAGGAGGGAAGCTCTGTATATCATATAGACTAAGTTGTAGACATACAAAAATTGTGCCCATGTTGTAGACATACAAAAATTGTTGTATTTCTACCCTTTCTCTCTTTCTTTCTCTTTCTCACCCTCTCTCGCTCTCTGGTTATCATCGTTGCTTAATGTGCTTATATCTGTTTTTTTCTTTCTTTTTTCCGATAACAACTTTCTTACTGGTTTAGTGGAGACAAAGTTTTGTAATGTGAATTTCCCGGTAAAAAAGAACGCTGATGAGAAATTTTGCACGATATAGGAGATATAAACTCTTACCTGGCATCTCCATGGGCTTTGATATCTTCAGAGTTTAAGGATTGTTATTATTATTATTGTTATTTTAAAATTGGAAGCAGTTGTTTATTGCTGGCTTCTGTTTCTTTTCTGGCTCATGTTTTTTTGGGTGCTGCTTTAGAGCTCTCTAGATCTTTGATTTAGTGGACATTTTGTCCATTGTTTTGTACTATTTATTTCTCTTTAATGTTAGTTTGTTTCTAAAAGTTATGTTTTTAGGGCATCTTTTCTATTGTTTTCTACTATTTCTGTCTATAAAGTTATTTTGTGTACTACGAAAGAAAGCTTTAATTAATATCTGCATCCGGCTATGGTGAAGTGAATGTGTGATTGCTGTTGTTCTTTTCTTCTCATCCTTCAAGAAGCTAATATTCCTTTTTTCTTGATGGTGGCCTATAGGTATCCAGCTCATATTACCCTTTTGCGTGGTAATCATGAAAGCAGGCAACTTACCCAGGTAGATATTGTATAGTGTTTTGGAACAGACAATTATTAACGACTGCCTTGAATTGTATGTTAAATACTCAAATTCAAGCTGAGAGTTTCCATGCTATTTTCCTTTGCTCAAAGCCAGAAAGTACATCTCGTTCATGTGAGCATTATTTGGCTAAAGCTGTTGGTGGCTGAAATGAAGTCATAATTTTTTGTATTCAGAAGTACTTTAGGGCACTGTAACGGAATTGTTAGTTTAGCATGTGATGGAGGCCTAATATAATGGAGTCAATTGCAAGAGTTGTTGCGTGCAAAAAATTGAGTTGATAAATGAATTACATCTGAATATATAACTCCCTGAGCTTATTTCAAGAAAGCCTTTTGAAAATATATATTGAATTGGATAGCGGTAAGATATTGTGGTGTTTATGGGAAGGGAGCAATGATAGGAACTTTAAGGATTAGGAGGATATGACCCAGCAGTAAAAAGTCCATTGTCCTTAGAACTTTTATATAGTGGCCTTAAATTTGGCTTTCTATTGAAGAGTTTTGGTTTCTACTTTTTACCTGCTAGTTCTTTCTACTGCTCCTCATTGCATAATGCATACCCCCTTTCCACGGTGAACTGGGAACACTTGTTTTTTCTTAGTAAAATTCTTTTTTTTTTGGGGTCAATATTTGTAAAAAATGTATTTAAAAAAAACAAGTATAAAGAAAAGGAATTAATACTTTTTGTGAAACCTTTCATATTCAGACATTCGGTTGGACATTATTTTCATCACTCTATTCTGGAAGGCAGGAGCACTTCCCTCTTGGTTTTGGCACCCCATGGTCTGAGTAGTGATGCTCACAACATTGATGATCATTAACCATAGTATCTCTTCTCAGACCAGAGGCTTTAATAAGGCTGGGGTTGTTGGCATTGATGGTGTGATGGGTCTTAATCAATAGTTTTCATTCCTGTTAGGTATATGGCTTTTATGATGAATGCCAGAGGAAGTATGGAAATGCTAATGCATGGCGGTACTGTACAGATGTTTTCGACTATCTGACGCTTTCAGCAATTATAGATGGAACTGTAAACCTCCTCTCTCCCTCTCTCTATGTATATATGTCTGTGTGTTTGTGTTAGTATGTATCTCTTATCTGTGGTGTACTTTTTGATAGTAAATATGTTTATTTTGTTTGTCATCCCAGGTGCTATGTGTCCATGGTGGACTTTCTCCTGACATCCGAACAATTGATCAAGTAACCCCTTCTTGATATGCATTTTAACTTGTTGGTATATGTATGTATTTATGTTTTTCATGCATGTAGCTACAGCTGCAATTTTGCATTAGCCACTTTGCTTGGAGGCTTCTTGCATGGATATGATTAACAGTTTCTTAGATTCTGTAATTTTGCGTGTTAATCAATTGAAAGAAGCACTTATCCCGTGAATGTTAGTTTAGCTTTTCAAAGAAGCACTTATGCAATGACCATGTTCTCAAACGAGTTTAGCTTTTATTTTTTTAACTCAGTTCCCTCTATTTGAAGCACCTATACCCATGATATGATAATGCTACCATTTGTATGAATTATCTTATTTTTTTGGGTTACAATTTGCCATTATAATTTGCCATTTCCAGCATAATCATCACTGCACATGCTTTTTCCTGTAACAGATAAGGGTTATTGAGAGAAACTGTGAAATTCCACACGAGGGGCCATTTTGTGATCTGATGTGGAGTGATCCTGAAGATATTGAAACATGGGCAGTAAGTCCACGTGGAGCAGGTTGGCTTTTTGGATCCAGAGTCACTTCTGAGGTAACTCGATCTGATTTCAAATTAAGTAGGATACATACCTGCTTGTTTTCTCTCTGTCTCTCTCTTACAAAAGCTTAAGAATTTTCTTTTCTCCAGTTCAACCACATAAATAATCTTGATCTGGTTTGTCGGGCACACCAACTTGTTCAAGAAGGTCTTAAGTACATGTTTCAAGATAAAGGCCTTGTAACTGTGAGATTCTGAACTTTTTATATTATATTTTTTTTTGGGCAAACATTGTAAAAGTTGGATTGAGTAGTTGGGTTCTTGAATTTTGCAGGTCTGGTCGGCACCAAATTACTGTTATCGGTGTGGGAATGTAGCTTCTATTTTGAGTTTTAACGACAATATGGTAAACATTACGAGCTCACCTATGCCTTGTGTTTTTTTCTAAATGGTGCTTCCACATTTTTGGTAATGGTGGTGGCAACGGCATTGGTGTTGCTGCTGTTTTCTTTGTTCTTTTTGCTGCGTTTTATTGAGATTATTATCTTGAATGCTGTCTTCACATGGAAATGATGCTTTTAGTAATTTTGATGTCAAACGATTAGCCAGAATTTAAGGCTTAACCAAGGATCCCTCAGCTGGTAATTTTTATGAGTGTAAAACCATGCCGTTGATGAGGCTTCATCTTCTTTCATTTGAAACAGGAGAGAGAGGTGAAGTTCTTCACTGAAACAGAGGAGAACAACCAGATGAGAGGACCCAGGACAGGAGTACCTTATTTCTTATGATCAGTTGGAGTGATTTGGCTGCGTCATTTGTATAATCATTTAAGTCTTGGTATAGGTGTTGAGAGTACTGTAACAGAGAAGAGCCTTGAATAGGTCGCGGTCTGGTGGATCTCCTTTAATACTTGGCTGGAGATCCTGCCTTGAGATTGAGGTTTTCCATCTGGTCTGGCTGCTAGACAATTTGACATTCATGGGTTGTGTGTATTACTTACTAGGTTGCTAATTGTTTTTCAATTCTTAATCCATGCCCGTTACATTTTGTTATGTTTCTTCGTGTCTGCTCCCTTTTGGAATACATGTATACTGCATCATGCAGCAATGCCCAAATTACAACTAGCATTTTGTTATTTAATATTTATGCATGTGTCTTATGGCACGCATTTCATTCAGAACCCAGTTTTATTCGTGACCTGAATTTCTGAGGTTGTAAGGCCCCGTTCGTTTATGTTTCGAGAGCCCATTTTCATTTTGGGAGCACAAAAACAAACAAAAAATCTGTTCGGTGGGCAAAAACAGAAAACACAGAGAACGTTTTATGAAGAAAATAACAATTTCACGTCTACTCGTAGAAAACAGAAAAAAACTGTTTTCATTCTCACAGGAAACAACACTGAAAACATGCTGCTTCTCTCCCCATCAGACCAAAACCACCATCAAATGCTGCCAACAGAGAATCACACGCAGAGCTTGAACCATCAATATCACCCTATCAAAATCACCACCGCCCCATTGAACCAAATTGTCACCGCCACTCAATCGAACCCAACAAAATATCTACGCAATTGAATTGAACCAGCATCGTTGAACAACTAATTGCCGAATCAATTTTCAGTCCAAGAAAAGGAAAGGGAGCTAGGAAGCTATTGGAAGGTGAGGTTGCAGAGAGAGAGACAGAGAGAGGGTGCAGCAGTATGAAGAGAAAGTGGAAAAGAGGGGGGTTGGTTTGATTCTTCAATTTTGGAGAGGGGGAGAATGAGAGAGGTATCTGGAGGGGGAGGGAGGGAGGGAGAGAGAGAGGGGGAATGGTAGAATTGGGGTGGGTTTGCAGAGAGTGAAAGCGAAGGTTGGGTTGAGGTTTCAATTTTTTATATAAAGATAATTCTAGTTTTATACTATAGAATTTTATTCTATTTTTTTAAAATGATATTCTTTAAGATGCTTAAAAAATATTTGTTTAAAATAATATACGTACTATATTTTTTTTTTTGAAACTCACATATTGATTACATAATGTTGTATTAAAAAAAACATTATGCATTTTAATTAAAGTTACATACATTTTCACTGTTTTTGTCATTTTCACATATTACTACTTTTTCATTTTTTTTCTTGTTTTCATTCTATGAAAACATTCTCTGAAAATGCTCTCTGAAAACATTACCAGACGGGCTCTAAGTAATTGTCATTTTTAATTTTTTGGAGCAGCAAATTATAGCTCGTTGAAAAACAAATGAGTAATTTAATTACAAGTTTGTATTAAGTTACAAAATTTCAAGGACAAATGAGCGATATGAATAACTAATAGAATGTCAAAATTGTTTAGCCATCTTTTTTTCGAAAATTGGTCAGGGGATATTTGATTAGCCATCTAACTATACATAAATGTACTACGTGTTCGATGAAAACCCGAGCATAATGTTATAAATTTTACTTAAAATAAAGGCTTATTTACTGTAGTACCTTTTGAAACTTGAAATCTCACTTTACCTCACAAAAGTTAAAGTGGGCCACTTAACCCCACTGACCATGATTTTGTATTCCATTTTACTCCCAACCATTATCTCCATTAATAACTCTGTCAGTTTGATGACGTGACAGTGGTGTTTTAGTCTTTTTATCACAAGCAATGATGTGTCATATGAATAGCCCACTTTTTTTTGTTTAAATTGAATTAAATATAAAATAATGTAATTAACTATTTTATTAAAAAAATTAATAAATAAAAATCTTTCTTCACTATGCTTTAAAAATAAATTAAAATAAATTAAAATAATCGTACCCAAATAAAAATTTGTAATAAATTAACAAAAGAAAATGAAAACAAAAGAATAATAAAGGATTAAGAAAAAAACAAAACAACATATTTAAAAAAATAAATAAAAACATTAAGCAAACAGCGCAGCTCCACCCTTTGTCCAGTAACCACCATCTTCCTTATTGCACCACCCACACCTGCACACCCCCACACCCCAGCCACAACCCACCAAACCATCACCAAGCCAACCACACTCAGGCCCCCAAAAAATCATCTAAGCCCCGAGCCACAACCTACCAACCCATCCACCAAACAATCACCCAAGCCATCCACACTCCCCCGACCCCCAATCATCTGAAACCAACACCGTATACCCAGCTGCCCCCTGAACTTCCTCGACCTCAATAGCCACCCCACCCCAACGGAGAGAGAAACTCTGCCATTAAAAAAGTTTTTAATTTTTTAGTTAGTCAATTCCTCCTAATTCCTCTGTAGGGGAATGACACCAATTGCAATGGATGCCAAATTCAGGCTCATAATCTTTGGGGATTGGGTGTGTATGGCCGGTGGGGGGTGTGGGTGGGTTTGGGGAGGATATGGATTTTTAGCCAGAGTTGGATCTGGGTAGTTTTTATCTTTTTATTTTTAATATATAACTTCTTTAATTATTAATTTTCTCTTTTTTTTTAAAAAAATTAAACAAGTAATTACATTTGATAAAAAGACTAAAATAGCCATGGCAGAACATCAAAACTAACAAAGTTATTAATGGAGATAATGGTGGGAGCAAAGTGAAATACGAAATCACGGTCAAAGAGATTAAGTGGGTTATCTTAACTTTAGGAGAGTGAAATAAAATTTGACCGAAGTTTTAGGAGCACTACAATAAATAAGCCTTAAAATAAATACATGTCAAAATGGATGTTATCGAAGGGTGCAAAACGACAATACCATTTTTCGCTTTTCTAGTTGAGTTGAGAGTTGGCCCTTCCCTCCCTCCGAACATTCAAATGTTGAGGTCTCATTCACTACAAAATAAATTCTGAACTCATCCTCATATCATGCAAACACAAGATAAGGCAAATCAAAAGGGCTTGCATTGCACCCACCCAATCCCAATGTATCATTCATAATTTGTACAGTACAGATGCCATTTTTGAGAATTGATGAGAGTTTGTGAAATCCTGGGTTGCATTGCAATAAATGGATTATAAAAATAAGCAATTAAATTAGTTCACTGACAAAAGGTTTAATTACTAGCCTATTATTAATTATTATATATAGCAAAGATGAGAATGGTGATGAGAATCCCGAGCCATAAGGGCCAGCAGGGGTGTGAGCTTTCTTAACCTGGTTCAGCAGCTTGTGTACCTTCCAGCAGTTTTATTGTCGTCAATTGGTGCCTCTGCATCCATCACTGTCCTAGCGTCATCGTCATCATCAGAAGCAGCAGCAGCATCAGTGAGGATGAGCCAGAGTGAGCCTCCCCTTCCCCCTCCGATGGCGAAGAAGGTGGAGCATAAGATGGAGATGTTCGGAGACGTGAGAGTGGACAACTACTATTGGCTTCGAGACGACTCTCGCTCCAACCCCGACGTCCTCTCTTACCTTCAACAAGAGAACGCTTACACCCAATTCCTCATGTCCGGTAGGTATCTACCTATCTATTCTTTCCATCCTATCCCTTCGTTTCCCGTCTCATTTGTCTTTGTTACTTGTATTCAACTATTAATTGTCTGTATTTCGACTTTGATTTGATCTTCATTCAACAGCCTTTAACCAACACACACATGTTCTTATAAATAAAATGCAATTATTTTGTTTTTTGATTTTGTTTGCTTGTTTCTAACTTCAGTAGCAAAGCAATGTAATTTTATTTTTAATTTATTTATTTACATTAGGAACTAAGAAATTTGAAGATGAACTGTACGCTGAGATGAGGGGGAGGATCAAGGAGGATGATATATCTGCACCTGAACGACAAGGCCCCTACTATTACTATCAAAGGACTTTGAAGGGTAAGGAATATGTTCAGCATTGTCGCCGCTTAATACCCAACTTTGAGGCTGAGGCCCCACTAAATGTATACGATACAATGCCCACCGGACCTGATGCTCCCGAGCATGTAATCTTGGATGAGAATATTAAGGCTCAAAATCATGACTATTATAGCATTGGTGCTTTTAAGGTAACCACAACAATGGTGTATATGATTATAACAGATATTGCAGTGGTTTCTTGTTTGATTATACAAAGTTCTCCACTTTGTTGTAATTGCTTCTTCAGGTTAGTCCAAATAATAAATTGGTGGCATATACAGAAGACACCAAAGGAAATGAAATTTATACAATTCATGTCATTGATGCTGAGACAGGTGCTCCTGTGGGACTGCCTCTAGTTAATGCAACATCCTATCTTGCATGGGCTGGTGATGAGGCTTTAGTTTATATTACAATGGATGAAACTCTCCGGCCTGACAAGGTTTGATTCTACTGCTTCAAGCCCTCTGCTTCTCATGTCATGGCATGTTTCACACACCCACTTCGCCTGCATGTTCAATTCTTTGTGCCATTAATTTTTGAGTTGTCATTATTCAAGGACTGGAGAGCATTATATGATATTTAGCTATTGTATTGGTGTTGAAGATCTTCATGTTTAGGTAAATATTAGAATTTAGCAACTTACCAGTTGTTCTGTTACCATGCTTCCCCCCATTTGTTTACATCCTATGTATGAGGCTCTCCTGTGTTTATTTTCGTTGACTATTAGATATTGTGCTCAATGACCACAGTCCCATGCTTTTACGTGAGAATACAAATGATTACATAATTTTTCATGAGAACTGGTGACAATGCCTCGTTAGGATGCATCCTCCTATATTTCTGTACAAGTCCCTTCTGTTTTCTTGCTGGTTTGTCTTGTTGCAGTGAGCCAGGAGGTCATGCTTTACCCCTGTCTGGCTCACTCACACAGAAGAGAACTTTTACATGCTTCTGTTCGATCGTTTACTTTTATGAGTGAAGTGCTGCTTAATCCTTTTTGTTTAGCTTATAGCGTGTTTTCTTTTTAATAGGCATGGTTACATAAGTTGGAAACAGAACAGTCATGTGACTCGTGCCTCTATCATGAAAAGGATGATATGTTTTCTCTTGACCTTCAAGCTTCTGAGAGCAAAAAATTCTTATTTGTTGGATCTAAAAGTAAAATTACAAGATTCAGCTTTTACCTTGACATTGCAAAGCTTGAAGATGGGCTTGTGGTTCTGACACCTCGTGTAAATGGCATTAATACATTTGTTAGTCATCGAGGAAATCATTTTTTTATAATGAGGAGAAGTGACAAATATTTTAATTCTGAAGTAATTGCTTGTCCACTGGAAAATACATCTGAAACTACTGTTCTTCTTCCACACAGGGAAAGGTAATCATCAAATTTGGTAGTCGCATCCTCATTCATGACCTTAAAATGTTCATGAATTGACTTGTCATTTAAAAAAATTTTAAGAACTATGGAATATTATGTCTTATGTCCTAGTTGTGGCATTATCAGCTTAAGTGTAAATTGAATGTGATATGCATGATTGAAAACATTTTATATCTAAATGTGATTTGCAATACATTTTCTAGAAATGAAACTGAACTTTTTTCTGGAGCCTTTCTCTAGCTATGTTCCTTTGATGTGCTCTTTTAACTGTAAATAAGAGAGATATAACAATGGACGGAGTTAGATGTGTTATTCAGTCCTCCATGCCATATTGTCCAATTGCTGCTTATGCATTTGCATATTCATTCTAGAATTTTTCTCAGGGCGTGAAATATCTTTGGCAATTTTTTGACCTTCACTATTTTTAGCAAGCACATTTTCTTTCTTATTTTAAGCATACTAATTAGAATTTTCTTCAGTGTAAAAATTCAGGATATACAACTTTTTAGTGATCACCTTGTTGTATATGAGCGTGAAGAGGGTCTACCAAAAGTCACTATCCATCACCTTCCAGATGTTGGACAACCGCTTAAAAGCCTTCACAGTGGTCAAGCTGTTAATTTTTTGGATCCCACATACTCTGTGGGTCGATCAGAATCAGAATTTTCTTCCAGAATTTTAAGATTTTCTTATAGCTCAATGAAAACGCCTCCATCTGTATATGATTATGATATGAAGACGGGCATTTCTGTTTTGAAGAAGATCGAAACAGTAAGTCGTTTTTATTGGCATTTCAAAGCTTGCTATTGTGTGTTATTTAACTCTCCTTATAGGAATGTTATTGGTTCAACTTGCAACAGTTGAATTTATACTTTATTTTATTTTGGAAATTAAGATTTCGTTTATTACCTTTAATATATATACCTGGCCTCAGGGTTCCTTTGTGTGTGTATGTGTGTGTAAATGTGTTTTTGCGTGTGCATGAGTGTATGTGTGTGTGTGTTGTGTGAAAATGTTACCTTCTTTAATGGTCATATCTGTTTACTAATGTGAAGTTTATTGTAGGTCTAGGGAGAATGCTGGTTTTGCATGACATGATCATAATATTCACTCATATTATCTCGTTCTTATATTTTTGTTCTCTTTCATTTTCGAATACTCCATATACTATACCAACCAAGAAATTGTAGTTTGTATAAGGAAGCTAAAAGAAAGAACATAAGTTGGTTCAGTACGGTCATTGTTCAAAATTGTATGAACTTTACACAACATAGTTTTTTTTTTTTTTTCTGAAAAAAGATGGGTATGCAATTGGGTTTCTTATTAGTATGATGATGTGAGATTTTGTGGGGGAAATAGCAATGAAGTTCCAACCGCAGGAAGTTTATTTACTGTGTAGAAGGACTATTTTGGTTTTCAAAGTTAAATATTTAAAGTGGAGCTTTTACACATTTTCATTTCCATTTCATATACAGTAGTCACTTCTGTATTGATTACATTATTGGAAAATGCTTTACCCTTGACTTTTTCCCCAATTTTGTCTGCTTTGTTTTCTGTCCCCCCAATTGTCTTGCATGGAATGAGATCCATGATATCACAGAACCTCGTGCATGAGAGAGTTGGCAAAAAAGTTGGGTTGTATGGCATCTTCCTTAGTTATTTGACGCCTGGTCAAGTGTTGCCTTTTTCTTACTGTCAAATTAGACACAAATTTCAATATTGTAATTCAGAAGCATTGTTGTCAATTTTGTTTCTCAGGTTTTGGGAGGTTTTGAAGCATCAAATTATGTTACTGAAAGGAAATGGGCTAGTGCTTCAGATGGTACTCAGATTCCAATATCAATTGTTTACAGGAAGGATCTCATAAAACTTGATGGATCAGATCCATTGCTACTCTATGGCTATGGCTCCTATGAGGTAACAAAAGGATTCATAGATTAAACTAGGCACGAGTGATATATTTATATTTTTTTGTTTTTACTGCAATCATTATATTCCAAATGTGATTACATTGAGAAGCATGTCTTACAGAAAATTTGCGAGATGTTTCAAAATACCCCTTGAGAACTTCTAATTGGTCAATTTTTCAAAGTACAGCCCTGAAATCTGAAGCCCTTAAAGATATGTAACCAGAGCCATTGTTGTGATTGCAGTCATTCCCTGCGTTATTAGTACTAGAGATTGGCAGAAAGATATGTTTCTGAATTTTATATGTAACTGCTCTAATCTTCCTTTTCGACAACATTAAAGCCATACACCTCGAAAGAATCAGGAGTCAAGAGATGAGTCCTGATTCCCATGGCTTTTTGTCTGCCTTTTTTAATATATGAACATCAGATGTCTTCTTAAGAAGCTTACAAGTTTTCTTGTTATAGCCTTATAGCATCCGTTTGGATTAGTAATTAGCATGTAAAATTTTGTCTCTGGCCTAGGATGCCTAATTCTGATCACAGCTCAGTAATTCTTGTGCAAATACGTTGAAGTTTGTCAGTGGTCCTTTTGGCGTCTTTCTTCTACAGGTTTGTGAAAATCTTTAGAATCCTAATTTCTTGGTGAGAAAAAGCGTTAAAGTCCTACTTAAAGCCAACATCTTGGGAGAAGGTGCTTTTTAAGGTTTTTGTTTCTGCGTTTCTGATGGATTTCTTGTCTACCCTGTTTTATAACTTATTTTTTCAGTAAGATTATTGTTTCCTACAAAAACAAAATGAAGATCCTAAATAAAGCCACATATTATGCTTTTCAGAACCTTGAACTTCTTAATGTCGGATTACTCTTCTGGCTTTGCTCTAATCACTCTGGTGTAACAACTTGCTGACTTTTGTCAAGATAGACTTTAGTCTAGCTCATGTAAAATGCTGCAGGAGGCAATATCAAGCCATTGGGATTTTTTTCTTCTTCACTTGTATTCATTTCTCTCTCAATGACTCAGAGCCTTATCTTGTCAACAGGCCTGCATGGATCCCAGTTTTAAAGCTTCCAGGCTGTCTTTGCTGGATCATGGTTTTATTTATGCTACAGCTCACATTCGTGGGGGTGGTGAAATGGGGAGGCAGTGGTATGAGAATGGAAAGTTACTAAAGAAGAAAAATACTTTTACCGATTTTATTGCTTGTGCTGAGTATTTGATAGAAAAGAAGTACTGTTCAAAAGCAAGATTATGCATTGATGGAGGGAGTGCAGGTGGATTGCTTATTGGTGCTGTTCTTAATATGAGGCCTGATTTGTTCAAGGCTGCTGTTGCTGTAGTGCCCTTTGTTGATGTTCTGACGACAATGCTTGATCCAACTATCCCTCTCACAACTTCAGAGTGGGAGGTATTTTTCTTTTCCTCACGAGATTCTTATGTTGAAGCATTAACAAGATGAAAGAAATGAAGAAGAAATTCCCTAGTAAAATTGTTTGTGATGAATGCAGAAATACTCTTGCTATGTGTATGATTGGTGAATTTTCTTGGATGCCGTAGCTTGCATGTGATTCTAAGGGCATCAACTAATTATATCCATTTGATCTTTATGATCCAAGTCCATTTCTTGTATACTGATATGGTCTAAATGGTAGTTGCACAAGTAATCACAAGTACTTTTGCTTTACTGCAATTTGCAATTTCATTCATATATCTTGAAATGCAGGTTAAGGCTCATTGCCAAATGGTAGGCACAGAATTGCAGGGATTGCTGCTCCACAATATAGTTCGTTATTATCTTGACATAGGAAATTGTCAGATAATTGCATTGTGTATATAATTAAAATCTATCGGAAGTCTTGCGGTCTGGAAAAAAGGAACCCTGTTTAAAAAGATTAAGTCATATTGTACCATGTTGAAAAAGTAGGGTGAGAATGTAATACTTTGATCTTAACTTTAACCGTAGAAGGTTTTAAATAGAGTCTAAGCCTAATCACAGAAAGAAAGTAAATCAAATGAAATCACTTACACGAGGAAGTTACTTTACACTGCTAAACAAATACTCGCGTAGAATCCTAGTTAGAAATACTTTTATTCTCCAACAGCAACTGAGCACTGTTCAACACATTTGTATGTTTAAGTCAAATCATTATGTTTAGAGGACTTCATGGGTAGGGCTTATTGGATGTTGGTGGCTGATCCCATGGATGAGACTCAGCTGTGTAATGGAAAGAGGAGAATTACAATTTCATATCTGATAATGCTTTTTTTCTCCTGGCATTCCATTTGAGACACTGGTTTATTGCAACAGATCCACGGGTGATGTATTCAGAACCTGCTAAATTTGTTGCAAAACTAAGGGATATGAAGACTGATAAAAACATCATTATGTTTAAATGTGAATTTGGTGCTGGCCATTCTTCAAAGTCGGGGAGGTAAATTTCTTTTGGCTGTTATTTCTGAAACAGAGTGGATTATTCATTTTAAATAAAATTTTATTATCCGTTCATTTTAGACGTAAATGCAAGTCACAATTTTACAAAGGTGAGAAGAACAATTGCTTATAATTAAAAACAGCTAGAACTCTATGGCCCTAAAGATCGTTGAAGTCTGAAGTATTTCCATGCATTCTCTGTAAGGAACTAATTTGTGTTTCTTCCTCATTCTTGTTTGTTTGGTGCAGATTTGAGAAGCTTCAAGAAGATGCCTTCATATATACCTTCATTATGAAGGCTCTGGATGTGGTTCCTGCCCAAGGATCTGGGCTGAATTAATTAGACTGCTCCTAGGAGGATGTGGTGCAAATAATATAGGATTCACGTCACAAAAACACTTTTCTTTTTTCTTTTTTGGGTCCGGTATGGTGACGTTGGAATCTAATTGGATTTCGAATCAGATCGGGTCAAAAAAAATTTATACTCGGGCTGAGTGGAATTTCAAGTGCTCCGCTCCATCTCCTCCGACCTATTTACAGGCCTACATTGGAGAATCTTTGCATTTCTCTGTTGAATGTGACTTTTTTTTATGGGTAAAAGTTGAATGTGACATTATTAGACGGAAATAACGACCAACTATAGGGAAATGTTTCTGCGTGTGCCAATCCAACTACACAAGCAAAGCAACCATTTTCAAAAACTAGCAAGGTTGGATCAGGTCAGTTAATCATACATACTTATAGGAGGAGAGAGAGCCATAAGAAATTAAACGTTCAACTGAACAGAAGAAGGTGAAATGAGCTTTATATTCTAAGTGCAAACATTTCATTTCCAGTTCAACCCTCCCTCGGTGTATGTTTCGGTTGCATGGAATAATCTTCTCTTTCTGACCCAAAAAAATGAAAAAAATAATCCTCTTACCTACCAGTCCCCTTAATCCTCAACAAACCCGAGTTGTGAGGGTGAGTTATCCTTGCAACCTCTCTAAAGTTTAAATTTATATATAATTGGCTTTTTTTATATTTTATATTTATTTTGAGTGAGGATTGAATGAGGGTTGAAGGTGTTTGGAATATCACTTCTTGCTATTTCGGTCAATGACGCAATGGCACGTGAGATAATTATTTCACGCGTCGTCATATTATTAGCAGATAACAGCAAAACAGTGATATCCCGATTACAAGTAAGTGTTTGTAATTTATGTCACCAACACCATATGTGAAGTAGCACGAATAGCAAAACAACATTATCCCCTTTCCCAAACTACATAGTCATCTACAAAAGCTAAGGCGTAAATCCCGACAAGCAAAGTAACAAAACAGAACAGAACTACCATAAAACAAAACAAAACCTTATCTCTTATCTCTTCCCAACAACAGAGCTTTCACAAGAACCGAATCTTTTTACGTCTCTCTCTCTTGCTGTATTGTAGCTTTTCCCTTGGCTTGATTGCTGATTAGAAAGAATTTAGATTATCCAATCAAATTTATAGAATTGAGGAGCAGCAGCAATAATGCCATCTTCATCGCTTCGATCTTCTTCGGAGTCGGAGAGCAGCAGCCGGGAGTACCTGCAAAGGCTCTTAGACTCGGCCCGCCCCTTCCTCCGTGGCGAGCTGGAGGCGATCGACGAGAATTTGCCTTCACTTGTGGGTGTGCTGCGCTCAGTTGGAGCAGGTGAGTGCTGGCACAAGCATGGCACCTTTCTTGAACACCTGGTTGACATATACCGCATTCTCAAGATATGGAAAGCCCAAGATTCTGTCTGCCTTTGCGGCCTCTTTCACTCTGCTTATTCCAATTCCTATGTCAACCTCGCCATATTTGATCCCTCAACAGGCCGTGAAGTGGTCCGCAGCCATGTTGGGGATGCTGCAGAACGCTTGATTCACTTGTTCTGTATCGTCCCAAGACAGTCTCTAATTCACGATGACCTTTTGTTCCACTACACAGACTCGGAGCTCGTTGAACATCTCAAACAATCTGAGGTATCGCTTGCTGCCCCTGCCACTAATTCTAATTCTAATAATCAGGATCAGATTCAGGAGGATCACTCAGCAGCGCCTTGGAGTTGGAGGAAGAAAGTGCAAACTCTTGTTCCTGCTAATGGGATTACAGTGAAGCACATAAAGACCGGGGAAGATGTCTTGGTCTCAAGGAGGGTAGTTGCAGTGTTTCTTATGATGACAATAGCAGATTTCAGTGACCAACTTTTTGGTTTCCAGGACGAGCTGTTTGATAACATAGATGGCCGCCTTGAGTTTAAGGGCAACAACTACGCAGCTCTGTGGCCTGGCGATGGCAAGCCAGGGCTTTGGATGAATTCCATGTCAAGAATGGCTGCAATATACACTCTGATCGTGAGAGAGGAAGCGATTTTTGTTCAAGAGAGGAAAATTACTAGTGCTACTGCAACTGGAGACAAGTTGGACAAATCTAGAGATGAAGATATTGAGCTGGTGGTGCCACCAGTTTTCGACAAGTGCACAAGGGTTCTGGATGACAAGGAGCAATTAGCTGCAAGGGATTTGTACTGGGAAGCTGTTTGTGGTATGTCGTCGTCGTCTAAGAGAGAGATTGTTGATGATGGTAGAGGAGCTGATGATGAGGAAGCGACGGTGGTTCTGTTGAGGTCGTGTGTTGAGAGAAACCCTTTTATTGGGGAGCCACACGTGGTGTTGGCTCAGGTTTATTTGACAAAAGCAAAGTTTGAGGAGGCAGAGAGAGAGGCAGAGAGAGGGCTGACTCTGATGTTGGAATGGGGGAGTGCTTGGGACAAGAGGATGTCTTGGGAAGGATGGATTGCTTGGGCAAGAGTGCTGCTCATGAAGGCAAGAGACAGATCATGGCCACAAACTTCCTGGGGCATCCTCAACTTGGGCCTTGTCAAGTAGACACTCACTCACTCTATACACACATCCACCCATCCATCCGTCCGTCCGTCCGTCATCATCTCATATATAAATAAACAATTAAATAAAAGCTCTCATGAGTCATGAATCAGTCCTCGTACGGTACCTTGAATCAACAAAGGGCATGCACCTCCTCGAGCTCCAGCTCCAGCTCCAGGTATGCTGTGTATCAGTTGTGTGTGTGTGTAGGAATGAATGTTTTCCAGGACAGGACATATGTGGATGTTTTCTGGACATATGTGGATGTTTACAAATAATGTTTAGTGTCATATATATGAAGGAAAGAGTGATGTTTTTGTGTTGTTCATCAAGCAACATAAAAGTGATGTTTTTCTTCTCTCTTGCCAATACATAAGCATCAGTGTTTGCAACATAATTTAACCTTGCAAGACAAAATTACCATATACATATATGGCCAGCCAAGCGGTAATTGGAGGAATGAGAATTCGAACACAATACCTCAAGTGTAAGGGTAATTACTCTTAATCATTTCAATTACGAGGCCCTGCTAATAAAGTTTCCTTTTTTAACATGTCCTGTTCAACCATATAAACTTCGAACGTGAAACAAGAATCATGTGGTAGGACCCTCTAGGTTTTTTAGGTTTACAAGATTAGGTACCATGTCTGCCTAAAATATCTTCTTCAACTTAAAAAGACTCCGAAATCTAGTTTTCCAATTCCGCATAGATTCAACATCCTAGTCAACATTGTCGATCCATATACATGCATTGGGGGCCAATTTCCCTTTAAGCGCAATCAACGCAACCTAATCTGATTCAGGTTTGATAACTCATTTACGAGGAAACCCAAATTATTGAATTTATGTTCTTTGACAAATAAAACATATCATTTGATTTGAGACACAGATTTGGTCCATAGATGAATTTGGTGTCCACGATATTACTTACACATATAATTTGATTTGTAATAATGCGTCAATTAAATTTCGTTCTCTCTCAAAAAAAAAAAAAAAAAAAACTCTTCGAAACACGTCTTTATTAATTAGAAATAAATACGAAAATTTTATTTTAGAATTCCTCATTTTCAATCACCATCAAACTATAAATGTTTGTTAGGCTTATTGCTTTTTTTACTTTTCTTTTCTTTTCTTCCTATAGGACAGGACAATGGAAGAGCTATCACCTGCCCGTTCCAGCCATGCCCTCCAGTAGAGAAGACATAAAATTTGAATTCTATTTGGGAAAAGTTAGGAGAGAAACACAAGTTAAAAGACCAAATAAGTCAAAACTGAAGGACGATAGTTTGACAAACATCCCCTTAATAAGTCAAAGCTTCTCCACTGCCGGCATGTGCATGTCAATTGGAAATTTGGCATAGCGGACAAGCGTTACTAGAAAACCCTAGATCCTTCTTTTACTCAATCACTTACTGTATGCAAAATGCAAATGATCACTACAGCGGAGAACATGGTACATAGGCTAGCCTATGTGAATTAGGGTAGTCGATTAGTGCAGTGTGTTCATTCTCTTGTGTTGGGATTTGAATATCTTATCTCTGATTAATTAAAGTAGTTTAGAACATGACACAATAAAAAAATCAAAACAAAAATAGAACAAACTTAATTAATTAAAATTAAAGATGTATGGTGGGAATAACAATAACATTCAATTTAAGACAGATTAAAGCACTTTTGCTAGTTAGAATCTATTTAAGACAGATTAAAGCACTTTTACTAGTTATAATCATTGAAGCTATCTGTTGAGGCCCAAAAAAGTTTATGGTTGGGCCCAAAAAAGTTTTCGATCCAATACAATACTGTATTAGGAAAAATCACATATTGGAGTACACGAAGGCTCATCATATACAAGTCATAGTCTACGTGTCATAGTAAATAAATAATTTGTCATGCTAAGGACTGAAATAATATTATAAAATACAAGTCCATGCTAAACTAAGCACTGTGTCCCTCTTCAAGGACGATAAAATTAAAGCACGCCAAGCGACATGCCACGCCAAGCAAGGAATTATTATTCCGCACCCAATCACGCCACAAGCTTAAGTGGGCCCCAAGCCACTCAAATACCCGGGGCTTGCTTGAGTGGGTTGTGGTATGGATGGTAATAAATTGTCATGAGGCAGTTGAGAGACGAGAAATGGAAGTCCATGGTTGCTTAGGAGCTTGGACTCAAGCCCATTTCATAGGCCCAAACATGTGGGTGAGCACAGAAGAGAAAAGAATAGCCTATCACTCCAAACAAAAAATAGCCAAACACTTGATAAAGTTAGCCAATTTATTTGATAGATCAACATTTTGTCATACAATTAGGACAAAGAGACAGCAAAACCCTAACAACTTGATAGAAAACAAAGCCACGAGTGAAAATTCAAAGGTCATGTGTGCAGAGCTGCTGGGAGGCTCCAGCACGTGGGAAGGAACAAGTTTCAAGCAAGAAACACCCAACGAACCAAAAGATATGGGCATGCAAGGAGCCACAATTTGAACCAGCATGTATACCAATTTCTTTCCTTCATCATATCTGACTATGAAGGAGGAAAGGAAAGAGAGGAAAGGGAATATCTGAAAATAGGAATTCTTCACTAGGACAGCTGCGGGAAAGGGACCTTTAGCTCCCCAAATCCCTAATTTTGTGCAAAGGAGCAGAATAGATTTCACCAAAATAGGATGATTGAAGGGATGAGGGGAGAAAGGAAGTGAAAGACTTGAAAAAATGGGATAGAAGCCATTAGGATTTCTTGGGAAAGAATGACTCCCAACGGCTATAAATATGGCCTCTTCTATCCAACAAACATCATCCACAACCAGAGAGCAAGCTTCCTCTCTTACTTTCAAAACCAGCAATTTTCATGCTTAGCTCATCTTCTTTTTCCTTAGTTTTCCTTTTTGGCAGGCTGTTCTAACACTTGACAGAACCTTTGTCAAGCTATCGGAAAAGAACTCAAGCTACTCTTTTTTCTCTTTCCCTCATTCTTAACCAAATCTTTCTGTAAAACCCTTTTCTCTCCTACCATAATGCTCCATCTTTCCCCTATGAACACTTAATTTTCTCTTTAGTGCTAAACTCATGGCAACTTTGCTCCCATGCCATAAGCCTCTCATGCCAAGCTAAGATTTTACCTGTAAGCACTAAGAATTTATCTGTAAGCAGCCATTATTTTTGTTGGTAAAGGTAACCAAGGTGATTCCTAAGACTTTACTATCCTTTTGAAACATTTTGGGGTCTGATCTTTGAACTCAGACACATGAAATATTTTCTTCAGTTTGCTCCTTACGGCAGCCCAGTCCATTTGTAGCTGCAAGAAAAAGTCCCTATATAAATTGAAGACTCTGATAGGGATTAGGCCATTATCTTCCCAAGACAGGCCAGACCATGGTGATTCAGAATCAAGGCAAAATGACACATCTAAAGAAGAAGAACATGCAAGTGAGGGAGCTTTTACCCTCTCAGACCTTGTTGCAGCCATCCATGCCATGGGGGAAACCCAGAGGAGATGGCAGACACGATCAAAGAGCTGAAAAGTTCAGTTGCTAAGTCAAGCAAAGAGAACGAGAGACTTCCACAAGAGGAGTCTCATCACATCGGAAAGGGTCCGAACAAAAGGGACCATCTTTTGTCACCTAAGAAGATGTCATTGCTATGCTGGAAAAAGAACTAAGTCGAAGCTAAGAGGATTGAAAGTACCTTCCTCAGCCGCTGTATCCATCAAGCTTACTCTAGCAGTCATATCCTAAAGGCTACGAAGCACCAAGCTTTGTCCTTTTCAACGGAAGGAAAGAGAGCCCGAAGGAGCACGTCAACCGTTTCATTGATACCTTGGAACCACATGCTGGTGATTATAATCTCCGGCTTTGAGAATTTTCAAAAAACCTTATCGACCGTGCTTATACATGGTATACAACTTTGGCACCAAGCTCTGTCCGCTCTCAGGAGGATTTGGCAAGTAGGTTCTATAAAAAATATTTCCAGCATGAGGAAAGAGTTACTACCACTCAGCTCATCAACACTCGCCAAAAACATGAAGAGGATCCCGTGGACTTTGTGCGCAGATTCCGAGACCTAGCGTTGGATTGCTATGATGAGAAAGATGAAGAAGCGCTTGTTGAAATTTGCATCAGCAACATTGTGGCAGATTACAGAGTTTATTTGAAGAATATTGGCATTAGCCAATTTTCTCTGTTGTTGGAAGTAGTGAGGAAAACAAGCTTGTCAGTCAAACTAACCGGGCATGAAGCTTGAAGAGTGATGAGGAAAAGCGCCACTTGGGGGCTTCATTTAGGTCAACAAGATTATCGAGAGATAGCTGCCGTAACCTCTCATAAGAGTCGTAAATCTCTCTCTGATTAATTGGGTTATGAGCCGCATGAAAGTAAAGCAGCAGATGTAGCTCTGTTAAATATTTCTACAGAGCATGGCAGCCTAGTGCAACACATGCCAAATACATGCCAACCTAAGCCACAAGCTTTCATGCTATTGCAAGTCATGCATACTCTTTGGATTTTTCATACTTGGGGGCTTGATTTGATTGGAGTATGCATCAATGCAAAGTAGCTCAAAGCCTTACTACTGTTGAGTTGCTTTTGCACTTATCCTTTTGTTTTTAGCTTTTGCACATATTCTTTCCTTGCTTTTATCTTCTTCTGTTTTGCAAACCATGTTCTTTGAAAAAAAAAATAGACAAGCAAGTTTCTCTTTACAAAACTAAGCCTCTCAGCAGTAACTATACCAAGCAAAGCCACTTAGATGAGACCCTAAGCTGTTGACAAGCATCATGCACAAGCAATATCATGTGTCAATCTTGAAAAGAAAATAGGGAGATCATGCTATCAAGGAAAATCTTTCCAGTCCCTGCAATATTTGAAGAGAGTGTATGTGTTGGGGTGCTGTGAAAAGAAAAAAAACATAGATCACATAAAGAGGGCTTTGTGGAGAAAAAAAATGCATAGGCACTAGGGCAAACACTTTTGTGATCCTGTAAAAATTGGCAGCATGTACCTTGCATCTACTACAAACCAGCCCGTTAAAATCTCCAATAATTCATGCATTTCAACCAAGCAAAGTGTACATAACAAGTTGGAAATTGTTATCTGAATGCATTCCAAACCCCAACAATTCATCCATTCCATTATTTCCAACCAAGCAAAGTGTACAAAACAAGCCGAAACTTAATATTTCAAGCATTCTAAATCAAAAGTTCTGGCAGAAAGTATGCAACAATGCTGTGTTTCAAGGTTCCAACAACATTGTTGCGTCTACCCAAGTGCAAGTAGTCACATGTAGTAATAATCTTGGAAGTCCAAGTATCGTATCCTCAAGGAGCAGGTAGGCAAATATCTGCACACAAAGAAATAATTAAACGTACCACAATAAAAGTGACAAGCAAAATGGAAAAGTAATTTGATTTGATTGTTGTGGAAAATTGAGTTTAAAAATGAAATATCAATAATGGAAATGCTGAGGCATCAAGGTTCAATTCTTTAAACAAAATATGTTTCATGCTCTTTAATCCAAATTATAACTCGATTAAAATCATCATTGAGAAACTTTAACAGGAAGATAAAGAAATTAAAACCAATTTAATTTTTCAATGTAATCTTTTATTAATGATTGTTCAGAAAATGGAGTTGCTTAATATCTACTCTTTTAATTTAAAAGCATGCCAAGTCAGTTCTTAACAATGAGAAAAATATAATTGAACTCATGAAAAGATAATAGCACTTAACATCAATCAAAATAAAAGGATATGAAAATATTGAACAACCAAAAATAAAAGAATTTAGCAATTCATACCGTATATTGGATTAAAGAACAATTCACAAACTTACTCAAAGAACATTCCATTTAGCCTTAGCTAGAGTTCTAGCAACTCATTACAAAAGAAAACATAAACTAAATGGATAAAGAAATCTGTTGTAAGGGTGCCCTTGCCAAATAAGTTGATGGGTGATTTATAGTAGTCAATGAGGTGAGTGGGACGTTAATACATTCATGGTGGGTGATGAAGGGTTTAATTGAGGGATTAATTGGATTAAACATGTGTTGATGGTGAAGAGTTAGTGGAAAAGAAATAATGGTGAGGTAAGTGGGCGTTAAATGGCTATGAATGACATAAAATAGGCTCTTTAGCTTCAACGGTTTTGTCTTCTCTTCTCCCTCTTTACTTCTCTTTATAATCACAATAATCCCACAATCAATTCTTCAATTAAATCTGCCAGCAATTCTCTTCACACCTAGCTTGAACTTGGACAAATGTATGTCTTCATCTTTTGGCTTTCCAACTTCCTACATAAGATAAATTCACCTAATAAGTTCACCAAATTAATATAGAAAATTCATAAATCCAGTTGGTGAGAATAAAATGTAACAACAAGTGAAATTATATTCATTAAGCCAAAATTATATCATAAAGTCTCCAAAATAATAGTAAAAAGATGTAATTTGAGACTCTCATCACAACCCCCAACCAGCTTATTGCTAGTCCCTAGCTATTCAAGCGACTAAAAGAAACTCAAATTTAAGTAAAAATGACAAAAAAAACAAATAAAACAAATAAAACAGCTAAACCACTTTCGCGGGATACGATTGCATTTAGCGTATGCAACAAGCCTTTAAACCCTTAGGTTACCCCTAAAGGACGAGTTGTAGTCTCGTGAGGGTTTCCAGGGATGATACCCACAAACATCAAGTATGAGGCTAGCACAATTATTCAGAAACATGAAATAAAATAAAATTTGGAAAATAATTTCAACATCTGTCACCAACAAAAAGGACAAAGCACAAAGTCCAAATTTTCAATTCATGAACAACGTTAAAAGAGAGAACACTTATTTAACATTTCAAGTTAATCCCACCTCGAAGTCCCAAATCATTTATAATTAGCTAGCAAAATTTTCACATGTTTCCTTTGGTGTAAAGTGAACCAACACAATTGAGTGGCATTAGCTAAATTCCAATCACACCAACCTTTTGATCTCAAGAGTTGTTGAACTCCCTTGCGAGAAACAAACCAAGGTTTTTATTTTTATTTTTATTTATTTTTAATATACTATTTTTTTCTTTATGTGGGCTGTGCAATGCTTAGCTCCATTAAGCTTTCTAATTAACCCATATAGCGAGTGTTAGGCTAGCGACTCTCAAACCAAAAAGGCTTTAAGGCACTAGGTGTAGAGACACCCCTAAGAGCTTACTAACTCGAGTTAAAAAGGCTACGAAACTAAACTAGCCACACAAAATTATTCACACCCAGAACTTCACCGTTTGACGCAAACACTCACTGCTGATTAGGCAAGAGGCCCGGTTACTAAGTAGAAGCTTGAGTAGAACACTATTATTTCATGAACCTTTTTTTTTTTTTTTATAATAAACCAAGATGAGTCAAAAGCAAGGTCGTCCAAGTTTACCAAAGACAAAAGATTAAGCACAATTGGTTTTTAACTTTATACCCCACAAAAGGTGTTAGTGTGCTTGTGTAAATTGTCAAAGTATAACTCATGAATCATCCACTAACTAGAAATAAATGAAAAAGACACATAAGTGGGATAATTATCATATAATTCATATGTTCTCAATCTTAAAATCATTCATGAATATCAAATAAATCTAAGTGCAATGTAATCTTGTCACAGACAGACTGTGAAAAACAAACAACACAGTGCACTAACCTCATAAACAATTTTTTTTCTTCACACTTTTCAGTTTTTTTTAATATTTTTCTTTTTTACAATTTAAATAAATGACGAAAATAAACAAAAATAAACAAAAACAAAATACAAAAACAAAACCAAACCAAAAAATAAAAACAAAAACAAAAATGAAAGGAAAACTAACATGTTGCAACAAGAAAATAATACAATAAACACATCTTCTCCACCCCCAACCAAAGATTGACATTGTCCTCAATGTTTAAACATATAAGCATAATAAAAAGAAGAGGGTAGCGTTACCTGAGAATTGACATCCAAAGTGAAAGCCTGCAACGTGTTAGTGTAAAACGAAACAAAAACAGAAATGTCGAATTTTTTTTTTTCAAGTGAACAAAAATTTCTAAACTAATTATATACAACAGATGGAATAAGGGAAGTCCAATCAATCCTAGTAAACAGGTTTGTTCAAAGAAACTGTCTCATCTTCTGGAACACATCTCCCCAAGTAAGGTTTAAGTCGTTGGCCATTAACCTTAAAAATATTTCCATTCTTGGGATCCTCAACTTCAACAGTCCCATATGGGAAAACTTTTTTAACAATGAAAGGCCCTGTCCATTTAGTTCTTAATTTTCCAGGAAACAAATGAAGTCTAGAATTATACAAAAGAACAAGTTGAGAAGGCTCAAAATTTTTCCTCAAAATATTTTTATCATGAAAAACTTTAGTACGTTCTTTGTAAATTCGTGAGTTCTCATATGCATCATTCCTGACTTCCTCAAGTTCATTCAATTGGAGTTTTCTCAAGGTACCTGCATCTCCAAGACTAAAGTTAAACAATTTGATAGCCCAATATGCTTTATGTTCTAATTCAACAGGTAAATGACAAGGTTTACCATAAACTAGCCTATATGGAGACATACCAAGAGGTGATTTGTATGCAGTACGATATGCCCACAAGGCATCAGTTAGTCTCAATGACCAATCCTTCCGGGTTGGATTCAACGTCTTTTCCAAAATTTGCTTGATTTCCCTGTTTGCAAAGTTCTGCTTGGCCATTTGTCTATGGATGGTATGGAGTGGAAATCTTATGGGTTATCCCATATTTTTTCATCAAAGCTTCAAATGGTCGGTTGCAAAAATGTGATCCTCCATCACTGATGACCGCTCTAGGAATACCAAACCTGGACAATACATTTTCTTTCAAAAATTTCAAAACAGTTTTATGATCATTCTTCCGACATGGTATGGCCTCAACCCATTTTGAAACATAATCCACATCAACAAGGATATATAAGTAACCAAAAGATGGAGGAAAAGGACCCATAAAATCAATGCCCCAATAGTCAAAAATTTCAATAATTAAAATTGGGTTAAGAGACATCATATTACGTCGAGTAATTTTTCCCAACTTTTGACAACTTGGACAAGTTTTGCAAAATTCATACACATCTTTAAAAAGTCTAGGCCAATAAAAACCACATTGAAGAATTTTGGCCGAAGTCTTTTTGGAAGAAAAGTGACCTCCACAAGCCTCAGAATGACAAAAAGATATGACACTAAATATTTCATCATCAGGAACACATCTACGGATTACCTGGTCGGGACAATATTTGAAGAGATACGGGTCATCCCAAAAGAATTTTCTCACCTCAACCATAAATTCTTTTTATCTTGTGAGGTCCAATGAGGTGGAAAAAGACCTGTAGCAAGAAAATTCACAATGTTAGCAAACCATGGTAATGTAGAAACATTAAACAATTGTTCATCAGGAAATGAATCTTTTATAGGCAAATATTCATAAGGCTCCTCAAAAGATATCCTAGAAAGATGGTCTGCAACAACATTCTCCACTCCTTTCTTGTCCTTGATTGTAAGATCAAATTCTTGGAGAAGCAAAATCCATCTAATCAATCGTGATTTGGCTTCCTTCTTTGTCAATAAATACTTCAAGGCCGAATAATCTGTAAAAACAACAATTTGTGAGCCCAAAATATATGACCTAAACTTTTCCAATGCAAAAACTACAGCAAGCAATTCTTTTTCAGTTGTAGTGTAATTTTTCTGTGCACTATTCAAAGTTCTTCTTGTCTTTTCTTTGGCCTAGCACTGCACCAATAGCACCATCACTAGCATCACACATTATTTCAAACGGCATGGACCAATCTGGGGGCTGCATTACAGGAGTTGATGTTAGCATTTTAATCAATTTCTCAAATGCTTCTTGACATGCATAATTCAATCAAATTAGCATCTTTCTCCAAGAGATTATTCAATGGCCTTGCAATTGCACTAAAATTTTGTATGAATCTCCGATAAAAACCTGCATGTCCTAAAAAAGATCTAATATCTTTAACAGTTTTAGGAATAGGCAGATTAGCAATTAAATCAATTTTTGACTTATCTACTTCAATTCCTTTGTGAGAAACAATGTGTCCAAGTACTATGCCAGATGTGACCATGAATTGGCATTTCTCCCAGTTAAGCACCAAATTTTTCTCCTTACACCTGATAAGAACATTCTCCAAGTTAGATAAACAATCAGAAAATGAATCACCAAACACAGTAATATCATCCATGAAAACTTCTAAATATTTTTCTACCATGTCACTAAATATGCTTATCATGCAACGTTGGAATGTAGCTGGTGCATTGCAAAGACCAAAAGGCATTTTTCTAAAAGCGAAAGTTCCAAATGGGCAAGTAAAAGTTGTTTTTTCTTGATCTTCTAATGAAATCTCAATTTGATAATATCCTGAATAACCATCTAAAAAACAATAATACATATGCCCTGCAACTCTTTCCAAAATTTGGTCAAGAAATGGTAAAGGAAAATGATCCTTTTTTGTGACTGAGTTCAATTTACGATAATCAATACACATTCTCCATCCAGTAGTGACCCTAGTTGGTACCATTTCTCCATTATCATTTTCAACTACTGTGACTCCTGATTTTTTGGGAACAACCTGTGTAGGACTTACCCATTTGCTATCAGAAATTGGATATATGATACCTGCATCCCAAAGTTTAAGTACTTCTTTTTGCACAACTTCTTTCATTGTTGGGTTAAGTCTACGTTGAGCCTGCCTAATTGGTTTAGCATCTTCTTCAAGAAAAATTTTATGTGTGCAAACCAAAGGACTAATACCTTTAATATCAGATAAAGTCCATCCAATAGCAGTCCTATGATCTTTCAAAACGTTAAGTAACATACCTTCATGCAAAAGCTCTAGTTTAGACGATATTACCACAGGATAGGTCTCATCTTCTCCCAGAAAAGCATATTTAAGTCCAGTAGGAAGAGGCTTCAATTCACACTTTTGGGCTTCTTCTCTTGATGATTTTGTCTCATCACTCATAGTTGGCAGCTCATCATATTTTGGTATCCAACCATTATGTTCTTGTACCTGCGTAGAATCCAACAAAGAACAAAGATATTGTACTTCAAAATCTTGTGCAAAATTACAATCCCCATTTACTAAACAAATTTGCAATGGATCAGAAGGAAAAGAAGAATTAAAGCAATTTTTAACAATCGTCTCGATCATATAAACTTCTTTGTCATCTTCATTGTTTGCTGGCTGCTTGCATATGTTGAATATGTTGAGCTCCAATGTCATGTTCCCAAATGATAGTTGCATAAGTCCATTCCTGCAATTTATATGAGCATTAGATGTAGCAAGAAATGGTCTTCTAAGAATAACAGGAATTTGAGAATTAGAATACACAACTGGTTCAGTATCCAAAACTATAAAATCAACTGGAAAATAAAATTTGTCTACCTGAACCAGCACATCTTCCACCATACCTCTTGGGATTTTGACTGAACGGTCAGCCAATTGCAATGTTATTGAGGTGGGTTTTAATTCACCAAGACCCAATTGCTTATAAACCGAGTAAGGCAACAAATTAACACTAGCACCCAAATCCAATAAAGCTTGTTCAATGATAAAATTTCCAATAATACAAGAAATTGTGGGACAACCTGGATCTTTGTACTTGGGTGGAGTATTAGTTTGAAGAATTGCACTTACATTTTCAGTTAAAAATGCGGTCTTATCAACATTGTGCTTTCTTTTGATAGTGCATAAATCCTTTAAAAATTTTGAATATGAAGGAATTTGTTTTATAGTATCCAAAAGAGGTATATTGATTTTCACTTGTTTAAAAACCTCCAAAATTTTAGGATTTTGATTTTTCTTTCCAACCTTAAGTGCTTGTGGGAATGGAGCAGGAAAAGGGCACTTACCAATTTCAGAATCATTATTTTCTTTTTCATTATTTTTGGATTTTTCTGAATTCTTTTTATTTTCAATTGTTACTAAATCATATTTCCCAATTATTTTTCCACTACGAAGAGTAGTGATAGCCTTCACATATTCATGCTTATTTTCATTCAAAGAAGAAGAAGAAGAAGGGGTATTTACCTCTAACTGTGCATGTGGATTAGGTTGGACTTGAGAAGGAAATTTACCCTTTTCTTGAATTGACAGTGAAGAAGTGAGTTTGGAAAGAGTGCTCTTAATCTCACCAATGTCTTGTGCATTCTTTTGATTTGTGGCAGTTTGGCTTTGTATGAATTGCTTCATAACATCTTCCAAATTTGATGACGATGATTGTCCTTCCACCTGTGGAGAATAATAAAAAGAATTAGATTTTTGTTGAGGCACATTATTATTAGTATTATTTCTCCAACTGAAATTTGGGTGGTTTCTCCATCCTGGATTATAAGTTTCAGAAAAAGTGGATGGTTTTTTAAATTGATTCACAAAGTTTGCTTGATCATGCAACATTTCTCTGAAAGCTGGAAGTGTTGGACACTCTTTTGTTACATGTCCCATGACCCCGCAAACTTCACAAATCTCAAAAATTTCTTGACTTGCAATTGAATTAACTTTTTGAGGCAATTTTGATTTTAGAGTTTCAACTTCCCTAGCCATTGTTGCCAATTGAGCTTTGAGACTATCTTCCTCCTTAAGGTGATAAATACCGCCGCTAGAAGGATTAATGGAAGATTTTGCCTTTTGGGAATTAGGCTCAAATGTGTTGGGAGTGCTCCAAATCTGAGATTTCTCTGCAATTTCATCAAGAAAATCAAAAGCATCTTCAGGATCTTTATACATAAAATTTCCATTGCACATCATCTCAATAAATTGTCGATCTTTAGGTGTTAAACCATCATAAAAATGACTTACCACCCTCCATCTTTCAAAACCATGGTGAGGACATAACATTAACAAATCTTTAAATCTTTCCCAAGCTTGAGGTAAAGACTCAGTATCTTTTTGAGAAAATGTGGTCATCTGTCTTTTCAAAGAATTTGTCTTTTGAATTGGGAAAAATTTCTTGAAAAATTCAGTTTGCATTTCAAGCCATGTTCCAATTGTTCTTGGCCTTAGAGAATAAAGCCAAGTTTTCGCTTTATCTTTCAAGTGAAAATGGAAAAAGTTTTAGCAAAACTGTATCAAGCCTACACCCTTGTGTTGGAAAAGTTTCACAAACTTCCTCAAACTCACGCACATGTGAATATGGATTTTCAAATTCCATTCCATGAAAAGTTGGTAAAAGTTGTATCATGCCCGGTTTAAAATCAAAAGTTTGACCATTCAACGGAAAAATGATGCAAGATGGCACACTTGTACGAGCAGGATGCAAATAATCATGTAATGTCCTAACAAGTGGATTCTCATCATTATGAACACTATGATTCTCATCATTATGAACACTATGATTATCTTCATCATTTTGGGGGCCTTCCAATGCATTATTATTATTATTATTCTCAGCCATTTGTGATGAAATTTGGTCAAATTGAGGTTTCTTTGCAAATCTACCAAACCGATCACGATATCTCATAAACAAAATAAAGAAGTAACAAATAAATAAATAAAATCTAAACTAATTTTTTTAATTTTTTTAATATTAAAAAAAACTAAGACAAAAACAAACAAAAAACAACAAAAATAAAAACAGAAATGAAAAATTGAGTTTGATAAGCCTTACCGAATTAGCTTTGGAAACTACAACCGCAAACCTTAACAATGAATTTCCTTGTGCTACTTTTCGCTTCACCGCTCCCGGCAACGGCGCCAAAAACTTGTTGCATCTACCCAAGTGCAAGTAGTCACACGTAGTAATAATCTTGGAAGTCCAAGTATCGTATCCTCAAGGAGCAGGTAGGCAAATATCTGCACACAAAGAAATAATTAAACGTACCACAATAAAAGTGACAAGCAAAATGGAAAAGTAATTTGATTTGATTGTTGTGGAAAATTGAGTTTAAAAATGAAATATCAATAATGGAAATGTTGAGGCATCAAGGTTCAATTCTTTAAACAAAATATGTTTCATGCTCTTTAATCCAAATTATAACTCGATTAAAATCATCATTGAGAAACTTTAACCGGAAGATAAAGAAATTAAAACCAATTTAATTTTTCAATGTAATCTTTTATTAATGATTGTTCAGAAAATGGAGTTGCTTAATATCTACTCTTTTAATTTAAAAGCATGCCAAGTCAGTTCTTAACAATGAGAAAAATATAATTGAACTCATGAAAAGATAATAGCACTTAACATCAATCAAAATAAAAGGATATGAAAATATTGAACAACCAAAAATAAAAGAATTTAGCAATTCATACCGTATATTGGATTAAATAACAATTCACAAACTTACTCAAAGAACATTCCTTTAGCCTTAGCTAGAGTTCTAGCAACTCATTACAAAAGAAAACATAAACTAAATGGATAAAGAAATCTGTCGTAAGGGTGCCCTTGCCAAATAAGTTGATGGGTGATTTATAGTAGTCAATGAGGTGAGTGGGAAGTTAATACATTCATGGTGGGTGATGAAGGATTTAATTGAGGGATTAATTGGATTAAACATGTGTTGATGGTGAAGAGTTAGTGGAAAAGAAATAACGGTGAGGTAAGTGGGCGTTAAATGGCTATGAATGACATAAAATAGGCTCTTTAGCTTCAACGGTTTTGTCTTCTCTTCTCCCTCTTTACTTCTCTTTATAATCACAATAATCCCACAATCAATTCTTCAATTAAATCTGCAGCATTCTCTTCACACCTAGCTTGAACTTGGACAAATGTATGTCTTCATCTTTTGGCTTTCCAACTTCCTACAGAAAATAAATTCACCTAATAAGTTCGCCAAATTAATATAGAAAATTCATAAATCCAGTTGGTGAGAATAAAATATAACAACAAGTGAAATTATATTCATTAAGCCAAAATTATATCATAAAGTCTCCAAAATAATAGTAAAAAGATGTAATTTGAGACTCTCATCAAACATGAGCTTTATGCTTTTCAAAAAAAAGAAAAAAGAAGAAGGGGAATTGGGTACTTAAACTTGATGACGGTGCATGACTAAAACAGAATAGAAGAAGTGCGGAGAGATGATCATTTCGATGTTTCCACCACGCGCTAAGCGCCATTCTCAGTCGCTCATTTGTCAAGGAGAAGGTCTCGTAGCTTACGACACTGGCTTTCCAATTTGTGTTCCTTAAGACTCAACGCATTTACAGCAACTCTTGCTTAAGGGGATCGGGCATGCATCTTTATGCTACAAGCAGCTCGTGCTCTGAAAACAATGTGTCATATAACTTCTTCTAAGTATTAAGTGGGAAGTCTACGCGAGGTCCTAATAAGACGCTTGCTCAAACCCTTTCAGCACACTACCCCATTCGTGATGCTGCAGGGGTATTGAAAAAATCAAGAAGCCGCCGGAAACATGTCTTTTTTCTATACATCACCTAGAAATGAGAGTAGCCTCAAAAGCTTACTCAGTGCCTATGATCAAGTCTTGGCAAGTGTTTCTAAGCTATGAAGGTAGTCGTCCCTCCTTCAACCCATTGTGCAAGGGGAAATAAGCCATCACTCATCACAAAGATCATTGTGACTTAGTGCTTGAATCTCTCCAAGAATTGTCAACAAAGAATATGCTGCAAAAGGGCAAAGTACAAAGTAAGTTCTTTGTGTTAAAGCTAAACAATCTCCACACTAGCATGGAAACAATATAAAATTCACATGCTAAGCAAAGCAAGCTATTTCATGCCAAGCGAAATGCATAAACAAAAAAACAAAAATTCGAAGCATCATGCAATCTATTACTCGAGCTCATGACAAGCAAAGTTCTCATTTCATGCTCAATCAATCATTCTAGCAGACTTTTTTTTTCTTCACAAAGCAAGTGTTACAAACTGAACACTACTTACCTCCTAGTAACCTTTTCCACACACAAAAAAATCCCGATGAGTTACATGGCATTCTCACAAACCCATCATACACATGTTTATATCTATCCCTATAAAGCCAAAAAATAAATAGTTATCCATGTCCAAGCTCTAAGCTCATAAAAAAAAAAAAACCAATAGTGCTTTACTCGAGCTTTCAACAGCCTCTAATCCTATGTATTAATCATGCGGTTACAAGCATACACTCGTGATGCATATAGTTCAACAACAATCAAAAAAGGCGGTCAAGAATGTAGCACACACGAAATATACGCCAAGCATGACAAGTTAGGCTCACGCCAGAGGAAACGCTTAAGCAAATATCCAAGCAGCATGCAATTTATCCTTGGCAAGCAAAATTCTCAAGCAATTCCCATGACAAGCAAATTCTCCCTTAAAATGCAAAAGGATTCAAGCATTGCAGAGCATGCATTCTGTCAATTTCTATTTCCACAACATGAGGGAAAAGTCTAGATTTAATCAAGCATGTGTCAAGCAAGCCTAGGCCAAGATATCAGTCTATATCTATTCCTACATATTTAAAAAAGAATGACATGAGATTACAGCAAACGAGCAGAGCTATTTACCAAAAGATCAAGACAGAGGTCTAGATGAAGCTGACGTGCTCGAACTTCCAACAAGATGGAATGCGAAAGGCTTCAAAGACCTTCCCGCCTGTGCAAAGATGTACACACCTACATAGAAAAAGCGCATCGTGCAAAGTTCAACCTTTTCACCAGCTCAAAATGGGCCAACACTTGATAAAAAGGGGGAAGAAAAATGGAGAAAAGAAAAGGATGCAATCCATACCAACAATTTCTTCTCACAAAGTTCGCACTGTTCTAGCAGCTTGAAAAAAAGAAAGAAATCAAAAAGGAGATAACCCCAAAAGCTGACGCAAACCCTTCCTTGCTAACGATTACTCCAATAAAAGATGGATGAGACAAAAGAAGTGGGTGCTTGGCTGCCAAAACAAAGAGCAAAACACGTGGGCATGAAGAACCCAACAAACCCATCAATATATTCAAGAAATTCCAAAATAAAAGGGCATACCTTATTGATCCCTCAAAGGATAGCCTCATATGCACCAAGAAAAAAGGAATTGGGGATTTTTGAAGAAAATTCTGCACAGAGACAATCTCTTCCAGCAACGGCAAGCAGATTTCTTCAGATAGGGAATGACGGAGTCGGGTTCGGCTCAATCCTTCTAGCGGCTTAAAACCGATGGTTGTTGCCTGATCTCACTCTTTCTTTCTCTCACTCTGAGTTCGTTGGAAGAAGGAAAGAGAAAGAAAAGGAAAGTTGTAAAAAAGGGTTTACTCTGGCGTGCGTAAAGGAGAAGGAAAAGAATGAAGAAATAATAAATAGTAAGAAGGAGGAAGTTGGTATTTGGGAAATCGCAAATAACTGCTGGAGCTTCTGAGTTTGATTTTGGGTCGGGATTAATTATTTGGGCCATTCTAGTACTTATCCATGACCCTAATAATTAAGGGGGCTAATGTTGAGACCCAAAAAAGTCCATGGTTAGGCCCAAATAAGTTTTCGGTCCAATACGATACTGTATTAAGAAAAGTCACATATCGTAGTATACGAAAGCTCGTTATATACAAGTCATAGTCCATGTGCCATGCTAAATAAATAATTTGCCATGCCAAGGACTGAAATAATATTATATAATACAAGCCCATGCTAAACTAAGCACCGTGTCCCTCTTCAAGGACGATAAAATTGAAGCACGCCAAGCGACATGCCACGCCAAGCAAGGAAATATTATTCCGCACCCAATCACGCCACAAGCTTAAGTGAGTCCTAAACCACTCAAATACCCAGGGCTTTCTTGAGTGGGCTGTGGTATGGATGATAATAAATTGTCATGAGGACCATTGATAGGTCGAGAAATGGAAGTCTCGGGTTGCTTGGGAGCCTTGGGACTCAAGCCCATTTCATAGGCTCAAACATGTCGGTGAGCACAAGAGAGAAAATAATAGCTCATCACTCCAAACAAAAAATAACCCAACACTTGATAAAGTTAGCCCATTTATTTGATAGATCAACATTTTGTCTTAGAAGGCCCATACAATTAGGACAAAGAGACAGCAAAACCCCAACAGCTGGATAGAAAACTAAGCTACGGGTGAAAATTGAAAGGTCATGTGTGCAGAGCTGCTGGGAGGCTCCAACACGTGGGAAGGAACAAGTTTCAAGTAAGAAACACGCAGCGAACCAAAAGATATTGGCGCGCAAGGAGCCACTCTTTGAACCAGCATGTATACAAATTTCTTTCCTTCATTAGATCTGACTATGAAGGAGGAAATGAAATAGAGGAAACGGAATATCTGAAAATAGGAATTCTTCACTAGGGCAGCTGCGGGAAAGGGACCTTGAGCTCCCAAAATCCCTAATTTTGTGCAAAGGAGCAGAGTAGATTTGATCAAAATAAAATGATTGAAGGGATGATGGGAGAAAGGAAGGGAAAGACTTGGCAAAATAGGATAGAAGCTTTTAGGATTTCTTGGGAAAGAATGACTTCAGCGGCTATAAATAGGGCATCTTCTACCCAACAAACATCATCCACAACCAGAGAGTAAGCTTCATCTCTTACTTCCAAAACCAGCAATTTTCATGCTTAGCTCATCTTCTTCGTCCTTAGTTTTCCTTCTTGGCAAGTTGTTCTAACACTTGACAGAGGTTTCTGTCAAGCTGTTGGAAAAGCACTTAAGCCACTCTTTTCTCTCTTTCCCTTATTCTCAACCAAACCTTTCTGCAAAACCCTTTTCTCTTCTACCCTAATACCCCATCTTTCCCCTAGGAACACTTAATTTTCTCTTTAGTGCTAAACTCATTACAACTTTGCTCACATGTCACAAGCCTCTCATGTCAAGTTAAGATTCTACCTATAAGCACTAAGAATTTATTTGTAAACAGCCATTATTTTTGTTGGTGAAGGTAACCAAGGTGTTTCCTAAGGTACTATCATTTCGAAACATTTTGGGATCTGGTCTTTGAACTTAGACACAGGGAATATTTTCTTCAGTTTGCTCCTTACGGTAGCCCAGCTCCATTTGTAGCTGCGAGAAGAAAAAAGGCCTCTACACTATCTTCCAAATTAGGAAAAGTCAATAATCACGAGCAATCAATGGAACTTCTTGGGAGCAAATAGATATGGTGGTACTGATTAGACGGGGGTGGTTGCAGCATATCTTAGGTAGATCAAGGGAAGTGATTTTCACACTTCCCTTTTATATCCATCTAGCCATTCTTTTATCATCACTTGTCTTTGTCATACTCTTAAAACTCAGATTATTCTGTAATAAACGTTGCAATTGATTTGCTTAGGAGAAACTTGTCCAACTAGTTGACAAATGGTGAAAATTACTTTCATATATACCTTTTTTAAAAGGGGTGTTTTTTGGGGTTAATTTCAATTCAGTACCCTGAACTCTTACCTTTCAGGCACGTTTGTCCATACACTCTCAATTTTAACAATTTCATACCCAAAACTTTTCAATTTTTTGCCATCTGGTTCCGGCATTAACTTGGATATCAAAATTTCCGTTAATTGATTGCGTGGCAGGCGTGGGTCTCACATATCCGTTTATTTCAATGTCAGTTGAAGAGTATTTTCAAATAATTGGTGTCTTCTCGCCCATGAAGAACACATTGCACACATTAATACCAGACCCTTTTTTTCTTTTTCTTTTTAATAACAAAATACCCTTCAACTAAATTGAAATAAGTAAATGGATGAGACCCAGGTTTGTCACACAAGCAATTAATGGAAATTTTGATGATGAAGTTAACGTCGGAACCAGATTGCACAAAATTAAAAAGTTTATGGTATGTAATCGTTAAAATTCAGAATGCAGAGGCAAACGTGCCTTAAATATAAGAGTTCAGATTACTAAATTAAAATTAAACTCTTTTTTTTTTGGGTACAATTTGAAGTAAATTAGAAGCAACCAACCAACCCAAAGTCACATGAAAGTAATTCCCTCACAACTTAGAAGTCAGGCGCTTTTTAACTCCAAGCCAAACCAGCAGAAATTATAGCCTTCTTCTTTGGCGCAAGAAATGATTGTTGGCACGCACCAGCAGCATGAAACTTGTGGAGGGCGACGAGCTCTGCAAAAGAAAGGGTTGATTGATTTCATTTCTTTAAAGTTCAAAAAACAAAAAAACTAAGCAGCAGATTTTGAATCTAGTGCGCTCCAACGTTCAAAGTGCAACTAGGATCCTCGTGATCATCAAACGCTCACCTATGCCTTGTTTTTTTATTAATGATTAATGGAAAATTATCAGATGCAGCAAACTTGTATGATATGTCTAATTAGGATACATGCATATTTAACATTGATTGTTTCTAGTACCTGAAACTAGTTCTGAGAGAGTTTTAAACATCCATGAGCACTCTCTCCATTTTAAGATTCTAAACAGTTTCTGGAGTCTTGGTTCTGGATCATTAGAAGAAATGAATTAAATCTCTACCTAATTCGGTTAGTTTGTAAACTTATAGTCAAACTTATTAATGAGATATGTTCACATCCTTCCTATAAAGATAGGTCCGCATATATGCCATACTTACATGGATTGCTTATAGGTTTGTATTGGTTTTGTTATATTGCACATTTTTATTTATATTTGCATCTGCGTGTATATATTTATTGGAAATACAAGTTTAAGCATTAGCATAGTTCTAAATGATGCTTCCACATTTTTGGTAATGGTGGTGGCAACGGCATTGGTGTTGCTGCTGTTTTCGAGGACAAATGAACAATATGAATAACCGATAGAACGTCGAAATTGTTCAGGCATCTTTTTTTCAAAGATATTGATTAGCCATCTAACTATACATAAATGTACTACAAATGTGTTCGATGAAAACCCTGGCATAATGTTAAATAAATGTCAAATCGAATAAAAACCCTACATGTGCATTTAGAGCATTTCCAGCAAGTAGCCTAAGGGGAGGGTTGAAGGTGGGGAATCCAAAATGGGATTTCCAACAACAAAGATCTGCCAGGGCAAGGTGGGGCCCATTACAGGCTGGCCCGAGCGCCAGGGCAAATGATGTCGACGTCACGACGACGCCGATGTTGGAGTTTAAATTTTTAACATTGGCGCGTGCATTGCAAGCGCCAACGTTAAAAATTGATGCGCCTACGGTGCCCTCAACGGCTCTCTTCCACGCGGCTTCTTCTAGGCTATCCGATCCACTTTTTCCAAAATCCAACGGCAGCCATTTTTTCCGAATAAAAATCGAAATTGCCGCCCCAACCGCTCTCTTCCATGTGGCTCCTTCTAGGCTCTCCGATCCCCTTTTTAGCAATCCAATGGCAGCAAATTTTTTGCCCAATAAAAAAATGAAAAAAAATTGAAATTTGTTTTAAAAAATACCCAAAAAATACTGAAATTTTTTCTATAAATACCAACCGATACTCTTCACTTTTAACACCAACTCCTCATACATTTTCTTCTCCTTCTATTATTCTTTCTACTCAATATTTTTCACTTTCAAGTTGTTTTTTTCTCTATCATATTATGAGTTCTTCTAGTGAAACTGGAGGAGGGGCATGGAGCATGATGGAAGATGTTAGCTTGTGTGAGGCTTGGCTCCACGTTAGTCATTGTCCCATAACGGGCAATAAGATCAAATTCTGTCATATGTGGAAAAAAATTCATCAGGAATTTTGTGAAAGGGTAATTGGTTCGACAAGTACGGATCAGACATTATCTAGTAGGTGAAAATTCTTAATAAAGAGCTGGGAAAATGGAGAGATGCCTTAGGCAAAAGTGATGGACAACCATAGAAGCGGGGAAAACCTTAGCAATGAGGTAAATTATTTGTAATTTTTGTTTTATTAATTTCTATGTCATATTAAATTTTATTTAAATGTTTCTTGCAATTTATATATTTTGTGAATATTTCTTGTATTTCCAATATTAATATGAATGTTTCTTGCAATATTTATATTTTGTTTTGCATTTCTAATAAATTGTTAAAGTTTCTTGTGTTTCCATTATTTTTTTTTAATACTTGTTGCATTGCCAATATTTTTTAAAGTTTCTTGTATTTCCATTATTATTTTTTATACTTGTTGCATTGCCAATATTTTTTAAAGTTTCTTGCATTTCCATTTTTTTTTTTGTATAGATTATGCAAGCACAAATGTTTTTTGATGCTACTGGGCAAGGCAAAAAAAGTTTCAACCATACCCTATGTTGGGAAGTGATGAAGAATTGTAAGAAATTCCAAATTATTCCATCAGGTCCGACGGTAGTGTTGAACGAGATGCCACTCCATGAGACACCGGCATCGGATTCACCTATGGATCCCCGATGAGTCAAGACTCATCTATCGAAAATGGAGCATAGGCCTATTGGGAGGAAGGCGGCGAAGGCGAAGAGAGGGAGTAATTCTACCAAGAAACACATCTAAATATTTGGAGGAGCTTTCAAAGATGCAAGCCATGAGAATTGAAATGGACATGAAACAACAAGAGCACGATAGGGCAATGGAAGTAGAATATGCAAAAGAAAGGGAGTATGTACGCTAAGAAAAGATTGGAAAAAAATGATCAAAAAACCATGGCTATGGATACAACTCATATGAAACAAAACAATTTTGGAAGTTAGAACGAAGGGATGTTACGAAGACTTTTTCGTGAGGACCTAGCAACACAGATTGGTTAAATGATCAAAACCATTAAGTTAGTTTGCTTGCCTTTCATTTCATTGTATTTTTTGTTTAGTTTAAAAAATTAGTGGTAATTCATGTATTTTATTTTATGTGTTGTATTGATTTTCTTTTAGTGAATGAAAAAAATATTCAACAAAATTCCTTTTTATTCAAAACATTCCATACATAAAAAGCAAACCACAACCAAAACATAAAAAATAAAACGAACCACAACCAAAGCATAAAAAATAAACAAACCACAACTAAAGCATAAAAAAACAACAAAGCATAACTTAAAATACAACATAAACATAATACATTAAAAAAACATATTCACTTCACTTCATTGTCCTTCATTGCCTTTCACCGCCCACAAATGCTCCATCAAGTAAACTTGACGGTGTTCATAAATATACGACGATTGCATCTCCGTGTAGCGCTCAATCATACAATGCATGAAACTACCATATCTAACCAACGGATCATGCTGCACTGGTTCTCCATTTGGCCCCATAGGTTTTTCATAAATTCGTGTTAATGTCGTGTTCATGGGATCTGGTTCATACACTTCATTAGCATCGTAATCATACTCATCTTCCACAATCATGTTGTGGAGGATGATACAAGTCATCATTATACTCCTAAGCACCTCCTCATCGAATAGACGCGCAGCGCCCCTAATAATTGCCCACCGGGCTTGAAGGATACCAAAGCACCTCTCCACATCTTTTCTGTACCCCTCTTGATAGGCAGCAAAAAAAATTTCCTTATGGGATCGGGGATGTGGAATTGATTTCACAAATGTTGTCCACCTCGGGTAGATACCATCAGCTAGATAATACCCGGTAGACGGAATTATTAATTTGATATGTGATAGTTGGGCCTTCACCTCTCGAACATCATTGAACACCGGGATTGACCGGGACGTTCAAATCGTTTTGAGAGCCGCAACTCAAAAAGGTGTGCCAAACCCATGTATCAAAACCAGACCGCCGAGGATGATGCTTTTACGCCCTTTCGATTGCCATAATCCCTTGCCAGCTTGAAATTTTTCCATTGCCAATGCATGCAGTCAATGCTACCAATCATCCCAGAAATCCACGAGACTCACTTTTTGTAGAAGCCGTTGTAGGTCCTCAGGCGTAGGTCTCGCAGTAGTCCAGTGTCTGAGTTTCCATTGCATCACAAAATCACACCAAGCTCTCCAAAATAGTGGACTTCCCCATCCTGGCAATCTCATTCACTTGATCAGCAGATGACCCATACGCTAACATTATATCACAATGTGAACTTTTGCTCGGGAAGAAGCCCCAAATTTCCAGCATAATTTTTCTTTTGAACAAAGTAGTCATCATAATTGCAAATATCATGCATGACTTTATTGAATAAATGGGGTTGCATTCTATATCTTGCTAAAAAATGAACATCAGAGTACAGAGATTGTGGGATAAAATAATCTTCCAAAAGATTCTTACCCGAGAATATCTATGTCTATCCACATTCGGTGCCCGCCTTCTCGTGAACCACAACGGCTCTAGTTTTCTTCCTCCAACAAAGCAACGGCCACACCAAGTTGCTCATCTAGTTCTCTCTGCGCCCTTTTGCTTGCAGCTCTTCTACGCATTCTTGCTCGCATTTCTCGCTCTTGCCTCTCCAAAACCTCTTCCATGTCTGACATTGAGAATGGAGAATGAAATCTAAAATATGATAAATGAAATCTAAAATATGAGAAATGAAGATGTAGAGAAGATATGGTGTATGAGGTATGAGTGAGCCTCTGGTTTTATAAAAAATTTAGGCAGATAGAGATGACATGTAATTTTATAGGATGAAAATCTTATCTTAAATTTGAAATTCACATGAAATTTGAAATTTGAAATTTATCTGGAATTTGAATTTTGAAATGTATCTGAAATTTGATATTTTGAATGTATCTGAAATTTGAATTTTAAAATGTATCTGAAATTTGAAACCGAAAATCTTATTCGATATGAATAGTATTGAACGTAGGAACCAAAAATCTTATTCGAAAATATTATCCAAATTAATTGTTTAAGTAAACAAAGTTGTGAAAAAAACAAATAAAGAATAGTATTTGCCAGTGGCCTAAACTACTAAACACACTTTCTTTAGGCAGCCACTATTCACATGAATAGTAATCCTAGACTTATCTTGCTAACTGGACATGCTTTTAGAGAAACACTGCGAATAGATTTTACTTTAGATAAATACATGTTAAAATGGAATCTATTTGATAAATACATGTTAAAATGGATGTTATCGGACAGGGCAAAACGACAATACCAAGTTGAGTTGAGAGTTGGCCCCTCCCTCCCAAAATCCAAATGTTGAAGTCTCTTTCACCACAAATAAATTCTGAACTCATCCTCATATCATGTAAACACAAGATAAGGCAAATCAAAAGGGCTTGCATTGCACCCACCCAATCCCAATGTATCATTCATAATTTGTACAGTACAGATGCCATTTTTGAGAATTGATGAGAGTTTGTGAAATCTTGGGTTGCATTGCAATAAATGGATTATAAAAATAAGCAATTAAGTTAGTTTACTAAAAAAAAATTTAATTACTAGCCTATTATTAATTATTATATATAGCAAAGATGAGAATGGTGATGAGAATCCCGAGCCACAGGGCCAGCAGGGGTGTGAGCTTTCTTAACCTGGTTCAGCAGCTTGTGTACCTTCCAGCAGTTTTATTGTCGTCAATTGGTGCCTCTGCATCCATCACCGTCCTAGCGTCGTCGTCATCATCAGAAGCAGCAGCCGCATCAGTGAGGATGAGCCAGAGTGAGCCTCCCCTTCCCCCTCCGATGGCGAAGAAGGTGGAGCATAAGATGGAGATGTTCGGAGACGTGAGAGTGGACAACTACTATTGGCTTCGAGACGACTCTCGCTCCAACCCCGACGTCCTCTCTTACCTTCAACAAGAGAACGCTTACACCCAATTCCTCATGTCCGGTAGGTATCCACCTATCTGTTCTTTCCATCTTATCCCTTCGTTTCCCGTCTCATTTGTCTTTGTTACTTGTATTCAACTATTAATTGTCTGTATTTCGACTTTGATTTGATCTTCACTCAACAGCCTTTAATCTATTACTTGCAAAACTTAACCAACACACACATGTTCTTATAAATAAAATGCAATTATTTTGATTTTTGATTTTGTTTGCTTGTTTCTAACTTTAGTAGCAAAGCAATGTAATTTTATTTTTAATTGATTTATTTACATTAGGAACTAAGAAATTTGAAGATGAACTGTACGCTGAGATTAGGGGGAGGATCAAGGAGGATGATATATCTGCACCTGAACGAAAAGGCCCCTACTATTACTATCAAAGGACTTTGAAGGGTAAGGAATATGTTCAGCATTGTCGCCGCTTAATACCCAACTTTGAGGCTGAGGCCCCACTCTCTGTATACGATACAATGCCCACCGGACCTGATGCTCCTCCCGAGCATGTAATCTTGGATGAGAATATTAAGGCTCAACATCATGACTATTATAGCATTGGTGCTTTTAAGGTAACCACAACAATGGTGTATATGATTATAACAGATATTGCAGTGGTTTCTTGTTTGATTATACAAAGTTCTCCACTTTGTTGTAATTGCTTCTTCAGGTTAGTCCAAATAATAAATTGGTGGCATATACAGAAGACACCAAAGGAAATGAAATTTATACAATTCATGTCATTGATGCTGAGACAGGTGCTCCTGTGGGACTGCCTCTAGTTGATGCAACATCCTATCTTGCATGGGCTGGTGATGAAGCTTTAGTTTATATTACAATGGATGCAACTCTCCGGCCTGACAAGGTTTGATTCTACTGCTTCAAGCCCTCTGCTTCTCATGTCACGGCATGTTTCACACACCCACTTCGCCTGCATGTTCAATTCTTTGTGCCATTAATTTTTGAGTTGTCATTATTCAAGGACTAGAGAGCATTATAAGATATTTAGCTATCTTATTGGTGTTGAAGATCTTCATGTTCAGGTAAATTTTAGAATTTAGCAACTTACCAGTGGTTCTGTTACCGCGCTTCCCCCCATTTGTTTACATCCTATGTATGAGGCTCTCCTGTGTTTATTTTAGATAGTGTGCTCAATGACCACAGTCCCATGCTTTTACGTGAGAATACAAATGATTACATAATTTTTCATGAGAACTGGTGACAATGCCTCGTTAGGATGCATTCCTATATTTCTGTACAAGTCCTTTCTGTTTTCTTGCTGGTTTGTCTTGTTGCAGTGAGCCAGGAGGTCATGCCTTACCCCTGTCTGGCTCACTCACACAGAAGATAACTTTTACATGCATTCTGTTCGATCGTTTACTTTTATGAGTGAAGTGCTGCTTAATCCTTTTTGTTTAGCTTATAGCGTGTTTTCTTTTTAATAGGCATGGTTACATAAGTTGGGAACAGAACAGTCAAGTGACTCGTGCCTCTATCATGAAAAGGATGATATGTTTTCTCTTGACCTTCAAAGCTTCTGAGAGCAAAAAATTCTTATTTGTTGGATCTGAAAGTAAAATTACAAGATTCAACTTTTACCTTGATATTGCAAAGCTTGAAGATGGGCTTGTGGTTCTGACACCTCGTGTAAATGGCATTGATACATTTGTTAGTCATCGAGGAAATCATTTTTTTATAATGAGGAGAAGTGACAAATGTTTTAATTCTGAAGTAATTGCTTGTCCACTGGAAAATACATCTGAAACTACTGTTCTTCTTCCACACAGGGAAAGGTAATCATCAAATTTGGTAGTCGCATCCTCATTCATGACCTTAAAATGTTCATGAATTGACTTGTCATTTTAAAAATTTTAAGAACTATGAAAATTATGTCTTATGTCCTAGTTGTGGCATTATCAGCTTAAGTGTAAATTGAATGTGATATGCATGATTGAAAACATTTCATATCTAAATGTGATTTGCAGTATATTTTCTAGAAATGAAACTGAACTTTTTTCTGGAGCCTTTCTCTAGCTATTTTCCTTTGATGTGCTCTTTTAACTGTAAATAAGAGATATATAACAATGGATGGAGTTAGATGTGTTGTTCCGTCCTCCATGCCATATTGTCCAATTGCTGCTTATGCATTTGCATATTCATTCTAGAATTTTTCTCAGGGCGTGAAAAATCTTTGGCAATTTTTTGACCTTCACTATTTTTAGCAGGCACATTTTCTTTCTTATTTTAAGCATACTAATAAGAATTTTCTTCAGTGTAAAAATTCAGGATATACAACTTTTTAGTGATCACCTTGTTGTATATGAGCGTGAAGAGGGTCTACCAAAAGTCACTATCTATCATCTTCCAGATGTTGGACAACCGCTTAAAAGCCTTCACAGTGGTCAAGCTGTTAATTTTTTGGATCCCACATACTCTGTGGGTCGATCAGAATCAGAATTTTCTTCCAGAATTTTAAGATTTTCTTATAGCTCGATGAAAACGCCTCCATCTGTATATGATTATGATATGAAGACGGGCATTTCTGTTTTGAAGAAGATCGAAACAGTAAGTCGTTTTTATTGGCATTTCAAAGCTTGTTATTGGAAATTAAGATTTCGTTTATTACCTTTAATATATATACCTGGCCGCAGGGTTCCTTTGTGTGTGTATGTGTGTGTAAATGTGTTTTTGCGTGTGCATGAGTGTATGTGTGTGTGTGTTGTGTGAAAATGTTACCTTCTTTAGTGGTCGTATCTGTTTACTAATGCGAAGTTTATTGTAGGTCTAGGGAGAATGCTGGTTTTGCATGACATGATCATAATATTCACTCATATTATCTCGTTCTTATATTTTTGTTCTCTTTCATTTTCGAATACTCCATATACTGTTATGAATATATACCAACCAAGAAATTGTAGTTTGTATAAGGAAGCTAAAAGAAAGAACATAAGTTGGTTCAGTACGGTCATTGTTCAAAATTGTATAAACTTTACCCAACATAGTTTTTTTCTGAAAAAAGCAGGGGATGCAATTGGGTTTCTTATTAGTACGATGATGTGAGATTTTGTGGGGGAAATAGCAATGAAGTTCCAACCGCAGGAAGTTTGTTTACTGTGTAGAAGGACTATTTTGGTTTTCAAAGTTAAATATTTAAAGTGGAACTTTTACACATTTTCATTCCCATTTCATATACAGTAGTCATGGAATCAGATCCATGATATCACCTAACCTCGTACATGAGAGAGTTGGCAAAAAAGTTAGGTTGTATGGCATCTTCCTGAGTTATTTGATGCCTGGTCAAGTGTTGCCTTTTTCTTACTGTCAAATTAGACACAAATTTCAATATTGTAATTCAGAAGTATTGTTGTCAATTTTGTTTCTCAGGTTTTGGGAGGTTTTGAAGCATCAAATTATGTTACTGAAAGGAAATGGGCTAGTGCTCCAGATGGTACTCAGATACCAATATCAATTGTTTACAGGAAGGATCTCATAAAACTTGATGGATCGGATCCATTGCTACTCTATGGCTATGGCTCCTATGAGGTAACAAAAGATTCATAGATTAAACTAGGCACGAGTGATACATTTATATTTTTTTGTTTTTACTGCAATCATTATATTCCAAATGTGATTACATTGAGAAGCATGTCTTGTAGAAAATTTGCGAGATGTTTCAAAATACCCTTGAGAACTTCTAATTGGTCAATTAATCAAAGTACAGCCCTGAAATCTGAAGCCCTTAAAGATATGTAACAAGAGCCATCTTTGTGATTGCAGTCATTCCCTGCGTTATAGTACTAGAGATTAGCACCAAGATAAGTTTCTGAATTTTATATGTAACTGCTCTAGTCTTCCTTTTCAGCAACATTAAAGCCATACACCTCGGGAGAATCAGGAGTCGAGAGATGAGTCCTGATTCCCATTTCTTTTTGTCTGCCTTTTTTTAATGCATGAACATCAGATGTCTTCTTAAGAAGCTTACAAGTTTTCTTGTTATAGCCTTATAGCATCCGTTTGGATTAGTAATTAGCATGTAAAATTTTGTCCCTGGCCTATGATGCCTAATTCTGATCACAGTTCAGTAATTCCTGTGCATATACGTTGAAGTTTGTCAGTGGTCCTTTTGGCGTCTTTCTTCTACAGGTTTGTGAAAATCTTTAGAATCGTAACTTCTCGGTGAGAAAGAGTGTTAAGATCCTACTTAAAGCCAACATCTTGGGAGAAGGTGCTTTTTAAGGTTTTTGTTTCTGTGTTTCTGATGGATTTCTTGTCTACCCTGTTTTATAACTTATTTTTGCAGTAAGATTATTGTTTCCTACAAAAACAAAATAAAGATCCTAAGTAAAGCCACATATTATGCTTTTCAGAACCTTGAACTTCTTAATGTCGGGTTACTCTTCTGGCTTTGCTCCAATCACTCTGGTGTAACAACTTGCGGACTTTTGTCAAGATAGACTTTAGTCTAGCACATGTAAAATGCTGCAGGAGGCAATATCAAGCCATTGGGATTTTTTTTTTCTTCACTTGTATTCATTTCTCTCTCAATGACTCAGAGCCTTATCTTGTCAACAGGTCTGCATAGATCCCAGTTTTAAAGCTTCAAGGCTGTCTTTGCTGGATCATGGTTTTATTTATGCTATAGCTCACATTCGTGGGGGTGGTGAAATGGGGAGGCAGTGGTATGAGAATGGAAAGTTACTAAAGAAGAAAAATACTTTTACCGATTTTATTGCTTGTGCTGAGTATTTGATGGAAAAGAAGTACTGTTCAAAAGCAAGATTATGCATTGATGGAAGGAGTGCAGGTGGATTGCTTGTTGGTGCTGTTCTTAATATGAGGCCTGATTTGTTCAAGGCTGCTGTTGCTGGAGTGCCCTTTGTTGATGTTCTGACGACAATGCTTGATCCAACTATCCCTCTCACGACTTCAGAGTGGGAGGTATTTTTCTTTTCCTCATGAGATTCTTACATTGAAGCATTAACAAGGTGAAAGAAATGAAGAAGAAATTCCCTAGTAAAATTGTTTGTTATGAATGCAGAAATACTCTTGCTATGTCTATAATTGGTGAATTTTCTTGGATGCCATAGCTTGCATGTGATGAACATCTAGTTTTATGGACCATCACTTGGGCATTGTTAACTTAATCTCCTTAGGGATTTAATGATTAACTGGGGTGGATAATAATATAATGATCACATCATTTTAAACATCACATAAATGCAACACTAGTTAATTGATACTGTCATCAAACGCAACTTGTATCCTTGTATGGGTCAACCCGTACTTGACATCACGATTTTTCCTTGTTCTTTTCTTTTTTTTGCGCTACAAAATTTTTGGAGTTCTTCGCTTGAACTTTGTTTAAATCTGAGAAGCACGGAAACGGATACGGATACGGCGATACGATACGACATGACACGGGAATACGATAAATTTCCAAAAACTAGGATGGTCATGGATACGGTTATTAAAAATATATATTAACATATATTAATAAATATATATAACCTAAAATATATTTTAAATAAATTATATTTATAAATTATAAATATATTTTGGCAAACGGCGTCGTCACTTGAGATCAGTCTGACATCTTCTTCTTCTCTCCCTCTCTGTCTCTCTGTCGCTCTGTCTCTCTCCCTCTCTCTCCCCTTCCAGTCTGACATCTTCTTCTTCTTCTCTCTCCTCCCTCCCTCCCTCCCTCCCTCCCTCCCTCCCTCTTCACACGCAGCACCCAGGGGCTCCTCAACGGCAAACTTCGCCCGGAGGTTCGTATCTAAAAAGTCAGATACTCGTGTCTGGAATGTCGGATACTCGAATCCATTAGTCAACTAACGTATCCGTTGACTGCGATACGTATCCAATGTATCAGACCGTATCCGAAGCGTATCGTATCCAAACGAGTATCCGATACGGGATACGCCACTAAATTGGCGTATCCATGCTTCTTAGGTTTAAATATTCTTTGGTTTTCCAGATCTACCTAATTATATCCATTTGCCCCATCTTTATGATCTAAGGTGACTCTTGGTGACTGCAGTAAGCTTGCTACTATTTCTTTTCAAAATGTATGTTTAGATACTATTCACTGATATAATTTTGTTTCTGCAGGAATGGGGTGATCCACGTAAAGAGGAGTTCTACTTTTACATGAAGTCGTATTCCCCTGTTGATAATGTGAGAAAAAAACCTGTTCTGTACTGCTTTAATCAGTATCGTTATAACAAGTAAGCTAGAATAACCATAATTTGGTATCGTCAAGGTGATCATTTACAGACAACAGACAAATAGCCAAAATTAAAGACCTTTCTCTATTCTTCTGTCCCTGATAAAATTGCCAAGCACTAAGTCATGAATTGTAATACATTCCTAAAATATTTTTTACCTTAATGATCTAAGTTTGGCATTATTTAATGCAGGTTAAGGCGCAAAATTATCCAAACATTCTTGTTACTGCTGGTCTAAATGGTAGGCACAAGATCATAACACTTTTGCTTCTGCAATTTCAATTTCTTCATTATCTTGAAATAGTTAGCATTGCCATGAAAGATTGCAGGGTGCGCCCACAATATAGTTCGTTATTATCTTGAAATAGGAAATTCTCAGATAATTTCTTTATGTATATAATTAAAATCTATCGGAAGGCTTGCGGTCTGGAAAAAAGGAACCCTGTTTAAAAATATTAAGTCGTATTGTACCATGTTGAAAAAGTAGGGTGAGAATGTAATACTTTGATCTTAACTTTAACCGTAGAAGGTTTTAAATAAAGTCTAAGCCTAATCACAGAAAGAAAGTAAATCAAATCAAATCACTTACACGAGGAAGTTACTTTACACTGCTAAACAAATACTCACGTAGAATCCTAGTTGGAAATACTTTTATTCTCCAACAGAAACTGAGCACTGTTAAACACATTTGAATGTTTAAGTCAAATCATTATGTTTAGAGGACTTCATGGGTAGGGCTTATTGGATGTTGGTGGCTGATCCCATGGATGAGACTCAGCTGTGTAATGGAAAGAGGGAAATTTTAATTTCATATCTGATAATGCTTTTTTTCTCCTGGCATTCCATTTGAGACACTGGTTTATTGCAACAGATCCACGTGTGATGTATTCAGAACCTGCTAAATTTGTGGCAAAACTAAGGGATATGAAGACTGATAAAAACATCATTATGTTTAAATGTGAATTTGGTGCTGGCCATACTTCAAAGTCGGGAAGGTAAAATTCTTTTGGCTATAATTTCTGAAACAGAGTGGATTATTCATTTTAAATAAAATTTTATTATCCGTTCATTTTGGACGTAAATGCAAGTCACAATTTCACAAAGGTGAGAGGAACAATTGCTTATAATTAAAAACAGCGAGAACTCTATGGCCTTAAAGATCGTTGAAGTCTGAAGTATTTCCATGCATTCTCAGTAAGGAACTAATTTGTGTTTCTTCCCCTTTCTTGTTTGTTTGGTGCAGATTTGAGAAGCTTCAAGAAGATGCCTTCATATATACCTTCATTATGAAGGCTCTGGATATGGTTCCTGCCCAAGGATCTGGGTTGAATTAATTAGACTTGTTGACGCAGAAAAATGGTTCTGTAATTTTCCCGCGCAACTTAGTGATGAGATGTGATGGATCATGGGTGAAGGTGAGGACCTTCACCAAGTGTGTGAGGATTTGAGCAAGCGATAAGCATACAGAAGACAAGATATACGTGGTTCACCCTTCATGAATGGGCTATATCCACAAAGAAGTATATTCTCATTATTGTAATATTGTGTATTTACATTTGTACATGGGGTTGGACCCAAATTTAAATGTAAGAAAGGGGAAGGTCATGACTAAAGATCAAGCCCAGCCCAAAAGATCCTTTTCTAAAGGGAGAGTGGTCTCCTTTTATAAGTGAGGGGGAGCCTTCACTTCTTGTAATATTCCAATGTGAGACTCTTTGCTTCGCCTAGAGTTGCTTCTAGTTGCTTGGTCAAATATGGTATAAACAAGACTGCTCCAGGTAGGAGGATGTGGTGCAAATAATATAGGATTCACTTTTTTCTTTTTTTTTGGTCTAGTATGGTGATGTTGGAATCTAATCGGATTTCGAATCGGATTGGGTAAAAAAAAATTTTAACTCGGGTTGAGTGGAATTTCAAGTGCTCCGCTCCATCTCTGACCCGTTTACAGGCCTGCATTGGAGACTCTTGCATTTTTCTGTTGAATGTGACTTATTTTATGGGTAAAAGTTGAATGCTACATTATTAGAAGGAAATAACGACCAACTATAGGGAAGTGATTCTGCGTGTGCCAATCCAACTACACAAGCAAAACAACCATTTTCAAAAACTAGCAAGGTTGGATCAGTTCAGTTAGTCATACATACTTATTGGAGGAGAAAGCCATAAGAAATTAAACGTTCAACTGAACAGAAGGTGAAATGGGCTTTATATTCAGAGTTCAAACATTTCATTTCCAGTTCAACCCTTCCCTCGGTGTATGTATCGGTTGCTTAGAATACTCTTTCCTTCTGACCCAAAAAAAAGTAAAAAAATAATCCTCTTACCTGCCAGTCCTTTTAATCCTCTACAATCCAGAGTTGTGAGGGTGAGTTATCCTTGCACCTCTCTAAAGTTTAAATTTATTTATAATTGGCTTATTTTTATTTATTATTTATTTTGGGTGAGGATTGAACGAGGGTTGAAGGTGTTTGGGATATCACTTTTTGTTATCCTGGCCAATGATGCAATGGCACGTGAGATAATTGTTCTACGTGTCGTCGTATTAATGGCTGGTGATATCACCGTTACAATGGCTGGTGATATCACCGTTACAAGTAAGTTTTTAGGGTTTGTGTCACCAACACCATCCGCGAAGTAGCAGGGATAGCAAAACAGTGAACCTTGTTACAAGTATGTTTTCCTGGTTTGTGTCACCATCTATGAAGTAGGAACCTTTTCCAGACTGCATTGAGTCATCAACAAAAGCTAAGGCGTAAATCCCGACAAGCAAAGTAACAAACAAAACAGAACAGATACAAAACAAAAACAAAACCTGATCTCTCATCTCTTCCCAACAACAGAGCTTTCACAAGAACGGAGTCTTTTTACGTCTCTCTCTCTCTCTCTCTCTCTCGTTGTATTGTAGCTTTTCCCTTGGCTTGATTGCTGATTAGAAAGAATTTAGATTATCCAATCAAATTTATAGAATTGAGCAGCAGCAGCAATAATGCCATCTTCATCGCTTCGATCTTCTTCGGAGTCGGAGCAGCAGCCAGGAGTACCTGCAAAGGCTCTTCGACTCGGCCCGCCCCTTCCTCCGTGGCGAGCTGGAGGCGATCGACGAGAATTTGCCTTCACTTGTGGGTGTGCTGCACTCAGTTCGAGCAGGTGAGTGCTGGCACAAGCATGGCACCTTTCTTGAACACCTGGTTGGTTGACATATACCGCATTCTTAAGATACGGAAAGCCCAAGATTCTGTCTGCCTTTGCGGCCTCTTTCACTCTGCTTATTCCAGTTCCTATGTCAACCTCGCCATATTTGATCCCTCAATAGGCCGTGAAGTGGTCCGCAGCCATGTTGGGGATGCTGCAGAACGCTTGTCCTGTGTCGTCCCAAGACAGTCTCTAATTCACGATGACCTTTTGTTCCACTACACAGACTCGGAGCTCGTTGAACATCTCAAACAATCTGAGGTATCGCTTGCTGCCCCTGCCACTAATTCCAATTCTAATAATCAGGATCAGATTCAGGAGGATCACTCAGCAGCGCCTTGGAGTTGGAGGAAGAAACTGCAAACTCTTGTTCCTGCTAATGGGATTACAGTGAAGCACACCGGGGAAGATGTCTTGGTCTCAAGGAGGGTAGTTGCAGTGTTTCTTATGATGACAATGGCAGATTTCAGTGACCAACTTTTTGGTTTCCAGGACGAGCTGTTTGATAACATAGATGGCCGCCTTGAGTTTAAGGACAACTGTGCAGCTCTGTGGCCTGGCGATGGCAAGCCAGGGCTTTGGATGAATTCCATATCAAGAATGGCTGCAATATACACTCTGATCGTGAGAGAGGAAGCGATTTTTGTTCAAGAGAGGAAAATTACTAGTGCTACTGCAACTGGAGACAGGTTGGACAAATCTAGAGATGAAGATATTGAGCTGGTGGTGCCGCCAGTTTTCGACAAGTGCACAAGGGCTGCAAGGGATTTGTACTGGAAGCTGTTTGTGGTATGTCGTCGTCTTCTAAGAGAGAGATTGTTGATGATGGTAGAGGAGCTGATGATGAGGAAGCGACGGTGGTTCTGTTGAGGTCGTGTGTTGAGAGAAACCCTTTTACTGGGAAGCCACATGTGGTGTTGGCTCAGGTTTATGTGACAAAAGCAAAGTTTGAGGAGGCAGAGAGAGAGAGGCAGAGAGAGGGCTGACTCTGATGTTGGAATGGGGGAGTGCTTGGGACAAGAGGATGTCTTGGGAAGGATGGATTGCTTGGGCAAGAGTGCTGCTCATGAAGGCAAGGGACAGATCATGGCCACAAACTTCCTGGGGCATCCTCAACTTGGGCCTTGTCAAGTAGACACTCACTTTATACACACATCCACCCATCCATCCGTCCGTCCGTCCGTCATCTTCATATATAAATAAACAAATAAATAAAAGCTCTCATGAGTCATGAATCATTCCTCGTACGGTACCTTGAATCAACAAAGGGCATGCACATCCTCGAGCTCCAGCTCCAGCTCCAGGTATGCTGTGTATCAGTTGTGTATGTGTGTGTGTAGGAATGAATGTTTTCCAGGACAGGACATATGTGGATGTTTTCTGGACATATGTGGGTGTTTACAAATAATGTTTAGTGTCATATATATGAAGGAAAGAGTGATGTTTTTGTGTTGTTCATCAAGCAACATAAGAGTGACGTTTTTCTTCTCTCTTGCCAATACATAAGCATCAGTGTTTGCAACATAATTTAACCTTGCAAGAGAAAATTACCATATACATATATGGCCAGCCAAGCGGTAATTGGAGGAATGAGAATTCGAACACCATACCTCAAGTGTAAGAGTAATTGCTCTTAATCATTTCAGTTACGAGGCCCCGCTAATAAAGTTTCCTTTTTTAACATGTCATGTTGAACCATATAAACTTCGAACGTGAAACAAGAATCATGTGGTAGGACCCTCTAGGTTTTTTAGGTTTACAAGATTAGGTACCATGTCTGCCTAAAATATCTTCTTCAACTTAAAAGACTCCGAAATCTAGTTTTCCAATTCCGCATAGATTCAACATCCTAGTCAACATTGTCGATCCATATACATGCAATGGGGGCCAATTCCCCTTTAAGCGCAATCAACGCAACCTAATCTGATTCAGGTTTGATCACTCATTTACGAGGAAACCCAAATCATTGAATTTATGTTCTTTGACAAATAAAACATATCATTTGATTTGAGACACAGATTTGGTCCATGGATGAATTTGGTGTCCACGATATTTCTTACACATATAATTTGATTTGTAATAATACGTCAATCAAATTTCGTTTTCTCTCAAAAAAAAAAATTCGTTTTCTCTCCAAAAAAAAAAAATCTTCGAAACACGTCTTTATTAATTAGAAATAAATACGAAAATTTTATTTTAGAATTCCTCATTTTCAATCACCATCAAACTATAAATGTTTGTTAGGCTTATTGCTTTTTTTACTTTTATTTTCTTTTCTTCCTATAGGACAGGACAATGGAAGAGCTATCACCTGCCCGTTCCAGCCATGCCCTCCAGTAGAGAAGACATAAAATTTGAATTCTATTTGTGAAAAGTTAGGAGAAAAACGCAAATTAAAAGACCAAATAAGTCAAAACCGAAGGACGATAGTTTGACAAACATCCCCTTAATAAGTCAAAGCTTCTCCACTGCAGGCATGTGCATGTCAATTGGAAATTTGGCATAGCGGACAAGCGTTACTAGAAAACCCTGGATCCTTCTTTTTACTCTAATCACTTACTGTATGCAAAATGCAAATGATCACTATAGCGAAGAACATGGTACATAGGCTAGCTTATGTGAACTAGGGCAGTTGATTAATCCAATGTGTTCATTTTCTTGTGTCGGGATTTGAATCTCTTATCTCTGAGTAATTAAAATAGTTTAGAACATGGCACAGTAGAAAAATAAAAATAAAAACAGAACAAACTTAATTAATTAAAATTAAAGATGTATGGTGGGAATAACATTAGCATTCAATTTAAGACAGATTAAAGCACTTTTGCTAGTTAGAATCTATTTAAGACAGATTAAAGCACTTTTTACTGGTTATAATCACTAAAGCTATCTTCCAAATTAGGAAAAGTCAATAATCATGAGCAATCAATGGAACTTCCTGGGAGCAAATAGATATGGTGGTACTGATCAGGCGGGGGTGGTTGCAGCATATCTTAGGTAGATCAAGGGAAGTGATTTTCACACTTCCCTTTTCTATCCATCTAACCATTCTTTTATCATCACTTGTCTTTGTCATACTATTAAAACTCAGATTATACCGTTATAAATGTTGCAATTGATTTGCTTAGGAGAAAATTGTCCAGCTAGTTGACAAACGGTGAAAATTACTTTCATATATACCTTTTTAAAAAGGGGTGTTTTTTGTGGTTAATTTCGATTTAGTACCCTGAACTCTTACCTTTAAAGCACATTTGTCCATACACTCTCAATTTTAACAATTACATACCCAAAACTTTTCAATTTTTTGCCATCTGGTTCCGGCGTTAACTTGGATATCAAAATTTCCGTTAATTGATTGTGTGGCAGACATGAGTCTCACCTATCCATTTATTTCGATGTCAGTTGAAGAGTATTTTCGAATAATTCGTGTCTTTTTGCCTACGAAGAACACATTGCACACATTAATACCAAACCCTTTTCTTTTTCTTTTTTTAAACAAAATACCCTTCAATTGAATTGAAATAAGTAAATAGATGGGACCCAAGTTTGTCACACAAGCAATTAACGGAAATTTTGACGATGAAGTACAAAATTAAAAAGCTTATGGTATGTAATCGTTAAAATTGAGAGTGCAATGACAAACGTGTCTTAAAGATAAGAGTTCGGGGTACTAAATTGAAATTAACCTCTTTCTTTTTTGGCCTCAATACAATATGAAGTAAATTAGAAGCAACCAACCAACCCAAAGTCACATGAAAGTAATTCCCGCACAACTTAGAAGTCAGGCGCTTTTTAACTCCAAGCCAAACCAGCAGAAATTATAGCCTTCTTCTTTGGCGCAAGAAATGATTGTTGGCACGCACCAGCAGCATGAAACTTGTGGAGGGCGACGAGCGCTGCAAAAGAAAGGGTTGATTGATTTCGTTTCTTTTAAAGTTCAAAAAACAAAAAAACTACGCAGCAGATTTTGAATCTAGTGCGCTCCAACGTTCAAAGTGCAACTAGGATCCTCGTGATCATCAAACGGTCACAATTTTATTTTACATGTGAAAGTCTTTAAATTGATTTTCCCCCTCATCTTTCATCAAACATTCTATTTCCTTCCCTCATACAACTATTTTGCTCTTTTGGCTGTTACTTACCTGTATAAATAAAGAGGTACATAGTTCCCTTGAGACATATTCAATCCATCCATCCCACATTTTTATTATTACCATTATTATGTATTCTGAAACACACTTCCATATTCAGATTGTTTCCATTTCCACCATCTTTTTTCATCATTAAACCTTCCTGTCTACGGGAAGGCCTCAAGAAATAGAATAAGCCCGTGTCTGCTGCTGTCAAGCTTTTCCCACCTTTTCCATTCTAAATTATAATTTGGGGACCATCTAGCAAGCTAGATTTCAACCCCCCCCTGTCAATCAGATCCCCAATACACTAGAAATTTCCATATATTTTTTTCTTTTTCTTTTTCTTCTAAATAATCAGATCGTTCATCATAGGATCAAAATGAAAATGCCAGTCGTGGTCCTGAGATGGGTTTCCAACTCCAACCAAATTATGCTAGTATTATCACTAATATTGTATTGTATGTTGTCAATAGTGCTAGTGTCCTCGTCTGAAGCTCAAACAGAAACTGGAGGAGGAGGAGGAGGAGGAGGAGGAGGAGGAGGAGGAGGATCCCCTGTTTGTTCAGAAGCAGATAGAGCTTCCCTTGTGAGCTTCAAAGGCAGAATCATCAAGGACACAACAGGAATTCTTTCTTCATGGATAGGCAGAGACTGCTGTGGAGGAGGTTGGGAAGGTGTTGAGTGCAATCCAGCTGGGAGGGTTACTGTGTTGCAGTTGCAGAGACCAGCTACAGCTACTGGTGATGCTGCTGCAGATAGAGACTCTGGCCTTTACATGAAGGGCACTCTCTCCCCATCTCTGGGCAATTTGAATTTCTTGGAGGTAATGGTAATCAGTGGGTTTAAGCAAATCACAGGTCCAATTCCTGAGAGCTTTTCTAATCTCGCCCACCTCACCCAATTGGCCCTTGAAGACAATTCCCTCGGAGGGAACATTCCTCCAGGTTTAGGTCATTTGTCCTCCCTCCAAAGCCTCTCCGTCAGCGGCAACCGTTTCAGGGGACAGATTCCCCCAACCCTAGGCCATCTCACCAATCTCGTCCAAATCAATTTAAAAAGCAATTTCCTCACTGGTCCAATCCCTCCCACTTTTCAAAATTGTCATGCTTTGCAGTATCTTGATCTCAGCTTCAATATGTTGTCCGGCCTCATTCCAGATTTCATTGGTGGCCGCTACTTACCAAACCTCACTTTGATTGACCTCTCCAATAACCAGTTTTCTGGTCAGATGCCGATTTCCCTCTTCAGCTTGCCCAAGCTTTTGGACCTCTCTCTGAACCATAACCAGCTGACCGGCATAATCCCAGTCCAGGTGGAGGGTCTCAAATCCCTTACCAGTCTTTCATTGAGCTCCAATCGCCTTACCGGCCACATTCCCATTTCCATTTCAAGGTTGCACAACCTCTGGTACCTAAATTTATCTGCCAATGGGCTTTCAGACCCTCTTCCCTCTACCCTTGCCACGGGCATTCCTTCTCTCTTGTCAATAGACTTGTCTTACAACAAGCTCAGTTTGGGGAAAGTTCCAGATTGGATCAGGAGCAGACAGCTTCGAGATGTTCATCTTGCCGGCTGCCAGTTAAGCGGAACCCTCCCAAGCTTTGCAAAGCCTGATTCTTTCAACTCCATTGACCTCTCTCATAATCATTTTACTGGTGGAATTTCAAACTTGTTGACCAACATGTCAAGCCTGCAGAACCTCAACCTCTCCAACAACCAACTCAAGGCTGATCTTTCAGAAATCAAGTTGCCCGACACCCTTTCTTCCCTAGATGTACACGCAAATCAGCTCACCGGATCTCTCTCAGGGTCGACAGGAATCTTAAATGACAGGGCAAGCAGCTTTTTGGAGTTCGTAGATGTATCCAACAACCAAATTTCTGGTGGCATCCCAGAGTTTAGGGAAGGCTTGAGGCTGAAAGTGCTCGACGTAGGAAGCAACAAGATCGCTGGTCCCATCCCCAACTCAGTTTCAAACCTGGCTCAACTGGAGAGGTTTGATATATCAAGAAACCAGATAACAGGCACCATCCCCACAAGTTTGGGGTTGCTGGTGAAGCTTCAATGGCTTGACGTGTCCATCAATGGGCTCACTGGAAAGATTCCAAACAGCCTACTGGGGATTGAACGTCTCAAGCACGCAAGCTTCAGGGCAAACAGGTTGTGTGGGGAGATCCCACAAGGGAGACCATTTAACATTTTTCCTGCAGCTGCCTATCTGCACAATTTGTGCCTTTGTGGCAAGCCTATGCCACCTTGCAGGTAGAGCCAGTAAGAAGCTGACTCGGGTGCAGGAGCAGGAGCAGGAGCAGCCCATACCATATCACCAGTTTCATTGAGACATGATCATAAATTAATATAGGAAATAGGATGTCTACTGCAATTGTAACTTGCAACTTGCAAGAGCCAAGCCCAGCCAAGAGATAGTCACTTATTATCTGTTTCTTTTTACATGATTATCCTATTCATTTTAAATTTAAGAAACCTTGTTTCCATATCCATAAGGTGTTTTACTTAAGCTTAACATCCAGACAGAGCATATAGAAGAAATCATTTGCTTCAAATGCTTACAAAAATGCACTTTGTAACTTAAAATGCAACTGTTCATCATCATTCCAAGTTCCAAGTTTCAACCCCACAAGACAATGAGTAAGCGAGGCACTAAACATTTCCTATTTTGACACAGAACAACCAAAACTGCCATTATACCTATTCGAACAAAACCAGACTGAGAATTTACAAGAATCCAGAAACATGTGTTAGACACCATTTCCCTAAATGGAGGACACATTCATTAAACTTCCTTCTCTGAAGCTTCTTTCTCTGAACCTCCTTCAATTTCATCCTGAATAACCACCGAAACAAAAAGAAAATATATCAAAATTTAACCCAAGAGCATAACACTCAAAATTGAAGAATGAGCAATAGCGAGTCTTTACATCCCCAACTTCTGCATCTGCATCAGCATCGGCATCGGCATCATCAGTCTCCATCTCCAATGCTTTTTTATACTCTGCTTTAAGCTCAGCTGCCTTATCCACATAAGGCTTCTTCTCCTAAACACATTTGACATCCGACACAAGAAAATATAGAGTCAATTCACCATTTGCTGTCGACAAGCAACGAAACAAAATCTTAAAAAGACAAAACGAATACAAAAAAACAAAACCTCGTCAGTCATAGACTTCCACTTCTCACCACCCTCCTTTGCAACCTGAAATCCATTTTTTAAGTTACAGCGTTAATGCCCGAAATCATCAAAACATAGCATAGCATACATGAATGGAGTTACATAAGACTGAAAACAACATACCGTCTTAACAAGCTTCGAATCAGGATTGGCTTCCTTGAAAGATTTCCTGAAATCGTCCCTGCAGTATACAAAATCCTACCCCAATTAACACTAAGCAACGTCACACAAGCAACTGGCAGTGCTGTACACTGTATCATATTGGTAATTGCATTATTGCATACACACACATAGAGAAACAGAGGATGAGATGAGATTTACATGAAGAGGAAGAAGGCAGTGAGAGGGCGCTTGGGTGCATTTGGATCTTTGTCCTTCTTGGCTTTCTTTGACTTGGGCTCTGATGTAGTGGACCTCTTCCTGCAAAAATTACAATTTAACCAAATCAAGAGATAAGTAAATCACACAAGAGCAAGAGCAACGCAAATGAAGAGAAAGAGCCAGAGCAATTTGGGCATACCTCTCTGTGGGAGACTTCTTATTCGCTTCAGGCGGCCTTTCCACAACCTGAGAGCCTGAACGAACAAACACAAGTAAAGCAAACCAAATCAACCAAATGATATAATATTCTCCCCCCAAAAAAAATATATAAAAAGCAAAACCCACTCAGATGCAACTTGATTTTGGCATCAAGGCTACAGCTGTGCATGCTGATGAGTGCCACTGGGACATTCTTGTTGCACTCCTCGCTGCAAAATAACCCACAATCTAGTCAATATGTTGACTAATCGATCTGCCCTAAAAAGTATAAATTCCTTTACAGCCAAGAAAACAAAACCAGGGCAGGCATAAATGCAATAGAAGTAATTAAATATGGAAAATAAAGAAGAGCAATAGAAATGGGGAATTAGAAAGGAAAAGAAAGATAAGCGGAGAGGAGAGATGGGAATGGGTACCATCGGGCAAAGGCGCTGCCGTCCTTGCCACGAACAAGAGAAGGTACACTTGACTCCTCCGTGGCCTCCACCCTCTTCCTCGCCTTGGTTGGGTTCGATTTCATTGACCCACCTCCCATTTCTTCTTCTTCTTCTACGAAAGTATGAACGCTGCCTGAATATCAAAGGGTGAAGTGAACCCAAAGCAAATATATATTTTGATTTGTTTCAGTTTGAAATTTGATGAAAACCGAAGAGGGAAAATTGGTTGCCGCCAAAACAATTATTAGAACCCCGCCATCTTCGATTGGCGCGGATCGATGACTTGTATATGTATCTACCGTCTGTTTCCCCATTGTATTGACTGACGGTGTAGATTTAACGACTTGTCCCTCTCTGGTTTTGATGAGATAGTTGGGTTGGGCCTATTCTTAGAGCACAAATTATATGCTGCTTGATGCTGACATTCATACATTGGGTTGGGTTGGGTTGGGCTGGGCTGGCCTGGGCTTTATGATGTTCATCGTTCTTTCATTTCATACGCAGCCCCATCAAGCCACGATGGCATGGCATGGCATGGCATCATGGATAGGAAATGGTCGGTTTTTCTTCTTCAAAAGTAGACAACGGAAAGAAAGAAAGGGCAAAAAGTAAAGTAACAATCCAATGTTGTTGGAACTGAACTGAACTGAACTCATATACGACACAAACTCACAACTCAGCCCATCATCTCTCAGATAGTGGGCTTCTTCAAGACTCAGCCCATCTTCTTTTTCTACTGTAACAAAGACAAACAAACAATGGTTCGGATCTGGATTTATGATGTTTTTTTTTAATATAAAGAAATTGAATTAAATAGGGCGTGAAAAAAATTGATTATGCGAATACAAAACAAATTATTTATTAACTTTAGTTAAATATGTTGAAGGTCCTCCTGATCAAAGTTTTTCAACACCAGAACCAAAAAGAAGCACGTTGAAGACTCTTTTTTTCTTCCGTATTTATTAACTTGGGCACTATTTTTTAATTTTAATTTTTTTTTTTGGGTGATACTCTCGTTCGTAATACAAGATCTCTTTCCATCCCAGTTCACCCAAAAAAAAAAAAAACAGCCTTTCATTGTTCTGAACGCTACCGTTGGCTCTCTGTCTCCGTCCATCTTCTCCACTGTAAACCCTATAAACAGTGGGGAGCACTGCAATGAGAATCAGCCATTACAACTTTACAGGTATGGTTTCCCTTTCTCATTCCTATTTCCTCTGTATTTGACCGGGTAAAGTTTTGAACTTTGGGTTCAGTTTCATGAACCAAGAACCAAGATGGCTTCGCTTATCATCTTTTCTTTTACCCACTGCATGCTTTGTTTTTTCAATTTATCATTTTTCTTAATGGGTTTATCATAAATATTGTTGGGCACTTGTTATCCCTACGGAAATCGTTGAATTCTTGAAAGGTTTGTAGGGTTTTTAATTAGGTATCTCTCTCCCTTTTCAAAGTTTTAGCCTTTTGGTTTTACTAACATCAGTGTTCACTAGTTAGCAGTCTACAACACTTTTTGAGTTCCTGCTAGGAAACTACAGAGATAATGCAAAAACATTAAGTTTGTCTATATTATCTTAGTCAGTCAATTGAATTACTCTAGTGGATATATGCCTAGTTCTTACCACATATAGATATCTAGATATAAAGTCAAGTAGTGACTAATGAGCAACTGATAATGCAACTTCCTCAAGGATCTCGCGTTTTCTATTAGCACACGATTTTGGTATACTTGTGTAGTAGGAGAGGCTTCCTTAGGCCTGCTTCTGTATCACTCTTATCCTGTTAACAGCAAAAGAGTGTGGTCCTATATAATGCTGCTAACCTCTGGCCCCGAGGGTTCATCAGCTTGCATTCTCTTTTTCGAAATCTACTTCTTTTTTATTTATTTAATCAAAATCAACCTAGTTTCATTTATAATTAGAATCAACCTGCTTATATTATAGTCTATCCAGAACTCAATTTCATTTCTTTTGAAATTCATGTTAAATGGCACTTATTTCCTTTTTGTTTTTTAAATGTTATATGTAAACTTTAATTAGTGCTGACCGTACTTGTATATGCTGTAGTCTTATCAGTTCAGCGAATAACATTTATGACCTTATCCTACTGACTTGTAGTCCAAATGATTGCCTGAATTTCATGCACAGCCATGTAGTGTTGTATTCCCGTTCTTATCTTTGTAAAATACATTGTTGATATGTGGTGGTTATACATACATACATACATATATTTGAGGGACACCCTTTAGAGTATCCTATTGAGGGATCCCTCAAATAATTTTATTTGAGGGACACCGTTTAGGGTATGCTACGAATTTTTTTTCAACGATCCAAACCATCTATTTTTTAGGTCTTCATTCATAGATCATCCTTGCAAAAAATTAGACAAGTCGGAAACTGTTTAGACATCCAATTGTGTCCTACAAAATCAATGGACACGGTGCTTCTAGAAAGTACTAAAATTTCAATAACTCAATTGAGTGGTCAAATGATATCGGATTCAATTGATTTTTTGCAGAGATGATCTTTGAATGATTATCTAAAAAATAGACGGTTTGGATTAGCGAAATACAATGCGGAGTGAGCCCTACAAGGGTGTCCTTATTTGAGGGATCCCTTAAGAAGCTCACTATATATATATATATATATATATATATGTATATATGTATATATGTGTGTATGTGTGTATGTGTGTGTGTGTGTGTCTTTTTAAGATTCCAGATAAACTAATCCACCTTCCTTTTTGCATCTGTTTCTATGAACTTCAAAATATTTAATTCCCATTCCAGTCCAAAATCAAATTTTTTACTGCGGCTTAATCTCCTCAACTTATTAATCTTCTGATTTTGAAGGAAGAGGGGATGCAGCTGCTTAGATGTTTGGTCATGCGGATTATCTTCAAGATTTTTTTTATTCATCTTGGAGATATTGCTCCTTTTTAAGTGGATTGGTTGGCAGTTTAATCTCAAAGAATTGCGCGGATGTGGTGAGTCATTTTAATAAATATGTTGCTCCTCTGGTTATGTTGCTGCACCATGAGATTTCAGCAATACTTTGTGATTTTAGATTGGCTTACCTTCAAGAAACTCTCTTTCTAAATTGGTTGAAGAAAGGGAAACTCAACTTTCAACCTTCATGGCTCAAAGGGATTTTATAGATATTAGTTCATCTGATAGTGAAACAGAGAGGGAAGAAGGGGAATCTGTCAACAGTAGAATTCTTCCACCTTGGGCATCTGTAACTGGCTCAAATCCGAGTACAGGTTAGACTGGGTTTTGTATTTTAAGAGCCTGCCCATGTTTAAAGTTAAGTTTATGAATTATTAATTACATGAGAATTAATGAAATTTTCAGATTATGCTGGGCAGTCTAGAAAGGTGCCTTCTCCTAGAAGAGCATATGCTTCTAATGGAAGCTCTCCTAATTTTAATCACCATGCACCGGTGAAACAGAAGTTTCATCCCAGTTCAAGCGATGACATAAGAACCTCAAGTCGACAGGCGGCTCGAGCACATTTTGGAAATGTGGAACAGCCTCAGAATTCACGAATCGCTAATATTTCTGTTAAGGACTATGAGAAAATCTCATCCCAACGGGATTTGAAGAGGACCCTTCCCCCATCTCTGCAGAATGCAAGAGATAACATGGCCCACAGTCAGTTTGGTGATACTTATGGAACCAATGGCAAGGGATTTATGAGAGACCATTCTACCAGGGGCAATGCCAATGAATTTGTTAGGCCTGAGAGCAGTGGGAGTAGGGTCCTGCCTCCCACTTTCATGCATGGAAAGTCATTTTCTACTTCACAGTTTGCTAGTTCAAGTGACCCCGCATACCATCCTGGCATAGGTGAAGAAAGGGTCACTGATAGTGATGAGAGACTGATATATCAAGCAGCACTAGAGGTATTTCTACAGCCATAACATTGTTCCAAATACCTGCACAGTGTAAATAGGATCTGGATCTTTTCTTGTTTTATATGAGTCCATTGCGTACTTGGGTTATTTTTGTAATTTTTGGTATGATATGTGTTTTGTTCTTGATTATTTTGTGAGATTTATTAAAATAAAAATGGTTAGGTATAGAATACCTGGGAAGAGCCTTGTATGTTTGGAAACCCAAGAACGGGACCAGCCATGTGTGGTATCGCATGTTTTAAAAATGAATGCTGTTTGGTAATCTTATGGTAATTAAAAATTCGTTTTCATTGTACGAATTTTGGGGTCAAAACCAGTTTGGAAGGGAACATAAATTTGGTACTTTCTCATGTTCCATCTTTCCTTCTTTCTCTTTTTATTTTCTAAGCCAGTTTGAAGTGAACCTACATAGAGTGAGTTTTGAAGATCTGGTTACTTCTCAGTCTATTCCTAATCCCATTTTACCCATTTCTTTTTACTGCTATGCCACCTCCTTAGAATTTGGTGAAATCCTTCTGCTACTACTAAATTGTGACTCTGAAGAATGAACTTGTTAAGCAAATAGTAAACTTATGACAAACAAGCTTTTGTGAAATGGCTGAACATAGTAGTGTTCACAATAGTTACTAATGCAGCTTTCGTGATATCTTAAATATAATCCGTGGAAAAAGATTGGTCCTAGATATTCTTATCCTAGTTTGACACCAATGAATCCTCTTTGAAGTGGTAAGGAAGTTTGGTTCTTGCAGGATCTCAATCAACCAAAAGTTGAAGCTACTCTACCTGATGGTCTTTTGTCGGTCCCTCTTTTACGACATCAGGTGTTTCTCTCTATCTATTTTATTTCGTTCTATCATTTTGATGAATATGTGTTTTTTAACTCAAATAAATTCGCGTCACAGAAAATTGCTTTGGCATGGATGCTTCAAAAGGAAACTAGAAGTCTGCATTGTCTAGGTGGAATCTTAGCAGATGATCAGGTAATTCATTAATAGTCTTCTGACCTGCAGCTCTAGCTTAATTTTAGATACTTGGCTAACAATTTTATATGTATGCTTTACATGGATTCATAACGCTTTTATCTTACAGGGCCTTGGTAAGACTATCTCAATGATTGCCCTTATACAAATGCAGAGGTTTTTGGATTCACAATCAAAATCTAAAGATTTAGGCAATCATAAAACTGAAGCTTTAAATTTGGATGATGATGAGGACAATGGCAGTGGTGGTTTAGATAAAGTCAACAAGACTGAGGAATCTGATGATATTCGATCAACTCCAGAAGTTAGTACATCTGCACGGTCATTCAAAAAGCAGAGGCCAGCAGCGGGTACATTGGTTGTGTGTCCAGCAAGTGTTCTTCGACAGTGGGCTAGGGAGCTGGATGATAAGGTCGCAGAGGAAGCAAAGCTGCGTGTCCTTATTTATCATGGAGGCAGCAGGACAAAGAATCCTGAAGAACTGGCTGGCTATGATGTGGTTCTCACAACATATTCTATTGTAACCAATGAAGTCCCGAAACAACCTTTAGTTGATGATGATGAATCTGATGAGAAAAATGGGGAAAAATATGGAATGTCTTCTGAATTTTCAATTAATAAGAAGAGAAAAAAGGCTCCTGTTGTTAGTAAGAAGGGAAAGAAGGGCAGAAAAGGAATTGATAGTTCCTCTTTTGATTGCGGTTCTGGTCCCCTTGCAAGAGTGGGTTGGTTTAGGGTGATACTGGATGAAGCTCAGACAATTAAGAATCACAGAACTCAAGTGGCCAGAGCCTGCTGTAGCCTTCGAGCCAAAAGAAGGTGGTGTTTGTCCGGTACACCTATACAAAATGCAATTGATGATTTATACAGCTACTTCAGATTTCTGAAGTATGATCCCTATGCTGTATATAAGTCATTTTACAGTACCATTAAGGTTCCAATATCGAGAAATTCAATCCACGGTTACAAGAAGCTTCAAGCAGTTCTGAGGGCTATAATGTTGCGTCGAACAAAAGGTGAAAATTTTGTTCTGGTTATTTGATTTTGATAGTCAGTAGTTGATTTTATGGTGTAGTTTTTCATCTAATAAATTTATTCTAGTTCTTTAGCTATTGGTTTGTTTTGTACAAATATGTCATTGATAGTTTTTTGTGACTACATATGTTGATCTATTAATAAAATGTCTGCTATGTTGTTCCAATACTGTGAACTAATGTGGGTATGCTTGTCTAGTTTGAAATTTTGGACTTTGAATTACTATTTGGTGCTTATCATACTTAGTTATTCTACGTAGGAACATTGATCGATGGGCAACCTATAATTGAATTACCGCCAAAAACAATACATTTGAGTAAAGTGGAGTTCTCATCTGAGGAGCGGGCCTTCTATACCAAGCTAGAAGCTGATTCACGTACTAAATTCAAGGTGCATTCCGTTTTGTTTTATTTATTCTACTCGAGGTAGTGCTGTCTGACTGTTTTGTACTGTATTCATCTTCTTTATATTTATTGCAAAATGGTACAGGTAGGAACTCCATGGTATTAATATAACCAACCTGCAGTTTTGAGGAAGATTCTTTTTGTGATCTCATGAAGATTCAATCCGGGTTTATACACTCTAGTATGCTGATTTCTTTTGTATCTTGCAGGCCTATGCTGCTGCTGGGACAGTTAATCAAAACTATGCAAATATCCTTTTGATGCTTTTGCGCCTCCGGCAGGCTTGTGACCACCCACTGCTTGTCAAGGGATATGACTCTGACTGTGTTGGGAAAGATTCTGTGAAAATGGCAAGGCAACTTCCTAGAGTTATGCTTTTGGATCTACTGCATCTCCTGGAAACTTCCTTGGCCCTTTGTCGTGTATGCAATGTGAGCTTTCTTTAAACCTACCCCCTCATTTTTCATTTGTAGCTTGTAAAAGCCTGTAAATCTATATATACATAAATTATGTTAAGGAAGATTACAAAACATCTGTTTTCGGATTTGATCAGCTACATCGTGCACAGCAGGGAGGCTGTGATGACTGCCTGTTAATTTTTGTGATGACTCCACATCTTTCTTCTGCTAGGATATAGTATTAGTATTATATACTTTACTTAGGGGCTCAGCCAATTATAGGAGATACACAGTACTTGCTTGTTATTCCTATGTGAAAATGGTCTCAGAGTTTCAGGTTAGTTTGAAATTGAATCAATGCGATTTGTTTTCTTACTTTTGTTATTTTCTGGTGTTATTTTTCATATGTGAATGTATATGCTATTGAGATGCAAATGTTGGGTTATAGGAAGTGTACTGTGAGTTGCATGGGACTTAAAGAAAGTTACTTTCTCCTTTTCTACTTTTTCCCCTTATAAATTCCTAGTCTCTTGACACTCACTAACATGTGTGCCAATTGACTTTTTCTATTGCATATTACTTATATAGCAATATAAATTGAATTAAATTAAAAATAAGTAGCAAATTTTAAACTAAAATTACGTTTGATGGGTTGATAGACTTAAACTTTTCCTTTCGCTAATTAACATTTTGTTTGTCGTGCGATAACTATTTAGTAAGTATATGGAATGGTGTCATTCTTAATCCTGACAACCATAACTTCATGCCAAATGACAAAATAAAAACTGATGCATTAGGGGACAATGGGAAAATGTTTACCCTTCCAACATCACATCTCACATCGATGGTTTTTCTGCCATGGATCTTTTATACCTGTAATCACCTACCTGCAACATCACACCTCACATCGATGGTTTTTCTGCCATTGATCCTTTTTCTCTCTCCCTATCCTGGCTTTACGAAGATAGAACACTTAACTTATTTAACTGATATTTTTTTGTTCGTGTTTTTTTTTAGGTCAGATTTTTGTTCTTAGATAAAACCCATTTGCCCAAGAATCAGTTAATGTATACAACAACCATCTTGCAAGCTTGTTAGTTGTTAGAACGTAGTCTTCTTTCTAGTTTTTATTTATTTTTTTAAATTCTAAATTTTAAGAAATTGCCTAGGACAGTTCTTAGTTTTGCTTTTTTACCATTTTACCTTTTAGAACTAAATTTCTCTTGTCTAATATTCTGTTTAACAAAGGGCATTTTATGTGTTTTTGAGAGTTTCACCAAAAGGTGCTTTTCCCTTTATATATAGATACATGGATGTAATGAATACTATATCAATAAATATTCCTCTGCATCATGATGCTTTATATTTGAAACCAATGTTCTTCCATTGTGTTTTTGTAACTTTGAAAAGAAAAAAAAAATTAACATGTTCAACTAATTTTTGGGGATTGCACTGATGATTCTCTTTGAAAATTGAGTGTCAGAATATTAAAAGAATATTGTGCAAACATTGTGTGCCTATTTAATTCTTCTTGTATTTAATACTTTTGGCAGGATCCACCTGAAGACCCTGTTGTTACTATGTGTGGCCATGTTTTCTGCTATCAGTGTGTATCAGAATATTTGACGGGTGATGACAATATGTGCCCTGCTATTGAATGTAAAGAACAAGTTGGTCCTGATAACGTCTTCTCCAAATCCACTCTCATAAGTTGCCTATCTAATGATCTTGATGGTAGTTCAGTGAATTCTCAGTCGGATGAGAAGTCAATTGTGGTACAGAATGAGTATAGTTCATCTAAAATCAGAGCTGTTATTAAGATTTTGCAGTCACATTGCCAGTTAAACGACTCAAATTCGGAACCGTACAACTCTACTGGACGCAATGGAGACCCTTATTTTGGAACCGAAATCGCAGATAGTAGCTATTCAGGTGTTGATGTTGTAAAGCACACAACAGTAGTTTCAAACTCCCCAAATGATGGACCAATAAAAGCAATTATTTTCTCCCAGTGGACTAGCATGTTGGATTTAGTTGAAACATCACTGAACCAATATTGTATACAGTACAGAAGGCTTGATGGTACAATGAGTCTGGCATCAAGAGACAGGGGTGTCAAAGATTTCAACACTGATCCTGAGGTTTTGGTCCTTACCTTGATAAATTGCTCAAAATAATCCATAACTGCTTCTGTTTTAGTTCATCATGTTTTCTTTCTTTTAAATGTGCAAGTTGGGCTTGACAAAAAAAAGGGCAAGGTGGGAAAACCTGAACCTCATAAGGATATTTTGGTTAGAATGCGTATCTGTGGATGTGAGATGTTGAAATAGCACTGAACTATACGTGCTTTAGTGTTGTACTTTTATATGAAAAATTGTTAACACTGCATGACTAACCCGTTTACTGCCTCAATCTGGTTATTAATTTTAACATCTTAATGGTTAAAATATATTGCAGATCACTGTTATGCTTATGTCCCTAAAGGCAGGAAACCTTGGTCTGAACATGGTTGCTGCATGCCATGTTATCCTTTTGGACCTGTGGTGGAATCCAACTACTGAAGATCAAGCTGTTGATCGGGCACATAGAATTGGACAGACTCGACCTGTTACTGTAACACGTCTCACTATTAAGGATACAGTGGAGGACAGGATATTAGCTCTACAGGTTTGATCTTTTACTTACTATTGCATATTGGATTTGTACTGCTGCTGCATTTTTTTCCCCTCTAATTCTGATTTCTATAGGATGGGTTCCTTAAAACCTTATCTGGTGCAAGAACATTTTACTAGTATTAAAAATAAATTCCTGGACTCAACATAATTACTTTTGGTTGCTCTCCATGTGTTTCGTTCTTTCTCTCACTTCTTTACAAGTCTTCTGAAACCTTCACTAGCCTTTTTTTTATCAATTCCTATAATCTGAAAATCAATTTGATCAATGGTCCAAAATCAGTCTGAGAAGAGAACATTTCCCTATACATATGTATGTATGTATACGTGTGTGTGTGTGTGTGTAAGAGATAGAGAGAGAGAGAGAGAGAGAGAGTAATAGGTAAGATCTCTTGTTAGATGGTCTAAGCTACTGTGTTGTCTTCGACCAAAAAATAAAGCTACTGTGTTGTCAAACTCTAAATCAAATTCATGTCTGTATGTCTGGCCTTGCTTGATAGCATCACTCTATTCATTATGCTAACAGTCAGGCTTTTGAAGTTTTATGATTTTAGATAGCAGCCAGAAAGATTAAATAGAAAAGGAAACTATTTTTCTGTTATGTTTATGTATCTTTTAGGCTCACTGATGAAATACTGTAGACATATATGTCAGACCATAGTTCTAATACTTTTTGTTTTACTCGGTGTTCTGCAGGAAGAGAAGAGAAAAATGGTTGCGTCTGCTTTTGGCGAAGATCATAGTGGGGGCTCTGCCGCACGTCTGACAGTTGAGGATCTCAGATACCTATTTATGGTTTAGAACACAAGGCTCAGGCTCAAGTATTTTTGCTGTATCAAGGGTTGTCTAGAAACAATTATAGAGAATTATGAATCGGGATCCTGATTAATGAAGGATACATGAAATATGTGGTAGCAGAGCCGGTTGATGTAGGCTCTGTCATGGGTGTAGACAGATGTGCATCCTAACCTGCGTCCGTTTTTTGACTTCCCAGGCCAAAGAAGGCATTTTTTGTTCCCCTCAAGTGCTGAGTAGCAGCACCCGTAGGGCGGCTGTAAATATTCTAATCTATTTTATTGTACAAAAGACTCTAGCATACCTTGCTTTGATTTAGTTTTGTTCATATAATAATGAATGTAAAATGTTGCTTATGTGATATTAATGCTTGCTGCCTGTTCACAAGAGAGAAGATCAAATGTTGTGAACAGAAGAGGAAGAGGAAGGAAAAATATAAGATACTGACCTCCTCATCATCATCATTGGTTGTTACTTGCCATTGGATGCGACATTTTCGATTTGTCTAGTTGAGTTTTAGGAAATGCGTTTGGTGGAGATGGAATGCAATGCGGAGTGGAGGAACGTGAAAAGTGTCGAAGAAAGAGCTGACAGTAGCTATTAGTGGTTTGGTTTCCCACTGGAAATAAATACTACTGCACTAGTTAAGCAATAACGGTTAGTAATCTTTTTTCATGTCTGGTTTGTTTTTAGGCATTGTCAGGGAATGAATATAAGCTGAAGGATTAGATTTGTGTGAATAGAAAGGGGGACTGACATGACATGCTTGCATGGGTGCATGGGTGCCTGGGTGCCTGGGTGCATGGGTGGGGTGCCGTGGAAAGGCAACTGGGTTGTGCTAATTCCGAAAGAAAAAATTCAAGCATATCCCAACCCAAGCCGAAGGATTGAGGAAAGCAGCAGGTCATGGACAAAATCCAGTCAGTCGGTCAAATCATATTATTACTTTTATTTTGATTCCCTTACTTTTTCCCACATTTCACCAACAAATACTGACTTTAGTGGTGGTGGGGCTATTAGTAATGTGGGGAAAGTGATCTCACAGGCATGTCCTGTATTCATTCTTCTGTATTGATACTGCATTGATGATTCTTGATAAACCTGATTAATTAAGTGATTAAAATCAGAATGAAATGGTATGTGTGTAGTACTAGTGCTAGTAGTATCAAATCAAGATCAACTTACTTTTTATGGTATGATTATTACAAAGTAACTTCATTTTTGGTTCCTAATATGATATCCCTGGCCCGGCCTGGCCTAATCTGAAAAGTAAAATAATCTGGTCACTTCACTTATAATGAATGTTGCAAAAAGAGGAAAAAAGTGAGTGAATCAATGAATGAATGAATGCCTTTGTAAAAGTCATTGCTTGAATGCACTCCAACTTGGGTCACACGCACCAAAGCCAAAGACCAAAGGCCAAAGGCCAAAGGTGGTGATTGATTGTTGGTGTCACATGTCCGAAACGGTGGTGGCTCCCTCAGCTCATGATCACGACTCTCCAACACTACAAACAGTCAGCAGCATGCTCATACTCTCACGTAGAAAAGTTATCACACATGACATATCATTATTGCTGACCGAGTTTAGCAAAACAATCCGTTTCACACAAATGTTTCTCGTTGAGTTTGGGCAATGAGAAAATAAATAAAAGGGCTGTCTTGGATCCTCATTCTTTAGTAGTTCACACACAAAAGAAAGGCAACCCAAGTGTAGTCTGGTAGACTTAGTAGTCGTGAATGCAATAATTTTGTGATTCTTTTGAGGACTGTCTTGATATTTATTTAATAATTCATAACTACCCCCGAATTGTCCGCCCTTTTCAGTTTTCTCTTCAAGTGAAAGGTTAAAAATTGAAAAGGTGAAAAGCAATACTTTTTTATTTTTAGAAATTTGGTCCTGGTCCATAAGAATATTACTATTACATTTGTCATACATTCACATTCACATTCACACACGGACAAAAGCCACCCCTCCATGATGTCAAATACATATATATTCTAGTAAGTTCTTCACCAACCTACTTCACGGTTTAACTAAATAAAAGAGAACGGCTATCTATCATCTATAATATAATCTACTCAACTGGAAATATTAATTACCAGAATATGTATTAATAGCTAGGTACCGTAATGTAATATTTAGCAGACATTGGGTCCGAATCCCACAAAACCATTGGCTCCATCGAATGAAATCTGGATGCCCTCTTGCTGAATGTTGCCTATTATGGAAAGCCCGGATGGGGAAGGAGCAAATGCAAAGCAAAAACTGCCCTTGTCATCCACCGGAATTAGAAAATTGCTGGCCGGAAGGGTCAGGATGGGTCCACCCGCACCCGAGAAATAAAACGAAACGGTTGGCACCCGAACCGACACGAAACCGTTGAGGTCGTAGCAAGTGTCAAAGATGGAGACTCCGGAGGAGAGGCGAGGGAGGTTGGCGGTCTGCTGAACAAAACTGTCCCGGAACGCCTCATAAGCCACCGTCGGGAACCTTGTGACGGCGGTGCCCGTGTCCATCACAACCCCTCCTTCGCTTTGCCCGAATATGTCTTCCGATATGGGCACCCGCATCCCTCCAACCCCAAGACCCGCAAGCCCCACAAAATAAAAACTCGGGGCCCGTGGGTTCCGGATCAGAGGGACCCATGCAGCACCCACGGGCATCGCCTCACGCCCGAACTCAATAGACCCTCCTCCTCCGCTGCCCAATTCGCTTGCTGCTGCTGCGTCGTCAGTGTCACTAGCAGTACCACTGCGGCGGCCCCGGCTGACTAAGCAGTAAGTGAAAGCACCGCCGGTCTGGCCGGCGAGCTGACCCACAAAAGACATGGGCCCACCCCCAAGCCCCAAAAGACCAGCGGCTCCCACAAACATGCCCCGATTCATATGGCCGCAGCCGATGGCCACGTTCTGGATGAGGGTGCTCCCCAACGTAAGAGTCTCGAGGGCAAGCGTGCCCTCCGTATAGGACCCGTCCCCGTAGGAGGCCTCGTAGCGGCATCGACCAGCATGGCAGCCAGGGTTCTGGAGGTGGCCGCAGACTGAGGAGCTGCAGGAGACCCCCATATAAGAAGCAGAATGGGCTGGGTCAAAGATCGGATCGGACTGGTGGTAACACTGGCTACAAGGTTGACACTGGACCCAAACGATATCACTTCCGGAGTCAATCACTATGTATTGGCTTCTTGGAGGACTCCCCACTCCGATCCGAACGAAGTATTCTCCACTCCCTTGCTCCATACCCGACACCACTTCCGACCCGAAACCCTTCTCCTCCTCCTTCTCCTCCTCATCAATGGTGCTGCTGTTGCTGCTGCTGCTTATACGATGACTTAGGCGCCGCATAAGGCTAGCAACCCTCTTTGCATCCCTTTTCATGCGTGCATGGAAAAGGTGGGTATGGGTATGGCCGCCGCCGTTCCGGTAAGATTGTAATGATATCGTGTCTCTGTGAACCACCTTCACCTTCCATTTTCCTCCTCCTCCTCCCCCACTATCGCTAGTACTGGCAGTGGTGGTGGGGCTGCTGCTGCTGCTGCTTGTGACGTTGCGTGCAGCTGCCGTAGGTGGCCCGATATTCATTTTGGTCCCCGCGATGGTTTCGTTTACGTTCAACTCCTGAAACTCTGGGTAAGTAATAGTACTGCGGATGGTGGAGGTAGCGGTGGCGGTGGTGGTGGCGCAGCCGCTAATTAGGAAGAAGAAGAGCAGCACTGCAGCCCTTTTAACTAGTACCGCTACTGCCTGCTTCACACGTACGGCTACCATGGTTTCTGTTAGCCAGCTAGCTTCAAATTGACAATGTAAATTAATTAAGCTGGCTATACCTTGCTTGCTTTGGGTTTGAAACAGTAATTGGGAGGTGGGAATATAGGTTGTATCTATGAGGCGGTTTGGGTTTTGGGATATGCATATAATATATTATACATATATATAGCACTAGAGAATTGAGATGGAGGAGGGCAGCAAAAAGGTCAAGGCCTGGCTAGCTAGCTAGCATTGGAATAATTGAGTGAGGGTGAGGCCCCATTGGCATTGCGGCATTGCCCCTCATCCATGGGTTAGAGGCCAAAAAACTTATATGATATTGGGATAATATTGTTTTGTTATTTTTGGCCAATCAGTCAAATGAAGAAGTTATCACGGAGTGACATAGCGTGATTGATCAGATATAGCAAAACAGTATTATTTCTGTTACACATAAGTGTTTCCGGTTGAGAGGATTGGGTTTTGTTTTTGTATTCTAGTTTTTGGATTAATTTGTGACAGTTGTAATTATGAGAGGAGTAAAGTGTACTATATATCTTGACTCCTGTGCTTGCTAGCTTTCTTCAACTTTAATTGTCTTTCTTTTGCCTTTTTGGGCTTCAGTCAGATATAATCAAATCAAAACAGATAATCAGTTAAGAATTGTGTATCTAGATAAAAGGGTACGTACGTAATTGCAATTTTGTGATTTCGGAACCTTTGCATAGCTTCAGACTCTCAAAGACACATTAATTAGATATTTGAGATATCTTGTAAAATGTTTACATTTCGTCACGAGACACACATTCATCATCAGTTGACAATTACTAACTTTGTGTATATGCTAAGCTAGCTATCTTAAATTTGTGTGTCTGCTTATTCCTTGGTAAAGACCAAAGCCAAGAATTCATTCCCTCTACTACTTTAGTTCAGGTCCTTGAGCTGAGTGGAGCTTTAAAAAGTGCGATAGGAAAGGATGAGTATTACTATTTCCTACAGAGGCTTATAACAAACAAAAAAATAAAATAAAATAATGAAGTAGTGCATGCTAGCCTTTTCAATTAGCTTTAAGTAGACGCTAATTAATATTAAGTAGACGAATGAGTGAGACCGACGACATTAATTAATTGTTAGCAAGACATAAAGAAAGATGAGTGATATGTATATATAAAACATTCTCTTTCCCTGCATGCATTATTATGTAGTAGCTAGACTAAGCTTGATTATGTATAGCCTAATAAGAAGGTTTACTCACGCTTTTCAATATTTAAAATAAAGGAGTGAGCACGTGCATGTTAAATATATGAGTTATATATATAAAAGAGAGAGATTCTATTGAGGGATCCCTCAAATAAGCTCATTTGAAAGACACCCTTATAGGGCCCACTCCGTATTGTATTTCATTAATCCAAATGTCTATGTTTTATATAATCATTCAAAGATCATCTTTATAAAAAAATTACTTGAATATGATATCGTTTGACCACTGTATTGCATTATTAAAATTTTAATACTTTCTTGAAGCATTGAGTTCATTGATTTTGTAGGATACAATTGGATGTCGAAACGGTTTTCGATTTGTCTAATTTGTAGAAAGGATTATCTATGAATGTAGACTTAAAAAAATTAGATTGTTTGGATTGTTGGAAAAAAAAAAATTTATAAGATACCCTAAAGAGTGAGTGTCCGTCAAATAAAATTATTTAAGAAATCCCTCAATAAAAGATAACTATATATATATATATATATATAACATGTCGAAATATTTATGTAAACTTTCTCAACGCAAATGTTCTTGTTCCTTGTATTAGGGCATGCAAAATGTAAATTGAATGAAATCAAGGGTAGAATATATATATATACATCCTTAAGCGAGCAATTTCAATATTCGATTATTAATTTTCAGTTGTAAAATTAAGGCAGCTCTTGACCAAATCCAATTCCCCATTGATTGACTCGTGTAGAGTTTCTCCTGTGGGGGTGAGTGACGAGGAGTTTGATTTTATTTTATTTTCTTTGTGTCGACCAGCCACTCACATTTTGTATACATATGCATAATGATTGCATAAGATGCATGAGTACATTGAGTAGTTGAGTACTCCGCCATGCATGATAAACTTTTCCATCGCACTATGAACAAAACAAGCATGCACAACAGTAACATCAATTCATGGCCATTCCATTATTCTAGTGGAAAGTATATGATTACTAAACACAGAGAGAGAGAGAGAGAGAGAGAGAGAGAGAGTTCTATCCTATCTTATATCCTATAAATTGTTGTCCCCTACAAACCACTAAGCAATACTCTCCACGAAGAACTTTGCATGCAATGGAATACGACTATTTAATAAAATTTCGACCTCAATTAATAATAAAAGCAAAAATAAACGCACTTGGGATGAAAAACTAACAAATTAAGTACCTTGATTTGATTTGATTTTAAAATTCCTGCAAAAGAAGATTGCAAGAGATTTTCCTCAGAAAAGTTGAGTTTCTTTCGGTGCACACAACACAAGTTCTTGCAAACATTTGAAGTTAATTTAGAATTGGCACGACCTTTGTCCATGAACGAGTGAGTGGATTGTTAGTTTAAAAGCAAATTCGTATATAAATCGACTATAATGGCGGCTGAGGTCACTCTCTTTTGGCACAATTCATTCACAACTACATGATTAATTCAGCCTCTGAGTCTGAGGCTGAGGTTGTGGGACCGCAAGAGATTAACTAGATACGGAGGGAGGGATAATGAATTAATACGACAACACCAACCAAACCGATAGCGTAGAAAATTAACAAACAAAGAATAAGTGGGATTACCACACAGAATATAATTAATTTATTAATTCCAATAATTGTAGCATTATAGCACCTAAAAGTTGACCTTACTTTTAATTAATTAAAATTAGTAGTCTTATCGTCCTTTAATTTAATCTATGCCGCCTCTGTCTCTTCCTCTAAGTGATTTCTCTTTTCTCTCACTCTCACTCGGTGTTACGCAGCTTATGATTATGAAACCCCATATGCATATGCATGCATGCATGCACTGGCTTCATATAATAGTTTTGGTATGCAATGCATATATTGATATATGTTATGTTGACAGTAATTGTTTCCATAAACACGTAATTGTTTAGGATGATACAAATGCTGAAATAAAAGAGAACGATGGATCGAAAGGAAGAAAAAATTTGACATCATATTAGTTTCTCATCATCAAGTGCTTGTGCATCATCACATAATAGAATACTAGTTTGTTGGGGCTGGGGCTGGGGCTGGGGCTGGCTGATCATCAAGGCCACTAGAATGAGATTTGAGTTGTTCAACGAGGACCAACAACTCAGAACGCATTGTCGATTCCAAATAATTATCAACGTGCTTCATGATGTTCGGAAACCGAGCGTCATGGCCTTCGTCTTCGTCATCCACGTGGGTAGTAGTAGCACTAGAGGCCGCCGCGCAGTACCATTGACATATGACTCTAGCAATGGCCATCACATATAAACCACAATCATAAAGATTTGTCTGCCGCGGTGTCGGTAATTCTCTAAAACAAGGCTCATTGTTATCATCAACATAGTAACTACTAGTACTAGTACTAGTACGTGGAGTATTCAAGTAACCATGATGATATTGAGGCACCCAATTGGGGCTGCTGCTTTCCTTTCATCATCATCATCATCATCATCATCGCGATCATGATCACCAACACCCTTGACCATCAAGTTGTAGAGAAACCAATGCGGCGCCCTGCACATCATCCCAACCCTTCTGATATTCCTTGCCCTTTTCATATTTTTCTTGTGATGATTACCTCTAAATCGAACTGTCGAAGAAGAAGATGATGATGATGTAGTAGTAGTAGTAGTAGTATCAGTAGCTTTAGAATTAGAAGAAGAGGTGGTAATATTAATTCCTCCTCCCACATGTTTAACTGCTCCATAAAGTCTTCTGGCATCGCAATGATTCAATCCCCTCAAGCTGTCATAATGCACAAATGTATTTGATTTTCTGTAAAACACCAGCAAGCTCCAATGTGTTCCCCCATCAATTTGGCTCACATTTTTATTATTATTGACCGTGAAAATAACAAGTTGCTTTTCGGCTACCTTATGAGACTCCTCAAACCCTTTCAAACTCTGAGAATCGAGGGAATTTGCTAGCCAATATGAGAGTGTAGGTGGAACCAGAAGGATGTCATCTTTGGATTTCGAGTGGATTTGGGTATCAACATCATCATCATCATGATGCACATCTGGTAATTGGGAATTAAAAAGATAGCTGAAGTAGAATTCAATAAGGCTGTCATTTAAGAAATGTGGGCCTCTAAGCAGATCCAAGTCACAACTTCTCAGCACAACCTTATCATAAGTCAAGCCCCCCTCCTTCTCCATCAATATATAATTAAACTTATCTGCAACACAAGTCTATAATCATAAGCTAGCTTAATGATGAATCCATGTATACCAAGATTTCAACCCTAATAATAATGAATCCATAATTTGTTGACTGGGAGGAAATTAATTAGGACAAATAATTTGGCTATCAAACCCAAAAGCTACCTAGCTAAAAGGTTTTATTGGAGAATTGATCACGGGCTTGAACATTCTGGCTACGTACCAGCAAGTCCCGACATCAAATAGTTATAGTATGCGCATAGAAATATATATGCCTATGGCCCCCGTTTGGTGGGCCGGATTGGACAGACCGCGTCATGGCATCCATGAATACACACTAAGATAAACACATAATAATGAAAGAGGCATACAAAACCAAAACAAGAATGATCGAGTATGCACCTTAAATCTTGAAATTAATAAAATACTGGTGAATCTAGATCGAGAGATCGAATAGCTTAGCTAGAAAAATAGCTGCTCCTGCTGCTGATGCTGTTTTAAGAGTAAAAAGGAGCCTTGCACAACTTTCTGGGTGTTATGGGAAAACCAGAAATATATATATATATATATATATATATATTAGGGTTTCCTACCCCCATAAAGGAGACGGGCAGGGCAAGGGCAGCCAATTCATAGGTTTCTTCTCTCTCTCTCTCTCCTCTCTCTCTCTCTCTCTCTCTGCTTTGTCGTTGCTAATTAACTCTAGCAAACTTGGTTAATTGTTTCCTTGCAGAAGTTGGTTTGCTTTCTTCTAGCCGCTTCCTAATTAACTATCTTACTTGATACCTTGCCTAACAAGTCTCACTAACCTAACACTAACAGGAAACCAAATCAAAAGAAAATTCCTACACTTTCCAATTCCACCTCATAATAAGCCACGTTTTTAGATTGTAAATTCTGATTCCAATAAAAACCAACTTGAATTTTTCTTTTTTATTTTGACATTTAATTATTTTTTACCGCGTCATGTAATTACATTAGAATTTCAAAAATATCAATTTTAAAAATCTCGAAAAAAATCATATAAATTTTTAATTTTAATCAATGTAAAATGTAATACAGAGAAGGGGATTCGGGGTAGAAAAAAACACGGGCCATGACATTGAACATCAACTTCCAAAATCTTAATCTGAATAGAATAGAACAAATGGTGCATAATTGTAAGTTGCTACAGATGATTCCACTCACAAAATTTTAGTTACCAGTGAGGTCGGGGTCAGTACACCATTGCACACTAGAAATCGCAAATAACTTGACAATGTCACAAGTACATGACCCCCTCCTGTCACAACTTATATCCGTCTCAAATCTCAAATCTCAAATCTCAATTCTAATTCAACCTCAACAATATACTAACTCCACATTAACATTCTTAAAGCACAAACAGGGTTAACATCACATCTTTCCTAAATCAATTCGCCTATCTCTCTCTAATAAGTAATCTTTCTTCAATTGTAAGGAAAAGTTATCGCAAGGTCACCCAGAAAGTTCTGCAGAGAAGCCAGGTCTGCAGAGAGTTTGGGGCAGCAAGAAGGGCACAGGTTAAGCAATGTAATGACTTGTCCATGCTTCCCTTGAAATAACCACACAGGAAGTTATTAGTAGAATCACCTCATTACGGACTCTTTTACAAAGGACCTTCCACCTGAGCTGCAAGAGCAGAGATTAATTATGAGGCTAACATTCAAGACATCTGTGATTTTACCGAGGTTAAAGAAAAGTATTAATGAATTGTAAGATGAGACTCACGCATATTCAAGGTGGATATTCATAAATCGACGGTTTTCTTTGCTTTGTGATAGTGTTACAGAACCTTCAATGAGTTGATCTTGCTCCACCTCTATTGGGTCATAAAAGTATAGCACAGTCTGCAATATTGCTTCATTAGACAGACTGAGAAAAGTTCACAGTAACATATGAAATATCTGAGCAAAGGGGGTTACTACAAAAAACTTATCAAATTATGATGAGACTGAATGATATTCTGTTTCCTAGCAAAAACTAAACACCATTTTGTACTGAGAATGTATAAGCATCATAAACCTTAACGAGTTCCGTAATCACCTAGCTGGGTAGCCCAAACAGTGGGTTAAATAAGTGTAAAGATACTGTACCTGTTGCCAATGCGTTGGGGGGTCCTCAGGTGCAGTGGACAGAACCAGCGCTTCATTGGGATTTGCTCGTTTCTTCCTCTGCTGACCTTCCACTGGATGATTGCTAATAAGTGAGGATGGTGCATGATTATTTGTACCAGCTAATGCAGGCCCACTGAATTCGACATCAAACCAAAACGCAAACCCATGTAGTGGAGCTGTAAATTAAGGAATAGTTACAACCACAACAGCATCTACTGAATAAACTGGGATAAATACTATAAGAACTCCCTCCCAAAAACCCACAAATGAAAAATCCCAAAACCCCACAAAGACGAGAATCTGGTTTTAAATCATAAGAATCCATTACTCCTTCCTGGGAATTTCTTGAAAAAACAAATTCTGGATAATAGATTAGACATCTTAGTTTAAAAATTTTAAAAAAATTTCAACCAACCAACAGAAAATACTCATCATGTATGAGACTCAGGGGAAAAAAAATGTATGAATTTTAGACTTGAATTTCTCTCTACATGGTAAAGTTCCTCCTGAAAGTGTTCAAAACAACACACAGCGAGTTTGATAGTTTGAGACTCATTTTTCATATCATACTTTTGCAAACTCTTCACTCTCCCTTCCTTAATCATCACATGTTAACTCATGCAACTGAGATGTGCAAGAAAATAACATGAACAGGGTTTGTCAATGCACTATCAGAAAATAGCACAAACAGTATTTGTCAATAGAAGTTTCCATTTCCAGGTCTCTCACTGTTCTTTAATTGTTTTCAAGAATTTAAGAAATTTTAAAAGGTCTGAAGAAATAGCTATTAAATTTTTTGGGTTGATAAATGATGAAACTGATAATCGAAAACAAATTGTTTTTTTCCAACATCATCAAAAATGTGTAGTGATAACAATAATGAGACCAAAGAACTGAAATATGTACACTTGCACGGACACACACCAACATATATGGGAAGAGAGAGAGAGAGAGACCTCGCATCATTGATTTGAATTTATAGTTTGTTGTAACAGATTCTAACTCATGAAGGGTAATTGTATGGCAGTCCACTTGCTTAACCTACAACCAATTAGTAACAGCATGATGCTTTAGATTGTATATTTTCTACATACACAAATAGAAATACTAATGAGTGGAGCTCTTCAGAGATATATCTACTGTACGGTATATTTATCTTCTAATTAGAGAAAACCCTGATTTTTTAAACCCTTCGTCCAAGAACAAGAAGAGAAGCAGTGAACTGATTCATTGACTTACCAGCATCATTTTCTTATAAGAGTTAATGGGAAGTATATAGCAAAATAGCAGTTGAAATCCTTATATTAAAGAGATCTTATGGTCTCAACTAGTATCAAGCAAAAGGAATCTAAGTCATGTAAGTGTTTCTTTGACTAAATAACTTAACATTCACTCAACGAATGAGTAATGTCCCCACTTCTGGAACTAATAATTTATCTTTTGATCTATTAGCAATTGGTTTCAGACTGCAAGCTTCTTGCACAAAAATAATTGCCACTGCATCTATGGAAGAGAACGCGAGTATTTATAAATTTTCAGAAAGAAGATACACAGTCTCCCATAAAAAGAAAGAAAGAAAACAAACAGGAAATTAGAAAAGGAAAACATCAACACTGGTAGCAAAGATTATGATTATCAAGATATTCATAAGCAGAAAAGGGGGGAAAAACCTATACACCACACGAATATGTGCAACTCAATTCAGAACACTCACCACATGTGGCCATGTCAAAACATTCTCACCCACGATTGTCTCAACACATGGCTCTTCAAACGCACACTGTTTTGCCAATGGTAACATGGCAGACACTGCAACAAGTCCAATAAAATAAAATAAAAATGTTAGAGATCAATGATTCCATAAATGTACTCACTGACTAGTAAGTAAAAGTTCCATGTATACAAGTAGAATGGTATCTAAATGAATTCTGCTACTAAGCTCACATCAGGATATATATATTTTAAAGCCATCAACATAAGGCTTAAGTGAGCTTGTTGATAGTCATTTCTTTTATCATCCAGAAAGGGGAAGCACCATTCGCGCTCCCCACAAACACTACTGCACTGGAGTGTGGGAGTAGTGCTCCCCTACTGAAAATTTTACTTTGACAATGTTCATAAATGCGATATGAATCCAATTATATGCCAATAACAGTTGAGAATATGATGATAATATATATGATGTGTACTCACTATCAATTCCATAAACATTGCGCCAGAAATCAATGCTTTCACTGTATCTATCAGAATGTGTGATGGGTGCCATGTACAACTGCAAGCATACAAAATAAAAATCAGCATGATAGAAACAAATTCATTTGTCAACAGCTGCTATATTATAAGAACTTGTTTTTTATTATTTATAAGAAACCAGAATTTACAAATTGGTGAACAAGAAATCCATCAAATATACAACAACCAGAATCTTAAAACTAAGACACCTCTCTACCACATTTTAATTCAAAAACTATATCTCTACGATACCACTGGTTTCCAATCCAAATAGATTAAATAAAAGGTAAACTCCCTAAACTCTGAAATCGTAGATGCCCACAAGGATGCCCAAGGCCAAATATGAATCCATAACTGATCCCAGCTACTTAAGTTGATAATACAGAAGTTAACAACACATAAAGCTGGCACAAAATAAACATGGCATGATTGTAAATTCAATGATATCAAGGCAGCAACGGTGTAACAGGTTTCACAACTACAGATGCAAATGTCACAATAATTGAAAAAAGGAAAAGAAAGATACCGTTGCACTTGAAGGAAGTATTAGACCTCCAGGTTTTAGCCAGCGATCTCTTGCCGTGATGACACTTCCCAGCATGCTCTAATAAGCAAGCATGCCAACAAAAGAAAAGGAAATATATCATAAGGTTGCAAACCACAAAATATACCCATGGGTATCTGTATGCTGAGGTACAATTTTAAATGAGTCATAGCAATACATCAATGTGCAATCATGAATAAAATGTTAACATCTACCTCATACAGAAGCATGTAGCCCATCCACTCTGAAATTATGACATCAACCTCTTCATCAATTTCAACATCCTGCAGAACGATCATTTTTAGCCATATTGGCATGTAAATTTGTAATTCAAATCAACATCAACAGAAATCTCTCTCTCTCTCTCTCTCTCTCTCTCTCACACACACACACACACACACACACAGATGACATTATATACTGCTATACATTGAAGGTTTATGGCTCTAACCAACAACTAGCATCTCTTAGTGCCTCAATTTTCTACACAAACACACAGGAAACACCCAAAGAACTAAACGCTTCTATCCCATCAGTGAGGTATGAATCTTGTGCTACCTATTTTTAAAAATACTCTTATCATATTTCAAATCCTGCTTGCGAGCAGAATTCTAATAATAAACAACTCTTTGAAAAGCAAAATCAATAAATTGTCCTGATCATAGAAGCTTACCTCAACTCGCCCATGTAGTACAATGATTGTTTCAGATAGATTGTTTGCTTTCACAACTTCATTTGCCTGGTTACATTGCATCAGAGCTTCAGATCTTAAGGATAATGAGACATTTTACATCAAGCATGCACACTTTAAATACCAGAGGTTTTCATTTCTGGGAGGAAAAAGGCCGGAATAAATAAATGAATAGAGATTCAAATCACATGCATAAAAAGTAACAAGCATTACTACAAGAACATACCTGCACTGCAATGTCACTTGCATCAACAGCATATACCTGGTTGGTTGTAACACAATACATAAGAGAATCTTATACATAAGGAATAATGCCACGATGAGACACAACACGGAAGTAACTAAACCAAACTTACAAATATTAACATTTTGGAAAAAGCCCAGTAAGGCATAAACATTTGGTCTTTGATTTGAAAAAAGGAGAAGAAACCCCAATTTTATTCATCAGATGTCACTGGAAAAGGAAAGGCAGAGATGGCAGCAACAATCATGAAATGAAAAGGCATTATGGGTTTGTAGCATTATGTTAAAACCCATGCATCATACCATTTCTGAACCATTTGATAACCGTAGTGATTGGACACTAAACTAAACCCGCAGTTAAATTAAACACACAACATCCTTCCAAACCCAGCAAGTTTCCCCATGTCAAAAAAGATAATCATTACAAGTAAGCACATCCAACTTATCAAATATTATCTAAAAAACAGCTTACACGTTTTGCACCAGCTTGAGCACAAAATATAGAAAGAATGCCTGTACCACAGCCAACATCCACTACAACCTGCAAGCATTATTCAATTGAGAATAAAAATGAAGAAGTTATTATATAAACAAGGTCAATACACGTCAGAATATGAGGCCCCATTATAGTATATTCTAATGTATAAGGTACATCTTATAAATCCTTCAAAACAGATATAAACAGAAGGAAATACCAAAGTAAAAAAAAACATATCACTTCTCAACTACTATTACAGCTACATTACTTTGCCTGCTATAGAACTCTGGTGCTGCATGATTGCCGTCCTATAAGTTTCAGTCCGTACACGATCCTGTATGAGGAAATTTTGCCACATAAGTCAATAAATTATATGACGATCGAATTACAGAAGAATAACCATAACAATGTTTGTCCAAGAAAAAAAAAACCATAGCAATGTGTTTCCAATGACACGGCAGCAAATGTTCCCTTGAAATTTTGAAAAGACAAAGACACAGAACCTTAAACAACACATAATGATGTTATGGCCCAAATACTTTTACAAGGTTTCTTATTCGCATTCCCACTTGAGATACATTCTCATACAAGAAGAAAACAATCGTGATGAGCAGTAACAACAATAGAATATCCCATAAAGCTAAATTTCATTTCCCCAGCTGCCATGAACCCCACCGGAAACTCAGAGCATAGAAGCGGTAAAAAAAATTGAAATCCGAGACTAACACTAGGAAATTTCGTAATCGATTCTGAAAAAAAAAATTCAAAATGCACCTTAATCATTTCTTCGTGGATACCAACGTGGGCGTAGGAGTGGAAATAGGCCATGTCGAAGTCGGTACAAGGCGCTCCTTGTTGTTGTTGTTGCTGCTGCTTATTATGCTCAGAAACCCTAAGCCCGCCAAAATTACCACCACTACCAAAGCTCTCTCTGAGCTCACGTGACCTGGCACGTGTTCCCCGGCGGACTTTATCCCTCTGGCTCATTCCGTGCTGCTGTTGCTGTGGGTGGTAGCCGTTACTGTAAGCCGGGCTCGAGTTCATTGTTTTGGTGCCCGCTCGCTCGCTCGCGCTCACTGGCAGACCCAATTTTAAGGGAGAAGAAATAAAGCGCCGTTTGACGTTCGCATTTTTCACCAAATTTAAGTTTTTCTTTTCTTTTCGTCAAGTTTTTTTAAATTATTTTATTTTATTTAATAACTCGGACCGAGTTTTAGTTTGTCAACTATACGGTAAATAAAAGCCCTTGAATTTTTCAAATTCCTTAAACATCTAATGAATATATGTGTAAACTCCCACCTCAATTGCTTGTATTTTTTTTTAAAAAAAAAAAAAAACATGCTTGAATTTTTCAATTAAAAAAAAAAGCTATTGAATTTAATACATTTTTATTGTACCTCTAATATTCTAATAAAAACACTAACTTTTTAGTGCTTCTAATAAAAATGTTGTTACTCTTCTAATCAATGTCTTCAATATATTTATAAAAAAAACAAATCAGAAAAAATGATTTTGTTACTTACACACCTATTTTCTATCTATCTCTCTCTCTTTTTTATTTTTTATTTAATAACTTCCCTCAGGAAAAACATCCAACACATACATACATTCGAGGAAATATTTCATAGGTTTTTTATTTTGCTACCAAAAAGATATTATAGGTTGGGGCCAAAAATCTAACTAGTTATTCTCTAGTGGTAAGTTTCTCTATTTTGCATAAATGCATTATAAGTTTGAAATTTTCATATTTCTATACTAAAGGAAGTTTATGAAACGAAAATTTAACTTACCAATTGTTGATGTCCAACAAAATCCAAGGCTGAGTCCAAATATATTTTCGGCCCGGTACAACACCAAGCGAAATCCTTATTTAAGCAAACATGCCATGCTACAAATTTAAGTGGGCCCAAGCCACGCGAATGTCTGGGCTTGTTGAGCGGGTTGTGGTATGGATGATTATAAGTATTCATTGATGGCGAAGAAGTGAAAGTTTTGGGTGATTAGGGCACCAAAATTCAAGCTCATTTCTTAAGCCCAAACATATGGATAAGTCTGAGAGAGAATTAGTGGCCCAATAGCTTAGGAAAATATTCAATGGCTTGCAAACACTTGGAAAAATTCCACATCAAGCCAAAATGTCCAGCACCTTGATCAAAAGGTTGTTTCCAACAACTCGAGCAAACTCACAGTTAGAAAATATAAGTATATAAAACAGTTAAATATTCAATACTTACATGTTTAGAGTTAAATATTTCTAATTAAGTCATATCTAATTTGTTTTAGAGGACATTTTAACTTAAATTCTAAGTTGTTTATTACAAATTCTATATATTATATATAATATAATAGAAGAGTGGTAAAAATATAAAATATCCAGCATATCTGTCAAAACCATCAAAACCAAACAAACTCATATGTTGATCATCTTTTGACTAGCACCCATACCTATTATTTCCTCTTCAAGCTTTGGTGAGAAAACAAGAAGCAAAAGTGGGTGACTCCTCACCCACATGGAAAAGTCCAACTGCCTGAGAACCTTGGAACTCCAAAAAGCTTCATGCCTACATGCTCAAGCTAGGGAAGTTTCACCAAATAAGATGGAATTGAAGAAAGTGAAGGAAAAGGGAAAAGGGTGTCTTGATAAAATTAGAGTTTTCAGTGCCTATAAAAAGAGCCACTTTCTACCCAGCAAAGACAACTCACCTTGGTTGCAGCAAGCCTCCCAACAACCATGAGAATTCATCGAAGGCAAGCATTCCCTCTGGAACCCTTCAATTTCATGCTTTGTTCTTCCATCTTCCTCTTTACTCTCTCTCAAAACCCACATTCAAAGAGAGCAAGCATCATCTCTCATCTCTGAAACCTTTCGATTTCAAGCATTGTTCTTATATTGCTTCCTATTTTCTCTTCTGTCAAATCGCTCAGGAGCTCGACGAAGCTTTCGTCAAGCTGCTAGAAATGCTAAAACCACTCATGCTTCCATCTTCTTTGTCTCTTTCCATAAACACACATCCAGATAGCAATCATCATCTCTTATCCCTGAAATCCCTGCAATTTCGAGCCATATTCCTCCATCTACTCCAATCTTCTCTTCTTGAAATCGCAACTCTTTCTTTCTCTCATGTTAAATTCATGAATGCTCAGCTCCCATGCCACAAGTTTCTCATGTCAAACAAAGAATTTATCTATAAGCGAATGTTGGTTTCATTGGTGAAGAAGACCAAGGTGTTTCCTAAGGCTCAGCTATCATTTCGAAACACTTCTTGGGGCCTATTCCTTGAACTTAGAATCAATGAGCAATTTCATACATGTTTCTCTTTTAAGCATCCCAAACCCATTCGTCAGGTTGTTGGAATAAAAAGACCCATACACCAATAATGTTACAATAGTATGGCTTGTGGTATATTTTGTACATGTGTGTATGAGCTTTTTCATTCTAGCATCTACTAATGGGCCTAGGCTACTGTAAAGAGCTAAATTTATGAAATTGCCATTGGGTCTGAGTTTAAGAATCAGACCCCAAAAGTGCTTCGAATGGTAACTGAGCTTTAGGAAACACATTGGTCTTATTCACCAATGAAATCAACAGTTGTTTACAAATAAATTCTTGGCTTGGCTTGAGAAGCTTGTGACATGGAAGTAAGTATCCATGAGAGAGAGAAAGACCAGGTTTTCTACGAGAAACAAAGGTTAAAGCAAAGGATTTCGTGAGAATTTGCTGAGGAGAGAGAGAAAGACAAAGATTATGGTGGAAGAATAGGTGCTTTAAGTAATTTTTCGGCAGCTTGAACGAGAAGGAGATGGGAAGATATGGAGGAATATGGCTTGAAATTGAAGGGTTCCAAGGATAAGAGGTGAAACTTGCTCTTTCTGGATGTGGGTAATGGGTAGAGGATACCCCCTTTTATAGCCGCTGGAAGCTTCTTCTTCCCAATAAACCCTAATGGGTTCTCTCTAATTTTGCCAAGTTTTCCCTTTCATTTATCTTCCCTCCCTTTGATTCATCTTATTTTGTAAAATCCCCCTCTATCCAAACACACAGAGATAAGATTTTTGGGAGCTCAAAAGTCTTCCCGCAATCGTTCCAATAGTAACCTCTCCATCTCTGGTTATCACTTCTCTTTCTTTCCTTTCCTGTTTCGTTGCAAGAGTTGGTAAGGGAATGAAATAGATAGTAGTGTTGGTCTGAATGATGCTTTTTCTCCTAGTAACCTACGCGCGCTAATACCGTTTGGTCTTTTGAATGGTTTGTCTTGAGGTTTGCCTTTGGTCACGTGTTGGATCCTTCCACCAGCCTTCATATGCGAGTCATTGGCTTTTGTCATGGTTTTGTCTCCAGCCATGTGCTGGAGAATTTCATATATTTTTCTTGGTCATTTAAGCCCTTCCTAAGGTAATGAGGTTTGTCTACTAGGGAATCAATTTCACAAAGTGATGAACTATTTTTTATTAAGGTGATGGTCAATTTTCTAAAGTAGTGGGCTCCCTTTTTCTCTCATTTATGCTTACCCACATATTTGGGCTCAAGAAATGGGCTTGAGTTTTGGGGCTCCCAAGCAGCCCAAAACTTCCATTTCTCGGCTCATCAATGGGCCTCATGAATATTCGTTACCATCCATATCACAACCCACTCAACAAGTCCCGAGCATTTGTGTGGTTTGGGTCTACTTAAGCTTGTAGCGTGGCTAAGTGTAAAATAAAGGGTTTTTCGCTTGGCATGACATGTCGATTGGCGTGCTCGTGCTCGAATTTCATCGTATTGTAAAGGACTATGGTTGAGTCAAAACGGCACTTAGTGGGATAATTAACATGAGTTCATAGAGCCGGTGCATTTTATAGACTTGCTACAACTCTTAGCGTGACATGTTACATATTTGCTTGGCATGACACGTAGATTGTGACTCGTGCAAGCTTGTATGATGAACTTTTGCATGCCTAAATTGGATTTCTTCTCGATAAGGTATCACATTGGGCCGGTAATATATTTGGGCCTAGCCTTAGATTTTTTAGGCCCTAATGTGTTATAATATAAACGGACAAAATAGTTTATTTTTCCTTTTTCAGGAAATAATATAAAAAAATATCTACTTATATTATAATATATGTAAAAGATATATCACGTAAACATAGTACCATAATATTCTACGAGTTTGACTTATAACATTCTCTCTTGTATAAATCAATAAACTATTTTTTTTCTCCATGTTTATTGATAAAGAAAGAAATAGGATTGTTGATGGTTTGCCTAGTTTGGGTTGGGCCTCACGGTGTTCGTTTGGCTTAGCCTTTTATTTTATTTTTTTGGTTTGGCTTAGCCTTTTATTTATTTATTATTTATTAAGCTTAGCCTTTTATTTTTGCGCCTTGTGTTTCTTCCCCTTTTTTTTCCCTTCCCCTTTTTGGCTGCACGCACCCACTGGGCAGCTGAGGTGGATGTGGATCCCACCGTGACGGTGGTGAGGATTTCACTGCCGTATCCACCAAGAATGAAGGAGGCCTTTTCTTTAAACGGTTAAACCCAAAACCCTCAACTCACAATTCTCTAATTCACTCTCTCTCTCTCTCTCTCTCTCTCTCTCTCTCTCTCTCATATCTTCGAATCAGAAGGAACTCAAAGCAATGGCGGGTCTTGTACCTCCAGGTACTACCACGCGAAGCGAGGCTGCGGAGACGAAGCCTATGAACGATAAACTGGACTACACAAACCTGCCTTGCCCCATACCCTATGAAGAAATCAACCGTGAAGCTCTCAGTTCAGTATCAAATTTTTTCGTTTTTTGTTTCATCACTTTTTGGATAATGACTCATGGTTATAATTTGTTCTATCCCTTTGTGATTCCATGTACCAGTCTGCTGAATTTAATTTAAGCCTTCCAAGTTTGCTCTCTTTTGTTCCTGTTTGCTCATTGTTGATATGCCTTTTGTTGTGTAGTGTAGTGTGTAGGTATGGGATTGTTAAAAAAAGACAAACTTTTGACTAATGAAGGAATATGAATTAGTTGGTTTATTAGTGCAGGTTTTGAAAAGCCTAAAAACCTGACTTTTGAATCCCATGTAGGTGCTTATAACTCCTTTGTGTTTCTCAGGGTTTGTTATTTAAATTTTTTTTTGTTACCGTGGACAAAGATATTACCTTTATGATTGTATTCGTTTTGGGTAATTTATATGCTGAACCGTCTGTTGGAACATTTGGTCTTCTGCTGTTGAATTGCTCATAAATGTGTTACAGTGTAATTAAAAGTTCATTATTCTAGTGAAAGCAAAGGTGCTTTTTGATTCTTTTCTGATTCCTAATGTTGTACATTTAACCATCTCCTGATGCTTTTGGTTGAGGGTGCTCTCATCAGTGGTACTGCTACTGCCTGACTGTATTTGTGAGATTAGTGTACAGTGTTGGGTGGGTTTAGAGTTTAGGGTATTTCCATCATTTTGGGGATTTGACATTTTTCAGGTTCTTATTACTTTACTTTTTTGTCAACCAAACAGTGGCATAGATGTTCCAGGTTCATTCCAATGAACCAAGCACTACCTTAGTTTATTTCTAAAAGATAGTGGTTGCAATGCATTCATTGATTAAGGAAATTGCATATTTGCAAGGGGCTTGGCAGTATTTTGCTGACTTCCATCTTTGATTGGCAGTGTCTTTACGGCCAGAATGTTTTGAGGGGATGCGCTTTGATTTCACTAAAGGACTCAATCAGAAGTTCTCCCTTAGCCACAGGTTTTTGTCTTCTCCTCTTTGAGCCTTTATGCATTCCATATCAATTATTTATATTATTTTGTATATTTTACTTACTCTTTTCACCTCCCATCAGTGTACTCATGGGACCTATGACAGTTCCTTCTCAGTCTCCTGAAACCATAAAAATCCCTACTGCTCACTATGAGTTTGGTGCAAATTTTATAGACCACCCAAAGGTAGGTAGCCATCGCTATTTTTACTTATCCAGAAACCTCTTCTCATGGAAATGGCGGAAGAAGCATTGATTGTTATATTTCTTTTCTTTGTGGTGGTTGGGGTAAATTTTTAGTTGATGCTTTTCGGGAGGGTATTAACAGACGGAAGACTTAATGCTAGAGTGAAGTGTGACTTGACTGACAATCTCACTTTGAAGGCTAATGCTCAGGTAAAATTATTTTTCATTTGTTTTTTCAATTAAACTCTTCCTTTTTTTTTTCTTGTGTAAAAAAAGTGGAAGTATTTATGTAACTTTATTTTAAATTTTTTTTTCCCAGCTTACAAATGAGCCGCACATGTCTCATGGCATGGCCAGTTTTGATTACAAGGTCAGGTCACTCTTCTCATCATATTTTTAATCTTTTAATATATGAAGTTATTTATTTACTTCGCATTTTATATGTCTTGTAGAACTTCATTACTATTGAAAATCATCTTTGGCTACCTCTATTTTAGATGAAATAAATTTGTCCATCAGAAAAAAAGTTTACAGAGGGGTGCAGGAGTATATTCTTTATCTATCTTCCATTAGCCTCACTATGAATGGTTACAAGATAAACACCAATTATCACCATGTCTGTTGTTCCTAGAGTTGGGAGTTTATTTTTGATGCAGTGGTAACCAATACTAGATTGCCTTCAGCTTTCTTATAATTCTACAAGTTTTGACATTTTCCTTTCTTGGTACAGGGCTCAGACTACAGATCCCAGATTCAAGTGGGAAATGGGGCCTTATTGCAAGCAAGTTACATCCAGGTAAGGATATTCTCCTTTTCTTTTTACCCTCCAGATAACGTGGACACTGGTACCAAACAATTTAATTTTGTGTTCATGGTTTTTTTTTGAGATAATCATATTGGTATCAAACATATCTTAAAATAGTCTTAGAGGTCCAGATATTATTGAGATACTGACAATATATTGTATGATACTGACCTTATCGTAATTGTAGTCTGTTTATTGATCTCGAAGGTTAAACTCAACAACATGATTGACTGAAAATAGGCTCTGTTTTGGTAGCCGCCTTTATATATATATATTGATTTTTCAATATTCTTGTGGTAATTGATTATAGTCAACACAAAAATGCTGTACTTTACAAGGATGGAGATGTTTTGTAAAACTAGGCCACTGCAGATTTATGAAATGTTCTTAGGATTATTCTGATAAATCTGTCTACGTTCTCTATATTCTTGCAGTCGGTGACTCCACATTTCTCTTTGGGTGGTGAAGTATTCTGGGCTGGTCAGCATCGAAAGTCAGGCATCAGTTATGCGGCGCGGTTCAACACTGAGAAAATGGTATTCCAGCTTGGTTTTCATATCTCCTCACATGTTTGAAGCCAGATGATTTATGATCCTTATCATTATGCATCATCATTTGTGCATTATCATTATATTTGTTTGATAAATAACAGAGCTTTTACAGAGAAAAGGAAAAAAAAAAAAGGTACGAGAAAATAATGAACTTCTTGTTAGCCTTAGAAAAGAGCTAAAAACTAACTGCACAGACTGAGAACAATTAGAATATTACTCCCCCATACATCCTCTGCCAACAGGAACTCCAATCTTTATGCAAACCACAGACTAATGCCTATATCTTAGTAGACATACCAGATACCAGACTTCCAAATCATCTTAATCGGTTCAAAAGTCAAGTCATTATTGTTGAGTACATGCAAACCATTGCTTACTCTTTCCCAGTGATGCTGCACAAGATTGTGCATTAAGTTTCTGTAAATAAAGGAGGGAAGATAAGGGGTGTTGAGTTTGGTATTTTCTGCTAACCTCGTCAATGGTCACTGTCAAAATTTCCTTTTAAGATTTTTCATTCATTCCAGTGTACAAATATATTTTTCTTCATCCCATTATAATCATAGAGATTGCTTTTTCTTTTTTCCGTTCTTTTTGGTTTTAATTGTGGCATGCATAAATCTGAGTGAAGGCATTTTTTGTGATGCTCAATGTTCTGCCTGCAGGTTGCTACAGGACAGGTTGCTAGCACTGGAATGGTTGCTTTGAGCTACGTTCAGAAACTATCCGAAAAGGTACATCAAGTTATGTTATTAAGAACTTTAGGTTATATCTTATCTATATATAGTTATTATACTGTCGTATTTGTGCAGGTTTCACTAGCATCAGACCTCATGTACAACCACATGTCAAGAGACGTCACAGCAAGTGTTGGCTATGATTATGTCCTCAGACAGGTAGACTATGCTATTATAGTTGTTAAGAAATGGAAAGACACATATATATCTTCGTATTTAATGACAGGAAACACTATAAGTGGGTGACTTTGGTCTTTAACACATTCTCCCATGCCAATTCACGTTAACCTATTTGCATTATTTGGAATTTAAGAAATTATATACATACCTAACCTATTTCTTCCGTTTTTTCAGAGTCGTCTTAGAGGGAAGATTGATTCCAATGGCTGCACGGCTGCTTTTCTTGAAGAGAGATTAAGTATGGGTCTTAAGTTTATTCTTTCTGCAGAGGTGAGAAATCTGTTAGTTTAAATTGATTTATAGACTATTTTAAGACGATATAAGAATAGCAAGGAAATAGATATTTTGAAGCTAAGAACTGATTATTATGCCTGTATTTGTGTACATGCCAAACTGAGTCTCCTTGTGTTGTGTGCTCATCTGTTCCCACCATTCATTTCATTCAAATTCATGGGCAGTGGAACTGTTGAAGTTTGTTTGTGTACTGGAAAGTTGAAACACGGAAGACGTGAATTTGTCTTCAGCCTCCTGCATCTTTGAATTGAGTAATTAGGCTTTGTGGGGCGTGGTCCCAGTTAACCAAATGCCATCCATCAGCTATGATTAGATATTTGTTGCGGTGGTTTCCTTACTGTTATTACACTATTGAGCATATGAAGCTGAATGTTCTATGCTAGGAAATTGGCTTAACTCGCATGCATATAGATGCTGGAGCCTTTGTCTTCGATGTGGTGATAATGTTTGAAACTTAAACGTCTGCCATACTTATGGGTCCTGCCACTCATGCGTCTAGTACCGTTTAGGGTTTAGGTTTGTTGAAAACTTGCACAGGTGGATGTGGTGGAGATGCATCTATTCTTGATATTTTCAAGTCATATTTCGTAACATTAACAGCATCTCCAAAATTTCTATTTGCAGATGGATCACAAGAAGAAAGACTACAAATTCGGGTTTGGGTTGGCGGCAGGAGAATAGATGCAAAAGCTGAAGGGCTGTTACTGTGAAATTTTATAAAAGCTCATAATTACTACAAGAAGAAAGACTACAAATTCGGGGTAGGATTTGTATTTTACTCATCTGGCAGTTGAAGATGTTTTGGCTCAAGTTGGCAGGACTAATTCAAAATATCTGTAATTATACAAGCCATGTTATGGTTATAACTAGAACTTGGTGAATTGTTGTAGTATGTATGGTACTGCTGTGACTTTTATGAAATAGATTGAGAATTTTGTTCTTCTCTCAAAATATATTTTCCCCCTAAAAAACATTTAAAGGTCTTTGTTATGTAAGGGTGTCTTTTATTTGGTGATCCACAAAACACAATTTGAGCGTCTATTTAATAATATTTTTTTAGCGTCTATTTAATTTGTTGAGAAGTTATTTTGGGTTGAGTTTTTCAAGTGGCTTTGAAAAAAAAATTATTATTAAAGGAAGATTAATCTAACGCAGGGGGTATCAAGCTTCTATAAATGCCTCGGAGTTGGATTGGAGCATATGATATGAATCGGAGAGAGAAAAGAGAAGAGAGGGAGAGAGAAATGAAGAGGAATACGAAGAAAGAAACAGAGAGGGATGAAGTTGAAGAGTTGCTGCAAGCAGCACAGGACGATATGCTTCTGAAGCTATCTCTCAACTCTCACTTGTCCCGCGGCGTTTCTCTCGACGACGCCGATATCGGCCGTCGCTTCGAGGCCCTCAAAATGAAAACTGTTATTACTGGAGCAGCACCAGGACCAGGACCAGGAGCCAGGACCTGCTGCTGCTGCCTCTTCTGTCTCCAAATCCAATCCAATCCAATTCCATTCAAGTGGATGAGGAACTAAAGGAAGTCCTCGGTGACGATCTCTCCACCAGATTCGCCGCCCTCAAGGCTTCAATTCCTATGCCCTCCTCCGATGCTGCCGTCCGGTCGTCGGCATCATCCTACAACGACATCGACAACGACAACGACGATGAAGATGAAGTTGAAAAGTTGATACGCTGGGCTAAGGACGCCGCTCGCCTCGACCCTTCTCCACCCTCCGACGATGACGACGACCAAGACAAATCGGAATCTGATGATGACGACCACCACCACCACGAGCCAAAGGGGAATGTACCCGATCGTAAATAGGAAAATACTTTGTGTGTGTTTCTTTTTTCTTTTTTTATTATATTTAATTTGATAAATTAGATTTATGAATAAATTATGACACATTGAATCGTGTTTGTAAATTGTAATTGGATTTTTTGGCCCCGGTTAACCCGACTAACATAACGTACAAAATCTAACCAAAACAACGACAATGCTCCAACATGCCAAGACATAAAAATTGAGCTCAACTTCTGATAAATAACAATCATGATACCCTTTTGTTCACTAATCTATTACATGTAATGACAATTGTAAAGCAGCCTACGAAATAAATCATTCTCCAAAATGGGCCTCATTCTGAATAACTAAGCCATGGATGAGGAGTGTAGTTTCATATTTTTGGAAAGGCACCAAACCCCGTTGAGGTCGTAGTGGAAGAAGTCTGAGGTCCAATCAATCTCTTTCATACTCGAATCCTATATTAACAAACAAAAAACCCAGAACAAAGATTTTGAATCCTACCCAAGTTGTGGCATGGCAGCAAGTATCCTGCATCTATATGTTACTAAAAGAATAAGGCAGCAGAGCTGGTAATGAGATTAACGGAACTCATCATGGAACTCATAGTCCTCTTCTTCATCGTCGTTGAAAATAGCGCTGTAAAATACATAGGGTTCTCAATCATTTCTGTCAGCGTTAGACGCCCATCTTTATCAGTATCTGCCTGCAATTTACAAAATTAATACACATACGACCTTTAGAATTAGCTAAACCCCAGCCAAAACTTATCAAGTCATAAAAACAAGCGCAGATTATGCTATGGTACCATCAGTTTTCTACCCTTCCAAGCTTCCTTATGCAACCCCTAAATATAAAAGAACAACTTCTATCTTTTCTTTCTCTTTTTTTTTTCCCTGGTGGGATGGGGTGGCACAACATCTTTACTGTGAAACTTCATCCGATGTCTCATCTATAACTCTTCAATAAATTTCAGTGACACAAGAAGGATAAGATTTTGGCAGTTCTTGAGCCTAGTGCATGAAAGTTTTACAAAGTGAGGCATTGCAAGCCAAACTCTGTGCTTGCAATACTCTTTTTCAAAAACTTATCTAAGCTTTCTGCCAGCTCAACAACTCCAATTTTTTCACAACAGCTGCATGGTTAATAAGCTGATAAACCACCATCTTATATGTACTAGCCTGATGGCAAGAAGAGAAGAACTGCCCATAACTTCACAATCCAACTACCAACATATAAATTTCAAGCTGTGCCTAGTCTATAAACTGCAAGCAACTTCAGAGCTCTAATGATCTTCAATTTGCCTTTTCCATCATAAGATTACACTAATCTTTGAATATCACATAGCTTACAAGATAAATCAACAAAATTCTGACACTTGAAGATGCTCCAGAAAAGAAATACTGACTAGCTAAAGAAGGTCATTCATTTTTTAATACTTCAGTTATGTATAATTTCACAAGCCCTTCTTGTTTTGAGATGATTAATTCATCTTAGTAAGCAAGGAGAGGAAGCCCTTGCTGAACACTGAGAGGTGACTCAAACTTAATTTCATGTTATTTCCACATAAAAAGTGCTACTAGATCAACTCATAGGAGCCATATGTGCAGATATATATATATATATATATGACACAGAAAGCACAAACTAATTGATCCATCAAAACTAAGAAAGAAAATAGTTTTCATTTGCAAAATGATTACCTGTGATGTGATGTAATCTGCTTGTTGTTTTGCATAGTAATGTTCTGATGGATGTATCTTTCCAATAATAGGAAGTAACTCTGCATCTGACAAATATCTGCGGATAATGAAAGGTAGGGAACAAGTAAAATGATTAGCAAAAAGGAAACCCTTAAGTAGCTCAGAATAATTACACATAAATAAAAGCAGCTTAAGAAGTACCCGTCACCATCTTTGTCAAGCTGAGCAAACAAATTTCTAGCAGGGGCCTCCATCGAATCATCAAACTGATGTGAGGAATTGTGATTTTCTTCTTCATAGTTTCTCACCAAATCAAAGAGGCCATGAAAGAATTCTTTGAAGTTGATCTTTTCATCTTTGTCTGTGTCCCTTTCCCTAAGGAAAGCAAAGGAGAGAACATACAATCAGAAAAGCTAAGCTAAGTGACCATTTTAGAATGACATCAAGCACAACGACAAATAAGATTATGTAGATGTCTTTCGTCCACAGAGAAACACAAAAATTTGAAAGTTGAAGCAAAAGAAAATTCAATCTAGTTGCTTGAAAATTCTCCTGCAGCTGATGCTGTGCCATAAACTATATCTTACAAACAGATGTGGATCATAAGGATAGGACAAACTAGAATTTAAGAGAAGAGAAATTAATATCACCTTACTTCCTCCTTGCACAACCACTGAAGTAGCTTTGGGTTTTTGCTGTCAGCTGGGTGTAGAAAGCTAGAAAAGCATAAATCATGGACATCAAGTTGAAGAAGGTATTTCAAAAGATTTTGATGTAAAACAGTAAAAGGAACTTGATAGAAGGCAGAAGCTCACTCATTGAACTCAGTTATATTAAGAAGACCATCTCCATCTGCATCTGATGCATTGAAATGCTCCTCTTTCCACCAACCCATATCATAGCCAAACGAATTGTTATCTGGTACATGGAACAGAAATCAGAAACAAGGAGAAAATGACATGAAAATGAGGACCTAAACAACACAAGATACTTTTATCAGATACAATACTAAGTTTCTTCTCACGCATTTTCATTGGACCATTGGTACTATCTAGGAGCAGTCGAACATACTGAAAGAATGACCGTCGTTTTACAATAATTTAAGAGGTTGCTTGCGGAAACCGAAATTCAGAAATGCCACATAGCATAATAGCAATAGATTGAATTTCAGCAGTAAAGCCAATCTAATAGCAGCAAATAGATAGATTTGGAGGAGCAAGATATGAGCAATAACCAAAATGTTTGCAATTTAATTAACAAAGACAAGAAAGAAGACAACATCCTCTATCTTCCATCTCCATGGAGTGAGAGAGAGCAAAACATATCAAAAGCGAAAAGAAAAAAGACATGAGTAAGTAGTAGTGAGTGAGTGGAGTGGTAAGGTGACCTGCATTCTGCACCCAACTTGGGGGCTGATACTCGGCAAAGGAAACAAAACCGTCACGGTTCTTGTCATGAAGCTCCATATCCCTTTGAGTGCGATGCAGTACTTCCTTCTGAGCCTGCTTCAAATTCCACTGAGTCAACTCGTCCTCAGTGATGAAGCCATCAGCGGGGTCGACATCAACCTTAGGAAACAACAAGAGCAACCTGTTGGTGACGTTGAACCTCTCTTCGTCGTTCAAGTAGTCCTCCGCGTTCATGAAGTCTTCCCACTCGGGCTGAGACTCGGCGGCGGGGGCGGAGTCGTTGAGATCGAAGTGCTGCTGCTCCCACTTGCGGTCCTCGAGGCGGCGCTCGATATCGGCGACGAGAGGGTCGAAGGGGATGGGGTTGTGGTGGTGCAGCGGAGGAGCGAAGGTGAAGTTGGACCGCAGCTTCAGCCGCCGGTGACGTTGGCTGCCGCCTTTTTTGGGGGAGTGGGAGATAAGCAACAGGATTAGGACTGCTATTGTTATGTATATGATTACTGATACTGACGCCCTCGCCATTGCTCTGATTTTCTCAATGCAAGGCAACTCTCAACTGAACTGAACCCAGAAAACAGAGAGACCTTGTTGTTGACTATTATTTGGACGAGAGGACTTGGGAGAAGAGGAGGAGGAGAGAGAAACCGAATGAGGTTTGATGAAGGTGTCTTGGAGAGTCGGGAAGTTGTGGATCTGCTGCTTGTTTTTCACTTTCCTATTATTTTGATAAGATCTACCGCATCCCAGTTTATTAGAGCGACCACCCCAACCTTGTTCTAATTAATAATATTAATATAATTATTGATGGATGTTAGAACAACTCATTAATTAATTAATTAATCTTTTTCTTTCTTATATTAGCGGCATGATTAAGCAAATTAGCAAAATAAATCGACCCGCTCACTTACTATGCAAGCTCAATGAAGCCCAGGCCCAAAAGAGATTAGTAACAAAATAAGATTGAAATGGTGGACTCAAACTCAACCCATGATCCAATTCCAATTTCCAACCCAGCAGATGTTCCCGATTGGGATCTGGGATCATCAAATTTTATTAATTTTTTGGCTTTCTGTTTATATATTTTTATTAAAAAAGAAAAGAGTTTAAGACAAGACCAGAAGAGGAGGAGGGCCTGGAGGAGGAAGTGACGGAGACTTGGAATGAGAGAGGAGGGCAAGAGTGCTAGGATCTGACTGAAAGTGGGAGCCTAGACGACGCCGTTGCGTTTGCAGCGAAAGAACAAGGAAGGGAATATGTTGAAATTCTTGAAGGGAGTGGTGGGTGGATCGGGGACTGGACCCAAAGATCTGCCCTACAATATCGGCGAACCTTACCCCTCTGCTTGGGGCTCTTGGACTCACTTCCGGGGCACCTCCAAGGTCGGTCGTCGTCACCTTCTCTCTCTCTCTCTCTCTCTCTCTCTCTATATATATATATGTGTGTGTGTGTGTGTTATGTATCTATATAGCTTTGTATGTATGTATGTATGCATGTTTCTTCGTCAAGTTTCATCATGCCAATGGTGGATGTGAATGAGTCTTGAGTGGATCTGAAGCCTGAAGAAGGCTGGTGATGTTTTGTTTGGGATGAAAGAATATGAATGAAAGGGTTTGTTTTGGCTTTCTTTTGAATAAATAAACACTTTTCAGGATGATGGGTCTCTGGTATCCGTGTTTTCTATATCTGGAAGTAATGCTCAGGATGGCCATTTGGCCGCTGCTCGCAATGGTGTCAAGCGTCTCCGTACTGTGAGTCTTCTTCTGTTGTTTCTGTTGTCGTCAATTTATCATTTCATTTTGCTATTTTGTTTCATAATCACATATGCAAATGCAAATTGGTTCATTTCTGATTTTGTTTTTCTCCTTTCAGGTCAGACACCCAAATATCTTATCCTTTCTTCATAGTACTGAGGCTGAAACTTTGGATGCTTCTACCACCAAGCAAACTATCTATATTGTTACCGAGCCTGTTATGCCACTCTCTGAAAAGATCAAGGAACTCAGTTTACAAGGTATCCAAAGGTATTTCAAACATAAACTACCTGCTCCCCTTCCTCTTTTTGTTGTTGTTTTTTTTTAATAACACCATCAACAGTATACACACACACACACACTTTCCTTCTTCAGAAAAAGTCGTCATATCTTCTACGATTTCTTTTCTGCCTTGCCCACACAACATGTCATCTTATGAGTTGCTTACACGTCACCATCTTATTCTAAATTTTGTATGTTAAATTTTATTTCTCTTCCTTACTAGAGCTTGTCTTTTCTTTTTCAATTATTCTGCTACGTAATTTGTTTCAATATGCATATCTTTTGCTTTTCTTTACACAATTGCACATACAAATCTTATAAATAGACACTGCGGTTCTCAATAAATCTCTAAAATTTACTTAATCTATACATTTTGTTCCTTGATGTTAGGGATGAGTATTTTGCGTGGGGACTGCACCAGATTGCTAAAGCTGTCAGCTTTTTAAATAATGATTGTAAACTTGTAAGTTTTCATAATCGGAAATACCTGCATTTTGCATGGGGACAGTGCCATAATCTCTCTCTTTCTCTCATATATAATTGTTATACTGTTTGACTAGCTTTTGGCTACTGCAGGTTCATGCCAACGTTTGCTTGGCCAGTGTTGTTGTAACTCAAACTTTGGACTGGAAGCTGCATGCTTTTGATGTGCTATCTGAGTTTGATGGCAGCAATGAGGCTTCTGCTGGACAAATGCTGGTAAGCATGTCTTTCAGATTTATTTCCTGAACAGTTGTACAATAAGTTTCTATTTTACCTAGCTTCTCTCAAGTGGAAGAGCTTGCTTTTCTACTCTTAAGTTTAGTTATTTTTCTTTTCTTGTTTGAATAGTAATGGATGGAATGCTGCTTGTTTCCACTAAGATATATTCTTGTGGATATTTGTGCTTAAAAAATTGCTTAAGAATAGTCAGAAGTTGGGATGTGTTTCTCACCAGTTCTTATTTGCCTTCAGCAATTCGCCTGGCTTGTTGGACCACAATACAAACCCATGGAGTTGTTGAAGTCCGATTGGGCGGCAATCAGAAAGTCTCCACCATGGGCCATTGATTCTTGGGGCTTGGGTAAGTCTGTTGTGGTCTGTTCCTCACAACATGATTATTGGTCTTTTGTGTTAAGTTGATCAATAAACGAACTGTTGATGCAGAACTTAATTAATTCTTTTCTGGAGATGTAGAAATGACTTTTAATTCCTGTTACATGGTACTGGATCTGGCTATTTTATCAATTTTAGCGAGAAGGGTCATTCTTGTCTAATATTGGTACTTGAGTTGCATTGTCCCATTGTTTTCAGGATGTGGTATAGGTTTTTTGTGAAGCAAGGTTGAGTCAGGTGATTCCATGTTCTTGTGCATCTTTTATGAAGGAATTTTGTGCTTGTGGTGGAGAGAAAAAAAAAGGCTGGTGCCTTGTGGATTTGTATTGTGTTGGAAAATGACAATCTTTTGGGTTTTTTAGTAGGAGAGAAATGGTAGGATTTTTAGGGCAAAAGGTGGAAGGAAGTGGATTTTTTTTTTTTTGGGGGCAGGGTTATGCTTCTGCTGTTGCTGGGGATTTTGGTATTCAATGAATTTAGACACATTCCATTTGTTTTATCTTAACGTGGATTGGAGGGATGATGTATTGTAAGTCAGTTGTTAGAGTTTGAAGGCTTTTTGTTGCCTGATGTAATACCGATTTTGTACTGCTAAGGTTGTTATATTGGCTTTGATTGTATTTTCAGTGAATGCTGATCCACTGTTGCTGTATTGCTGACTAGTTTATATTAATGAAGTTATTATGTTTCTCGTTAAAAAAAATTATACTGTCATTCATATGAATTTTATTGCTTATTAGCTGTTGAGTTTCATATTTTGTTGCTGACCTGTGGGTTAAATACACTTCCCTTAAGAATCTAAGTTCTTTGTTTAAACTGATAGGTTGTCTTATCTATGAACTCTTCTCTGGTCTGAAGTTAAGCAAAACAGAGGAGCTGCGCAACACTGCTTCTATTCCAAAGGTTAGTAGCCTTCTACTGTACCTTATTCTTTTTAATTTCTCTTGAAAACTACAGTGTTAACTGCATATTTTACATCTGTCTGAAATGTGTTAATCCTTTTGAAGATTCAGTTTCACTTGCATCTCTCTATTTTCTTGTCTCACAGTCTCTGCTTCCAGATTATCAGCGGCTCTTGAGCTCCACGCCTTCTCGTAGGCTGAATACGTCAAAGCTTATAGAAAATAGTGGTGATCTTTCCTTCTTAACTTGAGTTAATTGCTTCTTATGTCTTTGAGAAATTATAGTCTTGAGAATATCAGTCTGCTTCATGGTTTGAGGATTGATTGGTATTTCATATAATATTATATAGCATCTATTAGTTTCCTGTCTTGATTATCATCTGTGGCTCTGTGCATGTGTAATACATTATCTGACTTTTGGATTGTTTTAAGGTTTCTTTTTTATATATAATTATATGCAATTGTCCATACATATATGATTTTTTTATTTATAAGTATTTGACATATAAATCATAATTATCTGGGTACTAGAAACAACTTTATCAGTGCATGTTCATGAATCTATAATTTCAAATATATGTTTCTATGACAAATTGTTTGTAACTATGCAAACGTTTCTTGACCAAAGTGCATGGTAACCTTACAGTAATGAATCTTAGTATAAGCTTTCAGATTTTCGCTTTTAAAATTATTTGGTCAAATATAAGCTTTCAGATGAGTATAGGGTGTGGTGGACTCTAGTTATAAGGCATGGTGGACATGAGTGTTAAGTCTCAGAGGGCCCGAAACTCCCAATTTTAATGGGTGTCCTACAAATGAATGTAGGAAATATGAGAGAACGCTAGCCCATTCTCCCAAAGGAGGATTGAAGTTGTATGCATCATGCATGTGTACCATTGACTTCCCAGAATATTATATTTGCCCCTTCTATTTTCTATACCTCGGTGGTTTTACTATATCATGTGTCGTAGTATTCTTTTTCACAAACATTTTCTTTGGTAGTTTAATTTTTTTCTTATTTGACTAAGTACTGCATCAATTGGATTTGCAGAGTATTTCCAAAATAAGCTGGTGGATACGATACATTTCATGGAAATTCTAAATCTGAAAGATAGTGTTGAGAAGGATACCTTCTTCCGCAAGCTTCCAAATTTAGCGGAGCAGCTACCTCGCCAAATTGTGCTGAAAAAGGTGTGAGTTTCGGAGTGTTGTGTTTTTTCGACTTTGAAATATATAATCGACCTTTTTAGTATCAGATTATAATCCTTCCTCCTGGTTTCTACAGTTACTTCCTTTATTAGCTTCTGCTCTTGAATTTGGTTCAGCAGCTGCACCTGCTTTGACTGCATTGTTGAAAATGGGTGCCTGGCTTTCAACCGAAGAATTCAGTGTGAAGGTCATACTGTTTAGTACTTCTTCATATGTCCTTTGCTAGTTGTGATTTTATTTTTAGGTTTGTAATAATCTGATGTGGGTATTTTTCTTGTGTATATATTTAGGTGCTGCCAACAATTGTGAAACTATTTGCGTCCAATGACCGAGCTATTCGAGTTGGTCTCTTGCAACATGTCGATCAGTTTGGAGAATCATTAACAGCACAAGTTGTTGATGAGCAAGTATGAAATCAACAATTAATCATTTTTTTAATGATCAAACAAATTCTAGCTGGATTCTATTGTCAACCCTGTTAGTCTTGCATCTGTTCATTTCTAGTTTGTAGATTCTAAATTTGCCTGTGATGCTTGAAATTAGGTTTACCCCCACGTTGCTACTGGGTTCTCTGACACATCTGCTTTTCTCCGGGAACTGACTCTTAAGTCAATGCTCGTTCTAGCTCCCAAGGTTAGTGCACCCAGTTTTATGGTTGTGTGGTTCCTGCTTTGGGTAATTTATATTATAAGTTACTTGCTGTTCCTGTGAGTTACTTAGGGCAATCAGTGTTTGTGAGTTACTTGCTGTTCCCTGTGAAAGATTTTCTTGTTATTTTAATTTACTTAATATTATTTTAAAGAAAATATGTCAACCTTTGCTCCCACATAAAATATAGCTTGCATAATTCTTTGTTTCTCTCCCTCGAGGGTTGTTGGAATTGGAATTTGGAAAATTTGGTGTTAATATTTTCCGAATATTTATAAGCAGGTTTTGTTGCAAAATTTTTTTGGCAGATGTTCAAGTTCAGACACGGGACACCAACCATGGCCCTTTAACATGGAAGTCTGGTGGTTGTGCATCTCTAATGTTTAGTTAGAAGGGGCTAATAGTATTTGGTTTGCTTAGGGATTGAAAGGGAGGAAGCGAGAATAGATAGAACGAATAACATACTAAATGAAATCTAGAGGTGGGATCACCAAACTTATTTGCCAGCTTTATATTTTAGTATTGATTTTTTAAGGGGAAATTGTATTTGGTCTGTTTTGGCTTCGAATGATGGAGGAAGATAGAACAAAAAACATACTTCATGAGATCTAGAGTTGGAGTTGTGGAACAATTTTCAGCAATGTTTTTATTTAAACAGCGTAAGCCCAAGCTGAATGGGCTTTTGATGAATCATTGTAATGAATGTTTTTCGGTGACAATTTTATGTACTTATCCATTTAATGTGTCCATCTTGATCTTCTTCTTGGTGGATAATAATAGTCTTTGTTTTAGTTTAAGATGTGATTCTATCCCTGTGAAGTGTCGTATTATGTGATTGTTCTCATCTAATGGGTTTGTCTATCTACTTTGTAGCTTTCTCAACGTACCATTTCAGGGTCTTTGTTGAAGTATCTTTCAAAGTTACAGGTATGGTATTAACTTCTGAATTGACGCCCCTGATTTAACTATTAAAATGAATGTTCATAGTGTTGATTTTCACATTGTGTTTCTTCATGTTGTTAATTGTTTCTGTAGATTTTCTTTTGTGAGTTTATGTGTTTGGAACATAGAATATAGCAACGATTTGTCTCTAATTTTGCATTCCTTTACCATTTAACTTATCTCTGTCTTGCAGGTTGATGAAGAACCAGCAATTAGAACAAACACCACTATATTGCTGGGGAACATTGCAACCCACCTGAATGATGGGGTTAGTATCATCCATTTGCCACACCTACTGTTTCATATGCATGCTTTCTATTTTTTTTGTTCTTCCCTTAAGTGGTAGATGGGTTCTATGGGTGATTTGGTAATGATTTGTGAACATATATTGATAAAATATTTCTGTCTTAAGCTGATGGTGCTCATCTTTAAATGCAGACAAGGAAAAGAGTTTTGATTAATGCATTTACTGTCCGTGCATTACGTGATACTTTCTCACCTGCCCGAGGAGCAGGTATTAGAATTTTCTCTTTATCCATCTATTTTTTTAGCCAGGTTCTATTTTAATAATGTTTTGGGGTTTTGACATGTGTGCTTTAAATTTGTCCTTACCTTCATTTTCCTACATTGGTCAACTCTTCAATTTTATGACATGTAAAAAATTATTCTGTCAGGTATTATGGCTTTATGCGCCACCAGTTCTTATTATGACAGCACTGAGATTGCAACTCGGATTCTCCCAAATATTGTTGTTCTTACCATTGATCCCGACAAGTGAGTATGCTGCAGATGATTTCTACATCTCTCTGTATTTTATAAAAGATGCTTAGCATTTATGTGATTTTCTACGGTGACATGTTCTGTGGCATGCTAACGGTCACCTGTTCTACCGTATTTTAATCTGCCTTTGATCTGGTCAATTCCTACAATTTAAATAGGGCTGTGTCATTGTTCCTAGCAGGAAGTAACATCATGTTTCTGAAAGAAACTGCTTCCCCGTGGTTTTAAAGTCACACTTATGTACTCTGAGATTCTCCTACCTCTTCTTGTCCCTGGACTTCTAAAAGGGATAGGGTTATTGGTCTAGACGTTTTCTGTTATTTAAAAATAATAATGTCCAGTTATAACCAAATAATTTAGATTCTCTTTGTGGTCATTAGAAGGTCATCCTCTTATTGATGCTCATAGACATAAAAATCTTTGGACATTTCTTCAGTATGTTTTTCTGAATAACTGTATATACCTTGAAGTATTTTATTTTTTAGATTTTAACATATGAAAGAATTTTACTTTCTTTTCAAATTATTATTTTCTGTAAGTTTTTTAGTGCCTTGTGGATTCAGTGAAAGAGAGGAAACATGAATATTCGGAATGCTAAGGGAGATATTGTGTTAACAAATTTAATGGTTTTTCTTTCCCTTCTTCTTCCCTATTATTAGGATGTTTATAAGCCAATTACAGACTCTCAAGTCATTGCTTGGGTGACCTGTGTGTTGCGTGATCTAAGCAGACTTTGTAGAGAAGTTGTTTATAACTTCACTCTTATAACACTTAGATCTGTAAAAGATTACATTTTGTTGTATCTGTCCTACTTGGAATCCTTGTAACGGGGATTATACCTTTTTTGCCTTTGAAACAGTGATGTTCGCTCAAAGGCATTTCAAGCTGTTGATCAATTTCTACAGATAGTGAAACAATCCTATGAAAAGGTGTGTGTTTTAGAATTCTTAATTCGTTTGATTCTATTTTTCATATCTTTATGTAGGTGATGGTTGTGTATGTGTATCATTTTTTTGTTGGGGGTTGTTGTTTGTCGGACACCTTGTGTATATGAAGTTTTCATTTAGTCATGAATCAGTTTCTGTTCACATTCTATGATGCAACACTTGATGTGTGAAGTTGGCCGTTACTGTCCATCGTAGTTTCATCATATGGCACGCCATCGTCTTATGCAGTTTCCATTGTGATTGTTTATATCAGTGAACATTTGTTGCAAATGCAAATATTATGTATAGATAGCGAAATCTTTAGGGAATAAGGCAAGAGGAAATTTCAGAAAACTGATGTTTTCTGCATTTATCTTTGCAACAATGTGTCATATTGATAATTTTTTTTCTTTTTCTTTTTGTTGTCCTCTGTAGACAAATTCTGGAGATACTGCTGGGGCTGCTGGTCTCGGGATCTCATCAATACCAGGAAATGCTAGTTTACTGGGGTAAGTTGACTTCTTTCTAAGAGCTTTAGTCTTGATGTATATTTTGCTGGGTTCTGTATTATTTATGTTATAAAGCTGTATATGATACTTTGTTGTTTCGGTAGTTATATAGACAGAATTTGAGAACAGTAACTTGTTTCAGATAAAGGGACTTATATATATCTTGAGAGATGCCATGGAATTTCCATAAATACCAATCTGTTACCTACCTCTCATATGTGCCTGTTTTGTAAATATACCGTGATGAAATTATATCCATACTTGGTGTTGTCTTATCATCTCATTTGCCAAGTACTATATTAAATTGCATCTGCTCATGTGAAATTTTTCCTAGTGTTCTCTTGAAGTCAATAGCCAATGAAATGTTTAATTATCATGCAGATGGGCAATGAGCTCCTTGACTCTCAAGGGTAAACCTTCTGAACAAGCTCCACTTGCTCCTGTGAATATAAGTACATCTCTTACCGAAACGACTTCCAATGCAAGCTCAGGTACACATCTTGATAACTTGGATTCTTTAAATGTGTTTAGCTTGTTGGATATCTGTAGGCTATGGTTTTTTTTTTTTTATCCTTTCCTTTTTTGGTAAATGCCACCCCCTTGAAAAATTCAAAATTTTCACATACATATGCCAAATTATTGCATCAATTTTTACTCAAGTCAAGCTTATCATATGGTTTGGAATTTAATGTTTTATAGTGTATATATTATATAAAAGCGTCCATGCTCCACTAATTAGTCTGGCTAGCAATAAGTGTGATCAAAGATCTGAATTTTAACCAGATCCGGCCAAACTAAGAAGATTCAACAACCATGCAAAATAGAGCCATCGTTCCATATTGGAATCTCTTTCTTAGTGTCAGTTTAGGCATACTTGGATTAAGTTTTGAATGCGGGAGATCTAATATGCCAAGTTCGAAATTTGGTTTTTTAAATAATCAACTGCAAAAAATCGAAGTGGGGTTGTGTTCTCCACATCAATTTGGTTCCTTCCTCCAGTATATAAGAGATGTGGAACTATTTATTTCTTGGTTCTGCTTCTGTTGTTTGATTGCATTTCTCTCGTCATTCTCTTGTAATCCTAGTGGTGGATACTCCAAGCACAGCACCTGCCCATGCAAGTACCACACCAGATTTTGCGGATCAACATGTACCAGAGTCCCCTACATCGACAGATGGCTGGGGAGAACTTGAAAATGGAATTGACGGAGAGCATGAAAGTGACAAGGATGGTTGGGATGATATTGAACCTCTGGAAGATCCAAAACCATCTCCCGTTCTTGCAAGTATACAAGCAGCTCAAAAGCGGCCAGTCTCGCAACCTGTTTCACAGCCTAAACAACAAGGTAATCACTTTGTTTTAGCTTCTGTTATGCATTCGCATAAAGACTGAATGAATACAAAATATTGCAGAAACATATAGAAGTTTACTGGTTATAACTAAAAATGCAGTGTAATGTTTCTAAGGTGTGTTTCTGAACTCCAAATGTTATTAAACCAATGAGAATTGTCTTGAGGTGGATAAATCTAATATTGTTAAGGAGTATTTGCTTAATTTCCCATATTCCTTTATAATGGCCTACAAAGTGTCTGATAACCATAATATGTATTGGTAGAACCTTAACATTGCCTTTTTTTCCCAGTTCATCTTAGTTTGTAATGTGTCCTCCTTTGTTAATCTGGCATTTCATTATATATTTTTGGTGTGTGTTAATTGGAATATTTTGTGTGTTATTTTTTAGCAACAAGTTTGAGACCGAAAAACACAGCCAAGGCTATCAAAGATGAAGATGATGATTTGTGGGGCTCCATTGCCGCCCCAGCACCCAAAACAATGTCAAAACCTTTGAATTTAAAAACAAGTGGAGCAGTTGATGATGATGATCCATGGGCTGCCATTGCTGCTCCCCAACCTACCACCAAGGCAAAGCCCCTAGCAGCTGTGAAAGGTCGAGGAACCAAACCTGCTGCTCCAAAACTGGGTGCACAGAGAATAAACCGGACGTCTTCTTCTGGGGTGTAAATTATGCAAATGAACAAGAGAAAATTATGGGTTAAGATAAAAGAAATTTGTGTAAATTTCCCCCCCTTTTGGTGGCTGGTGTTCATGTTATAATAGGACATTTGGTGCCAACAGGAATTGCATTTGCACTTTCTCCAACTTGTTATTGATTTGTAATGATATTCTTTTGTTTGTTTCAGTTAGCACAGAAGCAGCCATCTGTCATGTAATTTCTTTCAAGTTCTTTCTTATGGTGTAAGATTAGGTGATATAGATGCAGCAGTAAACTGGCTATCAATTTTTGGGCCTGTAAATTTGGGATTTAATTTGTCACATTCTTGTAGTAGTCAAAGCCTTGGAATTTTTGTGTCTGACTCTGAACCCAGGGTTTGATTTTCCTCCTTTTAACTTTTCTTTTTCTTTTTGCACATTCCTCGTTTTAACTTTGCTTATGTAAGTTTTGTGCCCGACTTCTGAACCCAAAATTGAGCGTTTATTTACTTATGGGCTCAAATGTGAACCCAATACTCTCAGCCCAAAATAGGCTATGACTAGTAATCTACCTATGGGCTCAAATTTTGTTAACTAGTGGAAGGTACTCATGGTTTAGCTGGGCCGATTGACATGCAACGTCGCCTTTTTGCTATTTTGAAATGACATCCTAAAATTACATGTCTATGTGTTAAATATAATAGAGCAGAGAATGGTATAAACATTCAAAATGCCAAAAAATGCCTTTGTTAATGCAAACATTAAAATTGAAATTATTAATTTAATAAGGATAATATGGTAAACTTACATTTTTTCATATTAAAAAAATTAAAATTAAAAACAAAATCAGATAAGAAGTCATACTTTTATGGAACATAAATACATATGTTATTTTTTCTTAATTCTAAAATAAAATAAAAAATAAAAAATAAAATCAATTAGCACATGCATGAAGGGGCTAGTGTTTGTGAATTTTTAATCCGTTCAAGATATAAACATGTACCCGCTCAAAAGAGAAAAACATACATGTAAGGCCATCAAAGGTGAACTTATATTATATTGTTGATGTTTATCTAATGAAGTATTTCTTTGATAAATAAATAATAAAATAAAATAAAAAAGAATAAAGGGGACCTCACATGTCTGAATAGATTGTGCTGTCCAAAATTGACCACAAATTAAAGCATTCAAAGATGTGTTATGCTTTTAGACGCAATAATGAATTGCAGATTGACGAGAGAAACGGGCCGCATTCAGTCCCAAGTTAAATCATGTGCTTGCTTAACTTGTGAACTTTGATGCGTTTCTTTTTGATTTGTTATTTTTAAAAGCCGTGAACTTTGAAGCTTGAACATGCGCTGATGTGTCAAATTTATTTTAGAAAATAGACGGCTTTGTCGGTGCTTGTATAATTTGTGCAAAAAGCCCTCCTTTTAAAATTATTGCTAAATTACTCTCTATAAATACTTCATATCAGTTTCTTTTCCCCTTGGCTATTTTCTCCCAACCACTTGTCTCTATGAATCAGTGGCACTATGCTCCTCCCCCTCTCTCTCAACTGAATCGAAAATCCGACCCCGAAATATTAAAGTTGTATATTGGGGTGTCTTTTATCTGTCGAAGAACTATTCATACCAACAAAAAAAAACTAAAAAGATTAGTAAAGGGGCTCCAAGGGGACAAGTGTGGAAACTTCAACAATTTATTATTACAATTGACATTATTGAGTGCTAATTTATTTCAACCTATATTGTGTTTTTATTATTTGAAAGAACTGTAAGTATGCCAAGTTTAACCATACTATAAAACATCCATAATTATACTCTCTATTTTTTAGTTAAAGTTTAGCTATAAACATATAAACGTTATTTTAGAAGCTCTCTATAAAATTTAAACTTCAATCATGCTCTCTAGTTTAGGGAGTCATAAATGTTATAACTCTTTTTTAATTGGTCCATCTCTATTAAAAAATAATATAAAAATTAATTAACATTAATTAAAATTTTGAAATACTCATTAAATAAAGCAGCATTAAATTATAGAGAGTTACTAAGAGTCATTTCTCTCTCCTCAGATTTAGGAGCTCCTAGAGGTCTTCCCATTTTAGGAGGTGAATAAGGAGCATGGTCGAAGTTGTATTTTTTCAAATCTTCCTTAAAATTTGTCTAAAGGAGGTGATTTAGGGAGCTCATTATGGATGCTCTAAGGAATGTACTTGTTGTACAAAACCATATTTACTCCATATGCATAGCTTTACTTGAATTAATACATTTCTCACTTGTATTGATTTATTTGTAACTTTAATTAATACATGCGCACTTGAATTGATTCATGTTTTAATATTCCTTTGTTGCTGCATTTGTACCCATACGGGGCCCGTTGGTGGTGTTGATGCTTAAAAATGTACGATCACTTTTAGGCCCAACTTAGAGATATTGTGTTACCTTCGGCCTCTTTGACTTTTCGGCATATAAGGATGATCTGCAAGACAAAGAGTAGTGGTAAGACTTTGGACACCGATGTGGTATCGACTGAAGGTACTTCGGTGCTTAAGGTAGCTTAAGGACAGAGTGAATAGCAATTTGGACAAAGTAAGGGTTAAGTAGTCAAATGTAATAGTTACCTTATTTTGGGGACTTGTGTCCTTATTTATAGATCTTGGAGGTGTGCGCCTCGAGTGATATTTTGATGTTAGACTATGAGCATCGCTTGAAAGGCTACCACATGTCCTTTGTCCAACCTAGTGTAGCAGGCGCCTTCTTTAACTTGATTAGCATGTTAGGTTGACGAAGGCTCATCTTGCCGATTGTTTTTATAGTCTAAGATGCCGAATGCTCACCCTGCCGATGTTCTGTTTATGGGTCTTAGTGTTTTGACAGGACTACGTGTTGCGAAATGCTTAACCAATTAAATATGGTATAAATCTCGTGTTTAATTGGATTATGCTCTTCATTGGTAACTCATTTCTTGGATCGACGTCCCTTGACATGAGATTTTGGTGACTTCTAGATACGCGTGCACATCGTTTGAATTCATCCAAGATAAAACAATTGGCGATATATGCACACTAATAGAGCGCCATCATATAATGGTATAAGGATGAAGTGAAGAAGACAATGAAGGAGCGAAGAGACAAGTGGCTCAGAGAAAATATGGAAGGCTGAAAAAAGTGATGTGTGGACAATATAAAGTAATTATAAAGGGTATTTTAGCAAGAATTTCAAAAGGATGGAATTTTTGCGCAAATTGTGTAAGCGAGGTGCAAAGCCGCCTATTTGACTTTATTTGTTCACTTCTTCAGTAGCAGCAACTTGCACAGTTTGTGTGGACTAAATTAGAAAAATAAAAATAAAATTGTTGTGCTATGGTAGCATTCCGATCGCTGTTATTTTTTCCATATTGTCATATTTCTTTACTTACCTTATCTTCTTGTTGAGAGAAATAAATAATTCCGAAGAGTTGAGATTTCTCGAAGATGAAAGCGAAAATGAAAAATATGAATAAAACGTCTTTTGAGTCTTTGAAAATTTAATTTATCTTACTGTGTCTGTGTCTACACGCGTTATGTACAAAATAATATATAAAATTAGATTAGTAAAGAAAATTTGCTTGAATTAATAATTAAAGGATATTTTAAGAATAATGGTGGAAAGATAGGATTGTTTTTTTTTTCAAATTTACACAGTGAATAAGAAAATATCATACAGGATAGTTTGCCTAAGCACTCGATATATATTACCCTAAGCACAATAATTTCCAAATAGATTATATAAACAGGGGCGTATGATATGTGCGATTGCAGATTTCCTATAAAAAAAGAACCAAATAAAAAAGAATAAAGTTAAAAATATGTGACTGTCAACCTTCATAAAAGGGGAACTAGATGATTTTTTGCCATCAAAGGAAGCTTTAATTGCGGATGAGATCTTCAAAAAATACGAAACATTTAATACTTTCCAAAACTTAAAATCAGGATAAATCTGTTTAATGATATTATTAATAATTAGTGTAGGACCCAAATTAGTAGTGGGTGTGCCTCCGATGTTTATATAGGATAGGCTGTTTTGACTCTCTTTTGTGCAACAGTGCACAGTCCCAGAACTGAAATGCCTGCAAATGAATGACCAGCAAAAGATTGAAACTTTGAATAATTTGCTCACTTTGCAACCGAAAAAAGAGGAAAAGGTGATGTTTTGAGATATACCCATGTCACACTTATTTTCACTTATATTTTGTTTGCTCTGCAACTGCACATAGTTATCCTATCCCGACTACATATAATACTGGTTTTGTTTGTTTGGATACAAAGTATAGAAAAGAAACGGAAAAACCCAATTATTCATGTTCATCGTCTCTCTCTCTCTGTTTTGTTTTTGTTTTTTAATCTGTCAAATATTAATAGGAGTATTGCGGATTCCACAGAGTATAGCAAGTTGGGATAAAATGGGTGAGCCTTTTCCAATCCCAACTGTCCTTGTATGTGCAAGTAGTTGTTGGGGATGGGACCAACTGACCCATTCTGCAGTGCACCTCGTCTGTAAATATCTCAGGATAACCCATCAACATCATTCATAATTTCTTGCCTGCCCTCGTAAATTTCCACACTCTTTTGGGGCTTTTTTCTTAGCCCAGACTTTGTTTCCTATGATGGTTTTATTTTTGGGTTTATCTAAATTCTGGATGCTTCTCACTTTGTTTTTATTAGGCTTTTGATTCGGTTTTATTGTTTTTAGTTTCTATATTTATTTAAACTTGCAGTAAAATATGCAATCAAAGTAAATACCTGAATTGTCAAATTTTTCACTTTTGGTAAAATACTGAGAAATACACCACACACAGAGGGTAGAGAGAGAGAGGGAGAGAGAGAGGAGGTGAAGCAAGGTCTTGCACACTCAAGGTTAGGTTACTTTCCTGTTAATACAATCTGATAACACTGGTTCTGAAAGTAAAGTTCTTTGCTTGTTGCTTAATTTTATAGTTAGTACTATGCACTGTATGTTTTATTAGGCAATCTCTCCGTCTCGCTCTCTCTCTCTGGTTAGTTTAACAGTATTTTGTTGGTCTCTAGAATCACTGTTCTGAGTCAGGGTGGGAAGGAAAAGATCCTAAGGTAGGTTTCCCCAAAACAACGGGTGAAAAAAGGGGATTTACCAAGTGGGTGCATTTACGTAAAACGTAGAATTGACTGGATGAGATTTCTATTCATGGTTGACGACCGGAAAATCTTCTACCACTCCATGTGGCTTTTCTTCACTGAGAATAAGGTGGGTAATTTGGATGGGGATTCACCAAATATAGTCTGGCCATGGATTCAAAGTGAGCAAGGTTTAGTATAAAACTGTAAAATTGAGTTTCAAAACAGTGGGTTGGAGTAGCAGATAACTCCTTGTGGGCCTGTGCTGTTAAAACTGTTCATATCAGTGGGGCTGCTGAGAACTGGGATTTGTTTTGTTAGAAGTGAAAATGGCAGTATGATTACTATTCTTGTCCATCAAAGACTTCTGAGTTTTCTTCCGTGTGTGATTATTTCGTAGTATCTTTCATATCTCACGAAGTAAAACCCTAATTACCATTCTACTAAATTTACAATCGCATTGAATTCTTATTCGTTTTTAAACTGCCATTTATTGCGTCTTTGATATTATGGATTTCAGAGATTTCTCATGGTCTAACTGAACTTTGTTGCCTTTTCGTTCATCAATAGGTCAGCAATTCAGAGGTGTCCAATTATTGAATTGTGGAGCAAATCACCATTGAAATCTTCGCACGCTTCACTGAGTTCAGCTTCTTTGGCGTTCTCTGGGTCTGTTTATTTTTGCTCTTGCTTACCTCTGTGGTCTGACGCATCTGCTTCCCATAATTTAGCTCACCATCAAAGAAGCTGTTACTGGTAACCCACTATTGAAATAATTTAGATCCAAGTCCCAAGAACAATTCTGGACAGTTGATAGTTTCAGACCAGGTGTAGCATAAATCAACAGGAGGAGTTTGCTAGATTACTTGTTTCTCTTCTTCCAGTGGGCTATATTTTGGATAGTTGAGTCAAACAAGACTACATAGATGACCGTGGATGAAGCAGGTAGTAGCTCCTTGTGGAGTCGAGAGCAGGATAAGGCATTTGAGAATGCTCTGGCAACTTATCCTGAGGATTCTTCAGATCGGTGGGAAAAAATTGCAGCTGATGTACCAGGGAAAACCATAGAGGAAATAAAACATCATTATGAACTCTTAGTTGATGACATAAACCAGATCGAAGCTGGTTTTGTGCCACTGCCTTGCTACAATTCTTCTTCAGAGGGTTCGACAAGCCATGCCAGTGACGAAGGAACTAATAAGAAAGGTGGACATTCTGGAAACTACAGCAGCGAATCTAATCATGGAACTAAGGCTTCAAGGGCTGATCAGGAGCGCCGAAAGGGGATTGCTTGGACAGAGGATGAACACAGGTGAATATATTATTGTTGATTTAATTATTTTCTTTCCCTAATCATAGGTGGCACTTGTGGAAGTATCTAAATGAAGCTAAAGATTTGTTATTCTTTCCAGTCCACATCTTTTTTGTTTTTATAATTAATAGTAGAAATACTTTTGGGATAACTTTACTTAATTTTTACAAGGAGTTTCATCCCTGGTGCAACTTTATGATCTTAAGTGTGTTTGTCCAACAATTTTTTCTGAAGTTGCTTTATAGGTGATGATAGTTGGTAAACTGTATTGAAGAACTTCCATATCAAAATTATTCCATTTTTGTTATTTCTATCAAATCCATGGCATGTTTCAATAATTCAGTATTAGTCTTCAAGCTCATATCCAGTAGGGTATAACTGTTGTATTATAATCTTGAAGGATAATGGCATAAGTGAAGAAAACATGGTTTTGTCATATTTAAATGCATGTCTATCATGGCAGTCGACTCGGCTTATCCAAAACAGGACTTGGTATAGCACAACCTTTAGGATAGGTTGCCTGAAATGAGAAACCGTTAGTTTATATGCATGTAGGTTCCTTTGATCTGAACTTTTCTTTGGGATTTGGTGACTACTGATGGATCACCTGTATCCTAATATAATGATTTTGGTATATGCCTTGCCTCAGCTATTGGCATATTGCACTACTACATTGGGTTGGGCTAAATATTTAGAAACTAATGGTTCTCTACTTGGCACTGGCATGAAGTGACTGGGAACTGCCGCACCTGCTTGACTCAAATTGTGATTGGCTGGTAATTATTTTAGCAGAAATATGTGATCCGTAGATTTAGATCTGAACAGTAATTGTGTTCATCATAAAATGGTATATTTATGGAAGTATAGAACTAAGGTGTCAAATTAGCTATAATTTGCCTATTTCTGGTTGGCTTTAGGGTGGGAACTTGTCTTTTTGTACTCCTTTCCTTTTCTTCTCCTGTTTACAAGTTGTGTCTTATGTAAGTAAGAAATTATATAGGCTGAACTTTGAACTTGAGGTTTTGCTCTTCCTCAGAATTGGATATACTAGAAAATCATCATAAGTCAATGAGTGCATGATTTATTAGTTTTAGTACTTTTCTGATCTAGTGTTTTGATTGCCCTCTCCTTTCTCAACAGTTCTTTTGCAAGTGCGTGTTTCTTTTCTCCCTACTACCAAAAAAATGTTTCTTTAGGCTAGGCCGTGTTGTCCAAAATGTGAGGTTTTTAAGAATGAATGAAAAATCCATATCCAAGTCTGTTCAGAGTCTTTTCATTTAAACCAGCTGATCATGTTCGCAGACTTGTGCCCTGATCTGATCCTAGGACATATGTAAGCCATATGTGGTATGATTCCAGTTCTTGTTATCCAGACTGCCATTTTTTCTCTCTTTAAATGAAAATTCAAACAGTTGTGCTTGACTTGTATATATCAATAAATTTCTGTTTATTAATAATGCTTGATAAATTTTCTTTCTTCAGTTTTTAAGTAGGCATTTTGGTAGTGTTCATCTTTTGTTGTCACCTAGGTTCTTATTATAGGGTAAAAATTGAAAGCTTATGTTTCTGGTGAGGGCGTTGACCCCTCTTGTGAGTCTCCAACATAGGGAATCTCAACCAAATTTTCCTGATCGTGTTCCATTTCTTTTATATGGTTCCAAGTTGGCCAAGTGTGAAACTTTGGCGACTGTTAACTTCACTGGCTTATCTAATGGAATGTGGTCCTTTTGCCACAACTTCCTCAACACGTCCTGGACACTGCCATCTTAGACCAACCTTGCAATGTTTTCTGACTCTTTGCTTCTGAGAGATTTTTAAAAAATAATGACCATTGCCGGTGCAGTCAAAGTGTCAGTTTTCTTGATCGTTTAATAGCCGCATTAAGCTTCACAGTATTTTTTCAGCTATGCCTTCCGAGCTGATCTTATTCATGCACCCTAACTTACATGAACAATTTTGGATTTCTTTCTCAACTCTGGAGCCAAAAATGAAATGTGGATATTGATTATGAAACTTTGTATTAAAGTTTGAACTTGCAGAGGTCAATGTTGACCTTTTACAGTTGTTGCAGTTATTGTTCACTAACCCTGTTCTAAATACAAACTTAATTGAGAAAAGTGAAAATTTGTTGCCTGCATAGATGATTTCTGAAATAGACTGAAGTAGTATTATGTGCCAAATATATTCATGACTTGCAAGAGATATATTTCTGTTGTAATTTACAGTTTGGGAGTTACAGTCATATTAACTGTGGTTAAAAATCTAATACTCTTTTAAGAAGGATGGTTGCAATGTTTAATGATATCAAACACATATTGTGTCCTATGAAAAACATCCATTGTGATGGTATTTTCTTGGTTGTGAGTTCTCTGTTGTACTTGAGAACAAGTTCTTATGTTTTTTTTTTCCTGTTCTTGTTCCATGACAGGCTATTTCTTCTTGGTTTGGAGAAATATGGGAAAGGTGACTGGCGAAGCATATCTCGGAATTTTGTGGTAACAAGAACTCCTACGCAAGTGGCAAGCCACGCACAGAAGTACTTCATACGTTTGAATTCAATGAACAAGGACAGAAGGAGATCAAGCATTCATGATATCACCAGTGTCAACAATGGAGACATTTCATCACCTCAAGGGCCAATAACAGGTCAAGCAAATGGTTCTGCAGTAGGTTCTTCTGGCAAATCAACCAAACAATCTCCTGCTGGGCCTCCAGGGCCAGGGGTTGGCATGTACGGTGCACCGACTATAGGACAACCGATTGGAGGACCCCTTGTATCAGCCGTCGGCACACCTGTGAATCTCCCTGCAGGGCCTCCACACATGGCATATGGTCTGAGAGCCCCCGTACCTGGAGGAGTTGTTCCGGGGCCACCAATGAACATGGTTCCCATGACATATCCAATGCCTCACACTTCTCATAGGTAATGTGATATTTGGCAGTAGCAGCAGCAGCAGCTTCAGAATGTAGTGTACAAAGAACAGAGACCACCACCCTTGTAGCTTGTGCTCGATGTTGGGATTTTAGGATCATTTCGCTCTGAGCCTGCATGTTTTAGGTATTAGCAAAGCACAAGTTGTTGAATGTTTTACCATTACTAGTCTATTCTTGTACGAAATAAGCCATTTCTATATGGGGGAAGAATTACATGAATGTGTATAGGCGGCAATTGGGAAAAAGATGGCGATATTTATTGGCAGGTAGAAGTCCTAGTATTTGTTTTGTCTTTGATGGAAATCGTTTGAGCATTGGAAGGCAGTGAAGAGCTGTTGTAAGGCAAAACTTGTGGAGGGACGCTTTGACATTTGAAATATTATTTTGGGTAGCAATAGCACATCGTTAGCATTGATGTATTGTAGAATTTGTGTCATAAATCCAGTATTCTTTGACTGCCATGCCATCTTTAACAAAAGGCTTTAAGTTTTCACAGGATAGTAAAAATATCGCATGTGAAGTGAAGTGACTACATTCCCCATCTTCCCTGGTTGGTGTTCTCTTAAGTGACGGCCTCCATCTGTTTGATTGATATAGGTTTGTTTTTAATTTTTTTTGTTTTTTTTGGTTCAGTTGAAAGACAGAAGCAGTATTGGGGTAGGGAATTTGAACACAATATCACTTAGCCTACAATGAAGCTCCTTGTTCACTGATTTTGTCTAGTTTTTTTGTTTTGGTGGAGTGTTTGTGTGGGTTGATGATCTTGTTTTGGTCATTGCCTGGGTTTAGGGCCTTTTTTTGTGTTGCTGCTTTCTTCTTCTCAGGCATTTTTTGAATTGGCATTTGGGGCCTTGCCTTTCGGACCCAAAAAAGAAGAACGAAACAAAATTTAATCGAGTTAAGCAAAAATAAAGGTTGTTCCTTTCATATGAACATTTGACTTGGCGGCAATGTCTGCAACAGCAGCAGCTGGAGCAACACCACACCCCTCCTCCTTCCCTCACTTATTCACAAATTCAATCATAAAATCAAGGCACTCCATCTCTGTCACCCGTAATTCAATAAACCCTAGCTCCCCAAATACCCCCAATCCCACTTGGACCGCCTCTGAGATCGCCGACGCTGTCAATGGCAGGATTGTGAAATGGGGTCCTCCTGGAACCGTTTCTACAGACACCAGAACCCTTCAGCCCAACCAATGGTTCTTCGCCATTGCCGGTCTAAACTTCGACGCCCACGATTTCATAACCCCGGAATTATCCCGTAATAAAGGCTGTGCCGGAGTTATCGGCAACCGGGTTTGCGAAAATTGGGACAAGGGCTTCGTTCAATTCGATGGCAATACTGTAATTTCATTGACGAAGATGGCAAGTTATGCGAGGAATAGGTTCCATGGAGAAGTGGTGGGAGTGACCGGGAGTGTGGGTAAGACTAGCACAAAATGCATGATAGCTTTGGCTCTTCAAAATCAGAGTTCAAGAGGTTTGGTTCTTCATGTTCATCAAAGTCATGGGAATTGGAATAGTGAAATTGGGGTGGCTCTGTCGCTAATTGGGGTTCCTGCAGGAACTGGGATTGTGGTTTTGGAGATGGGAATGAGTGGGAAGGGGGAGATATTAGAGCTTGCGAGGATGGCTCGGCCCACTATCAGGGTCATTTTAAATGTGGGCGCTTCCCATTTTCAAAATTTCTCCAGTTTAGAGGAGATAGGCATGGCCAAGGGGGAGATTTTGGCCGAAGCAAAGCCCGGGGATGTTTGTGTTTTGAATGCTGATGATCCACTTGTTATGAACCTCCCTGTACCACTTGGTGTAAAAAAGGTGACCTATTAATATGATTACTCTTTTCTTCTTCTTCTTCTTCTTCTTCTTTTTTCCCTTTTTCTGTGTGCCATTACTAAATTGGTTTGTTTGTTGTTTCTTGCCATAAGCAGGTGCTCTTTGGTCATAGATTGGGGTGTGATGTTCGGTTGGTAGCGTCAGAAAGCACGGATGGAGGTCTTGGAGTTAGAGTTGTCTTACAGAATCATCAAGAGATGTAAGCCCCTCGTAAACATTTCTCATCTGATATGAAATAGAAAACATTGTGAAATCTTCAGTGTACCTTGTTAATACCATGAAATATGATGATTCTTTCTTGTTTACATAAATTTTATCGAAAATATTGGACAAAGAGCTTTGTAGATCATCACAACCTGTCAGATATTTCATTCATATCCATTGCTTTTTGGTCGAGTCGCGTCGCTGCTGTTTTCATCAAGACATGCATTGAGTGCTCTCCTGCTCAAACGTATCATTGAAATGGTGGTTTCCTTTTGCAGGGTAGAATTCGTGATAGCTAGTCCAGGTTTGCATTTGGCTCTCAATGCATGTGCAGCAGCAGCAGTTGCGACCCTTTTGGGAGTCTCTCTTTCTGAAATTGGAAATCGCCTGTCAGCATTTTCTCCTGTTCACATGAGGTCGGAGCTTGAAGTTGGTAGAAATGGAATGAAAATAGTGAATGATGCTTACAATGCCAATCCTGTGAGCACCAAGGCTGCCATTGACTTACTAGAGAGTATTGATATTGATTGCGGAGGCAAAAGAATTGTCGTGCTTGGCGACATGTTAGAACTTGGTGCAATTGAGTTGGAGTCTCACAAGATGATTCTGAAGCGCTGCTGTTGTAGTGCTCATATTGATTTAGTTGGGCTTGTTGGGAGGAGGTTTCGTGCAGCTGCTAAGAATCTCAACTTGCTTGAAGACAGAAATATTGTGTATGCTCTTGACTCGGGAACTTTTGCACAAGAAATTGTGAAGAGGGTTATTTATAATGATGTTGTTTTGGTAAAGGGTAGTCGAGCAATGCAAATGGAGAAAATTGTAAATGCAATTAAAGCAATGGAATGTTGATGATTGATTGTCCAGTCCAGTCCAGTCCAGTCCCCAGTCCATACCAAAGGAATGTTGATTTGCTTGTTACTGAAAGGCAGGATGCAAGCACTTATACATGGTAATTATTTCATTGTTGCGGCAGGTCAGATCAGATCCCTCCAAAAAATTTCTTATGTTTCCTATTTCAATTTTCATGGATGGTTTGGTGACAGATGTTGTGGTGTCAGCAGGAGGACCTCGTCGATCGGGGCTCAAATACTTGTCTAAACTTGAAAAGCTCCATTCCCTGTACTAGGAATCCTAAATTATTGTTGGACGTAATGTAATTGGCAAATCCTTCAGTCATTCAAAACATCAAAGTAGAAAGTTTTATAAATAAACAACATAAAAGTTGTACGTTCACTGGATATATTTTTGGTGTTTCCGACAACTTGGTGCTGTTGTGAACATCATAATTTCTCCAGTTTATAATGTCTTGGTTGGATCATCAATGCAATTGTCAACTTTGAAGCTCAAAAACGTCATAAGATGATGTAGAAAAGCTGAAATAAGATGTTACACTACTAGTAATAATTGAAAGCACGAGGCCTGGTTTTTGGTTTGGTTTGGTTATAAAGCTAGAAAATGAAAATAGCATGAAAATGCATGTGGGTGGGGAATGGGAGCTGATGCGTCTTTGACGTGTGTTCCCCTTTTCTCCCAAACACAAAAGTTGGAATATCCAATTATCTCCCCCACACTTTTTGCTTGCTTTTGCCTTGCTTTCCTATGCTTAGGATGAATGGATGGGGATCTTGGATTTTGGAAACAAAGGTGAAGATCATATATTTATCTCTCTCTCTCTCTCTCTCTCTCTCTCTCTCTCTCTCTCTCTACTTTTCCTCCTAGCCAGTCTTGTTTTCTTTCTTTCTTTCTTTTTTTTCCCTGGAAAGGGAAGGGAACCAAACATACACCTGACCTGAGATTGAAATTTGAAATATAAAAAAAAGGTGGCTTTTGAGATGATAAAAAGGAAGGAATTAATGCCAAATGGACGATGACTCTAGTCCAGATAAGCATACACGCACTTGCCTGTCAAAGATGTGATGTGACAAGGCTAAGGCTAAGGCTAAGGCTAAGGCTTTGTCTTTTGACCAATTAACACGCTTCACTGGAATGGAATGTAGGCGGTGGGGATATGTGGTGGATGGATGGTGGCCCTCCTCCTTGTCCAACTGCCGCCACCTTTTCTTGCAACTGCAATTTCTGTGAATCAAAGTCTTCCCCAAAAAGAAAGAAAAAAAAGCTGTCAGCTTCTCTTAAACTGTTAGCAGCACATTGCATTCCCATTCCCTTGGAAGTTGGAGGTTGGTTGATGGACAAAAGCTTACTCACACTCACAGGAGGCAATTGGTTTTGATGTACTAGTAATCTCAGATAGCTATTAGCTAAGCTGATACCAGTCTCCAACATCATCATCGCTATATCTATCTATATGTTCATCTAAATCTCATCTGTCTTAATGCCTTGGCCTTCATTAGCATGTGATTTGGCTCATGTCACAAATACTGAAATCTCTTTTCCCTTTGCTTTTTCCCTTCCTCTTATCTTATTAGAGGGCGTGGTCGTGGTGGCATCACAAAGCTAAATGGCCAGCTCAAAAGGTTTCAACGACACATCATCATACACTACTACAGTTAGACTATGAGAGAGAGAGAGAGAGAGAGAGAGAGAGAGAGAGAGATAATACGCAACTAACGCATGCTGATGCTGACTTGTTCATTTCTTCTATGACTGAAAAGCCTTCCCAACCCAACTAATCAAGACAGGATACTGTTTCTGCTACGTACTTTCTTTTTCATTTCTTTCTTTTTTTGTAATCCTTGGGCTTGGGTCGGCCAATTTGCAATGCCTTGGCAAATATAGCAAACTGCCCTATACTCTTGATCAAACAAGGGGATGCTGAAATGTCTTTTCTTAAAGCAACCAAGGCAAAGATACCATCTTTCCCATTATCTTTGTTAAAATATTATCTTTAAGAGTCTACCTGTGCCTTTATTCTCAATTGATGAGCCATACGTGACTCATGCAACATAAAGTTGAAGATTCACGTACTATTTTCATCCCTTTAAATACATATATATAAATCTATCTATATATGCAAGCATACATACCTCAGTGCTAAGCATCACACACTTCCTTTGTTTTCTGATACTGCATATACCTAACTTAGCTACCCTACTCGCTCTTCACAAGTCAAGTTATTCTAGCTATAACTGAATTAATTCATTTTTCTACTTGCTCATCAAATATGAAGGCTTCACTTCAAGTTCAAGTTCAAGGACAAGTTATTGGAATTCCAATCAACTCAGCAGCATACGCCTTTGAGAGCTCGCCAAAGAGACTTCTGCCTGATCCTGCTATTCAATATCCTGAAACTGGGCCTTCAAAACTGAGACCAAGTAAATTCTTTTCGTGGTTTTTTACCCCTTAAATCCATTCATTGGATTGTGTAATTCATTAACTAATGATATATTCCATATATTGTCCATTGCAGCTGGTAGAGTTAACTCAGTGCTTAAGAGAATGAACAAGCTTGGGAAGAAGGCAGACAGTTTCGCGCATGGAGTCAAAGAGCATGGTAAGGGTGGATCATATTCAAGTTCTTAATACTTTTCTTGCTATATAATTAATATATCCTAATGTGTCAAATGGGAAAGAGAATTTAGATATCTAATATTGGTTATAAAAAAAATGAATGCAGTGAAACTGGGGCCCAAGATCACAGAGACAGTGAAGGGGAAGTTGAGCCTGGGGGCTAAAATTATTCAAGTAGGTGGGTTGGAGAAGGTGTTCAAACATGCATTTAGTGTTAGATCTGGGGAGAAGCTGTTGAAGGCTTCTCAGTGTTATTTATCAACCACAGCAGGTCCTATAGCAGGCCTCCTCTTCATCTCCACAGACAAGATTGCCTTCTGCAGTGAGAGATCAATCAAACTCTCATCATCAAATGGAGAACTGATTAGACTCCACTACAAGGTAATTCCTTTTAATTCACAAATTAAGGACAATTTACTTGTCTCTCTCTCTCCCTCTCTCTCTGTCTGTACATGTGTGTTAGAACTTACCTCCTCCTAGGCTTCTATTCTATATGTTTCTGTCTAACATGCCTAGCTATTTATTTGTATCTTTTGCAGGTGGTGATCCCAGTGAATAAGATAAAGAGAGTAAACCAAAGTGAGAATGTGAAGAAGCCATCACAAAAGTACATAGAAATAGTTACTGTGGATAATTTTGACTTCTGGTTTATGGGTATCTTGAACTACCAGAAAACTTTGAAATATCTCGAGGAGGCAATTTCTCAAGCTTAGAGAAAATGCAATTGATGTGTGCTAAAAAGCAGTCTCATTTGTTTCCCTCTGCTTCATCAGATATTGTAATTATCGTGCAAAGCTAGATAAAAGAGAGCAAGCTCAATACCATTGCGGACAATGTATAAAAAAAATTTCTTTTCTTTTAATGAGAAAATACTCTTTTCTTTGAAAATCACGTGGCTATTCATATTTGATATTATTTCATACAGACAAAATCAGTTTCTTCTCTTTAGTATTGGACAGTTCCTTAAACACCTCTTTAAATTTTGTTATTGTTTTGTTAAATTCTTCTTTATATAAAATTCCATGCAAATGCTGTGCTGAGCTAGGATGCGAATTCATAATTCATTTGGAAATGTGCCTACTCACTTGCACCTCCAACTGAATATGAAAAAATTCACAAATTAAATAAACACAATGAAACTTGTATTCGTTCAATTTCTTGCAGTATTGTATAATTCATAGATCACAGAGAGAGAGAGAGAGAGAGAGAGAGAGAGAGAGAGAGAGAGAGAGATGCTTTAACTTGTCACCAACACAACACCAGCGCCTTCCTCCCCTATAGGACTCAGACATTGCAATAACTTATTCATAATATGATTTTTAAGTTCATCCAAATGGGGTCAAATATTGACCATAAACGTTACTTGCAAGCTAAGTTTCAAAAATGGATCCATTTTTCTGATATATTATAATTACATCAATTTTCCATCATCCATTTTTGAATGTTCTTTAAGAAAATCCCTAAAATCAACTTTAGAATGCAAGTTGGTTGGTTGGTTGGTTGGAGCCAAACTTTTTGTTGTGCAACTGCTTGCTTTTCCCCCCTTCCATTTCTCTTATTCACAACTAAAAGAGAGATGACATGAGAAAGCTAAATTGCCAGCCCAAAAAGTTACAAAAGAATATGTTATGACGTTCCAGATATCGCTTAGCTTAGGAAGGAAGATCCAGTTAAAGGGTTTTTCGAGTAATCAGGTTTTCTTTAATTAACAATCAGGGTTTTTCAAGAACTAAATCCACACTTTCCCCTGCTTTCTTAATAACCTCTGCCAACGGGGTCTAGCCTAATGTAAAAAGTGTCTTGACTTGCAGATTGGTCTTAGGTTCGAATCCCCACAGAATTATAGTTGTGTGTGTGTGTGACAAATCCCCCTTTCCTGTAGTTTAAATTATTGTTTGTACTAAAATAAATAAATAAATCTCTGCCGCCATTGACTGTATACGTTATTATATAACTCCCATTACTTACAATCTGTCTGTGTTCTGTGCATCTTGATAAGAAAGAAAGAATTCTCCACACAGTAGGATTATAGTGAGATTCAAATCCAGATAAGATAACAAATTACAACATTAATTATTTCACCCCATCAGATCCCAAAGAGGAAAAATAAAAATTAAAAAAACAACATTGTTCCGCCCAAAGTACAAAGCAATGGAAGATATTGCGCAAGTGTGTCCACACCCCCCAAACTGACTTGACGAGGAATCCATTCTTTCAGAACTGAGAGTAACTTAATAGAATGAATGCCGATTTTAGGAACATGTGAAATTGTTGGAACCCCAAACATGAGACTCCCCACTTCTTGTTTTGTACATGATAAATTTACAAATATGTATTCTGAGGGATAAATACACAAGAAGCCAACATTTATCAGAAAGGCTCACAAATCTTGATCGGCTGAATGCCAGCTCTCAAAGTAACAAATTTCAAGCTTTTGAGAGCAGCGCTTGCTTTGAACTCGCCGTCACAAATCTAAATCTTCATCGGCTGAATGCCAACTCTCAAAATAACACGTCAGGCTCGCATAAGCTCCCCGTGAAGTTCACTTTACAAGATTCAGAAAACTGCAATCCCGCTTCATCACAACCTGCCGCTGTAATGTGTGGGCATGACCTCACATCCAGGTATTCTAGAGAGTCACATTTGTCCAAAAGCATGCCTATGCCTGTCACAGTTATTTTTGGGCAGTTGCTGACCTTCAAAACTTTCAAACTCAACTCATTTTCTTCACCATTTAAACCCTGAAAGGCAGCATCTGTCACCTCCTCACAGCACCCAATGTCAAGAGCCTCGAGGTTTGTGCACTGAGCAAGGATGCAGCTCAAAGAAGAGTCAGTGATATTTAAACACCAATCCATCCTCAAGTTCTTGAGATTACTCTTACAAGAAATAGCCAGCAATTTTATTGACGCATCAGATATGTCCCGGCAGCCACCAACTATTAGAGTTTCAAGATTTTTGCAGAATCTGGCCAAGGATAATATAGACTCGTCCCCGATTTTGTAGCAATCCAACAACTTCAGTGTCTTCAGAGAAGATGAGCATGCCATGGAGACACTGTAAACTCCAATATCTCCAATATTGCTGCATTTGTTGACATCTAAAAATTTGATCTGTTGACATCCATTTACAAGATCAGTAAGTCCAGAGTCAGTTATGTTGGTGCAACCTTGAAGCCCCAACTCTTCTAAATAGTGACAATTCTTTGAAAGGGCTCGCAATAATCCATCAGTAACAAATCTGCAGCCAGCAAGATAAAGACTACGAAGGTCAGAGCAGCCCTCAGCAACAGCTGATAATCCTTTGTCCGTTAACTTCCTGCAATATGATACATCCAGGGACTGTAGTGATGAAAGACCAGATCCAACGAAAAGGACACCGGAATCTGAAATTCCTGTAAAAGAAAGAAATAGACAATACATTAATCAGGTCCAAATGTTAAATAAAAAGACAACAAGCGTAAGAGTTTCAAAAATAAACAACCATTTCTTTCTTTCTTGAACGTCAAATGAAATAAAAAGTCATCAAGTAATAAAGTTCAAAAGAATTGTTATAATCCAATGCCAAAGGACATCTCAAATTCTGGCATTATAGCTACAGATTCAAGAATACTGCACAAGTGACAGGAACCTCATCTCCCCTCAAAGCCAAATCATGAACAGAAAAATTAATTTTCAGCAAAAAAATACATAAAATTGGAGAAACTCATAAAAAGCCCCAATTCGATTTGTAACAAATAGTCAACTAGCACAAACCCATCAAACAATCTCAAAGAACCATCATAATTTTGCAAAATCTCTCACAATGATAAAAAAACAGATATCCAATATGTAAAAAAAAAATATTTTCATCAGAAACAGTGAAGTAAGTTTTTCCCAATCAATAAAAACAAACAGAAACCCATGAAACAAACCGAAAATTGCTCCATACATGAAGCACGTCCCATGTCCAAACACCACACACTCCAAAAAGAATACCTTTGCAATTCTGCAAATTGAGGACTCTCAAGCACTTAAATCCATGAGCAATAACACGGAGATCAGAGTCAATGACACCAGGATAGAAGGACCTCGAAATGGACTGGGAGAGGTCCAGTTCATGAAGCCTGGAGAACCTGTCAGCCATTCTGCGAAGCATATGAGGCCCCGCACGTGCCGAAAGCCTCTTCCTCTCCGTGCTCTGCAAATGAAGCCACCTTTTGCAGACCAACCCGAAGACCTCCTTGTCCCTCTGGTTCTCCAGCTTTGCTAGCACCGACCGGAGCTCATCATCCGTCAATGCCTCGTTTATGCAAACCGTTATTGAGGAGGAATCGGCTGAAGAAGCCATTGATGGAGGAAATTGGTGGTTGCAGAACAGAAACCGTAACACTAACCCCAATCGTGAATAGAGATTTGGGGCTCAATTAGGATCAGGGTTTATGAAGGAATTGGGGGGCAGGGAGTGTTGATTGGTTGAAAACGTCTTTTTTGTGTCTATTCAGTTGGGTTGGGTGGTTGGTGGAAATATTGAAAAGCGGGTGGGGGGTGTCAATGTCATTGTCTTCCTTGCCTATCTTTTGGTGGTTGTGTTGATACTTTGCATTTTTGTAAATAAATAATAATAATGATACTTCGAATTCAAAATATGAAAGTGGAGGAAATATTCCATTACCAACCTTAAGACATGATTACAAATGATTACAAGAGTCATCAAACAGAGCTTACATTTTAAATACCAACAACAACAATAACATTGCTTTGTTTGTTGGGAGCAATATTAATACATATACACCCCCCCAAAGATTCAATCATTCTCTCACATAGAATTAGGTCATGTATTACATTAGTTCTATAACTTTAGGAATAGCTCCTAGAGAGACAAGTAGATTTCTTGGTCATTTTCCATGCAGATCAAACTCAGTGTTATAGAATAGGATAATACCGTGTCATTTGTCATATTGCTTGCTATTAAAGGGCTTTCCACAATTAGACCCATTCTAACATGACTTATTATACAAAAACTTTTATCGGGCAGAATGAGTTGAGTTTTTTCACATAAGTCGTCATCATATATTCATATATTAATATATTAGGTTAGTGGTTCAAGTTGCCAAGCAGTAGTTACCAATTTTCAATAAGATAATACGAAATTAAATTATAAAGCTGCCTCGCCTCCAATAATTTGAATTGTATTCCTAATCATCACCTTGAGTCAGTCGATGCCAAATGGCATTAACAACTGTATTTTGTATTCAATGAGAACAAACTGTTTGTATATTTGTAACATCTGAACACAAATTGAGGGCTAAGCCTTCCTGTGGCATTCAACAACCTACCTTCCCTACAACAATGAACTAATTCATATGCTGCACGAATTTACAGCATACGAAGAAGAAAAAGAATTAGAGTCACGGTTTGTGACTCGAGTTTAAGATAAATGAGACTCTTTGCAACAAGTAAGCACACAGTCCTCCAGAAACTGGGTTAGCTCAGAAGTGTACAGTTTCGGGTCGTTTCTGAAATGATCAACATGAGGCGTGGACACAAAGTTGCAAGCCCTAACCTCATGTCCAGCCCTCCGTTGCTGCTTTATGAATGATTCCACCGACCCTGCAGGAATCACCCTGTCTGCAGAGCTGTATATATATAATTGCGGACAGCTTGGTTGTCGGGCTGACAATAACCCCACGACATCAGAAAGCCTCCTGTAATGCAATAATATTCATATTACTTTCCATGAAAAGAGGGAAAAGTTCCTTCTTGGAAATACTAAGCATTATAAGTACTCTGACATGCTACATTGGTTTTTCTAAGATAATAAAGAACATCAAGGGAAATGTGAAGCATAGAAAGCTGCACGAAGATTCAAAACCACCTCAAAGAACTTATCCAAAACTAAAAGGACAAAGAAGAAGAAGATAGACTACCTGTTCACTGTAGGAAGACTCAAAATCACTTCAAAGAACTTCTCCAAAACTGCTAGCAAAGCTGCTTCAGTTACTGCAGGTTTGGGTGCCACTACTCCCTTGGTACCAACCAAAGCATCCATCCCTGACTCATTTGAGTCTACGGCTCCTTTTGCTGCTACACTATGCTTTTTCAGAAAGGCTGCTGAGAAACCAGAAGCCCAAACCTACACAAGGTCAAGAATTAGATAGCATACTCATCTAAGAACCAACAAAAGAAAAAACCTGATCCCAGAGGAACTCAAAAAGTAGATCACTTGCATAAAATATTCAAACAGCTATATGAAAAATGAACACCCCCCCAAAAAAAATGAAGCATGCCACAGAGATTATAATTTCCTGCTCCCTCCAACTCATCCAGTCCCCACAGAGAGAAAAAGAGAGGGAGAGAGAGATTAAAGAGAGTGCAAGGCAGTGACAACAAATGAAGGACAGTAACTGGAATGAAAAAGGAAAAAGATCAACAGGCATTGGAGTTTTAAGACTAAGTGCTAAGCACAAGGAATACTCAGCAGACAAACTTTCTTTTACTATTCTTGCAACATTTTGGCTTGGCCGTAGTGATAATGTCCACTGCTACAATTATATTAAGCCAATTACAAAATTGTTGTTGGTCAAATCAATATTCTTTAAATGAAAGCAAAAGGCTATCTCTGGTGCCAGAGTATGCGTAGATAATTTTAATATTTTAACTAACATCAGTAGACAATTTCTGCTTTACTGCAACTATCCTTTACCTGTGGGTCAGGTGCTGCAACAGGTGCAGAATCCACAACGCAACCCCGAATCCTGCCCATTAGAGAAGGATCATGCATCTGGAACTGCTCCAACATTACCCCATACCTGTAACATGAAACCAAACCAACAAACAGTGTAAGATGGTTACATAAGAGAATGGGGAAATTGCATATGGAGTGTATGTATAAGAGAGATAGAGAGAGAGAGAGGACAAAGTGGAACTCACGTTAACCATCCAGTATTGCTAAAAGTATGAAAAACCAGATTCTTTCCATGCTCCTCCTCTAACCAATCAGCCAAATGTCTCACAAGCGAGTTGATGTGCTCTTCAACTTTCCCACCGGGTTGGTATTTGAGAATCTCAGACATCGGCAAAGTAAAGGTAATTACATGAAAACCCCTTGAGGTATACCACTCGCATACTTCTTGAGATGTTTTTGCTTTGCTCCCAACCATCCTAGTAAAACCACCACAGTCCTGAACTTTGCCGAGGAGCAACCAGAAGTACCGGAAACATCTATGGCATTTGGCTCAGGTAAATGCCATCTGTACGTGACTTCAGATGGGGAAGTAGATATATCATGCTTATATGTAGTTGGGTTTGTTGTTTTAACCAAGTCTGCAGACTGATACAAATTAAGAACAGGTGAAGATGCAACGGAAGAGTATAGCAACTTGGGAACAAATTTGCCGCCCAAATTGGGAGTTGGGAAGTTAATATTGGGCACAGGTACTCGAATTCTAGAGATAAAGGACAAGTTTGCAAGCTTAGAAACCGAAATGTGAGAAACCCAGGATAACTTTGAATCTTGAAAGGTGTTATGCAATGAAGAATGTGATAAATCCGAGGTAGAACAAGCGTCATTGGATCTGTGAGATGGCAATTTATCAGAGATGTCAGTAGAAACTGAAGCTACAGCAAGAGCAGCGGCCGCAACCAAAGGTCGTTGAACGATCCCAGACAAGGAAGCCATATTGGAAACGCAGCCCAAAATCTCTCATGCCAATATCAAGCAACCCCCATACAACAACATATAATAAGCCGAGCAACCAAATTTGGTGAAGACCCAGAAAGCCTGATATTTCAAACACGAGAATAACCTGCAGAAATTAATGGGAAAATGACGATAACCCACCAAACACCTACAAATATAATGCAACTCGAATATATATATATATATATGTGTGTGTGTGTATATATATATGTATATGTATATATGTGGGACTAGGCTTGTATCCAATTGGAATAAGGAATTCAGACCGAAAAATTAAAAATATTAAACGGAATTAAGAAAAGGGCGAGTCGGCAACAAACAAGAAATAGAATTTACATGCGCAAGGCATGGAAAACACGCAAGAATTGATACTGAAAAGTGGTATATTTGTTCATTGTGAAAACATATTCTGACCTGGTTGCTTTGACTTGTCTTCAACAAAATCGGGCTGTCAATGTCCGTTGACAGCCCGATTATCACCACGCGCAGCGGATACCGACCCAGAAGCTTCCTTCGATTCCTTCTTTCTTTTTTCCCTCCGCACTGGAGAATGACAAAGCGTCCTCGGATCTTTAGTGGAGGCTGGTGCTTTAAAGCATAAATAAAATGTTAAGGAATTCCAAATGAACAAATTTTAGAAAGAAAAAAAAACTTGGCCTTTTCAGAATACAAGGTCCAGTAGAACAGTGCCACGTGTGGTGCGGTTCGCTTTTCCATTTTAAATTTTCAAAGAAATAAAAATAATAAATTAAAAAAGAAGAAAAGCTAAAGATAGTGATTGGGTTTCACGGGACATTGAAAGGCAAATAGCTGCTTACGTTAGCGTTCCGGCAATCTAGGAGCGAGAGCTCATTGGCAAAAGAGAAACGGGGCTCGCTGAAATGACCGTTTTATCCCCATGATAACGATGAGATGAAGGTAACGTTTGTGCGAGTAAACTGATGTAAATTTCAGAGACAAGGAAAGAATACGACATTTCCAGAAAGACAAAATCCGGAAACAGAAATGAAGTTGAGAGGAGAGGCTGATGGCGGAGGAAGAAGATGGGCTCACCTCAATCAAGACTGGTGTGCCTGTTTACTTCAATAAAGTTTAAGAAAATAGAAAGAAGAAAAGAAGGACAAAGGAACACACAGCACGATATTGAATATTTCAAAAAGGATATTCCCCAAGAAGATTCCTTGAGGAAGCAACAGTCAGATAATGTTGGTGGTGGAGGGAAGGCCCATAATTAGCAGCACAGAGGACATGTAGTAAATGAAAACTCCACGTTTTCCAGTTTCAGCCAAGCAAGCATCATGGGTCATGAATGACGCAGCACAACAGAACCAAGCAACTTTTAAAGAAAAGAAAAGAAAAGAAAATGTGGAAAAAAATGAATTAAACATACTCAAGATTGAGAATCACCAAATTCAATACGTAAGAGGCTCAGGTCCTGTGTACCAACTACATTACATGATGCACCTACCTCGTCCATTTCTATATGGACATATTCCGTGTCAATAACTACGCTACATGATACTAGCTCATCATCTTCACCTATAAAAACATAACACTTCTCATATAGACCCTCCTTTGGACCTAGATTTAACAAACAAGACCTTGGAACTGACAATTTGTTTTTGCCGCAACGAAATCCTTCCTGCTCCTTTGCCATCAATATCAGACGATGTCGGCGACCCAAAAGCTGTGACACATACTTCATATCTCCTACAGCAAGGGCACGTCGAACACGAGTAGAAGAAACCTGTCCTCTGTCTTTCACATCACTCGAGTTTATATTTATAGAGTAATCGTTCTTGTCCATAACAGAATTTATTATATAAGCCCCAATACCATACTCTTCACACAACCTCACCAGCTCTGTGGCATCACCAGCAGCTTTATATCCAAATCGGTAGTTTTCACCTGCCACAATTACCCATTGCAAATCCATTTCAATGTATATCAAGGCTATGCTTCGCTCATACCAAGAAACATAGAATAGTCTGCAATGGGTTTCTTCAAATTAATTTACCTGCCACAACTCCATGCACTCCAAGCTCTTTCAATAACTTCTCAACAAATTGCCGTGGTGTTAGATGTCGAACACTAGAAAATTCAATCTGAAACTCTGTGGGTGCCATGTTACCACAGTATGGGGCCCAAGAGGAAAGAACCCGCTTTCGATCGCATCTGGCAACTATGGGAGCCCTGCTCAATTTATTAATAATAATTTATTAAGACACTTTAACTAAGCTAAAATGAATTTCTATTTGAAACTAGAACAACATAAACGAGGAAATGGAACTCAAATGTGCAAATCTGGTCAGAGCCTTTAGATTTAGAGCAGCACATAAGTACTACTTAAGAGGTTCAATGGTAGTTTTATACTTCATTAAAGCAAGATACAATTTGTTGTCAAAAAAGAAACATGCAAGATATAATTTGTATAAAGCATTCAGAATCCCAACTCAGCTACGAAAACTGAAGAAAAGGGGTATAAATGACAAAGGCTGAGGTGTACAGCAACAATACCTTGGTTCCCAACCCAGTACTTCTGCCATTCCGACAAATGACAAAAGGAAAGGAGGTCCAACCTTTGATGCTTGAATTGCAAGCTCTCGATGACCAATGTGAAGGGCATCAAATTTTCCCAGCGCAACTATTCCTCCTAGGAACAATAATAAAAGTGCATTAAGTTGAGTGTCTTAAGATGATTACACACAACGCATCAAAGAAGTCAATATACAAAGAATAAATGGAAAGCCTTATATATGAGGATACAGCAGATACACATTGTATAGGGTCAAAATCTGGCCCAAATGAAAATATGGAAAGATATAGTCCATGAGAGTTGCATCCTTCTGGAGGAGATAATGTTTTTTTTCAGTAGAAAACTTTTTGGAAATAAAGGGGGAGTGCACTGATGAAACTTGTTAAATGACTGAAAATATAATTGGTGATTTCATAATGGTGCAGATTCAACAGAAAGGAACTTGGAAGTTCTCTTAATCCATAACTATACCCAAAAGTGTTCTATGTCTAAAACAAGGATAAGTTTTGCAGCTATGTTGACATAAGAAATCTTTCTACTTTTGTGATTCTGTATCTATTTTGTGTCCCTGACTTAGAAGGTTAGTTTTCCTCGTCAACATAGGTATCAGTAAATTTATAAAATCACAAGCTATGCTGAAAGACGTGTCCCAGTGTAGGTTGAATAGCAACAAGCAATATACGCTAATGCATTCTTGAAGAAACAGCTAAAAGGAATTCCACCACATAATATGCTAACACATTCTTATGGATATTTGAGTGTTATATTTTACAAGATTAAAATAAGCAACAAGCTTATTTATATAATGTGATAGAAAAAGATGGTGAAAAGAGAAATATGGAAAGTACAGGTGGAATGAAACCTGCCACTGAGGTCAATCCTTCGGAGAAATGCTCACGTTCATCTTCTCGTTGGCTTTGCAAAAGAAAAGGAATCAGAGTTTGGACCACATACAAGCATGCATACATAAATATACATGCATGTGTGTAGCTAAAGTAGTCAACATTAAAACCATCCAAAGAAGAATTGTGTAAATTGATTCAGGTTGATTGCTGCATTGTTTTGCTAAACCAAAGTGAATGATACTCTTATAAGATTCCGAAGGTCCTGCCGGAGTTTTGGATGTGATCAAGACAAGATAACTTCTTGGACGGCACTACAACTTTTAAGAAATATCAAGAGAAATAAAGTTTGTAACAGAGAAGCTAGCAAATTGATTTGCACCCATACAAAATGAGAATCGGAAAACAAACAGAAAAAAAAAAGTTAAGGAAAAAATAATAAGAAATGAAATTCAATCAAAACTTACTAAAGGGCATATGAATTGCAAAGTTCAATGAATTTATATATCAAGTAAAAAAGAAATTTATTTATTAAAAAAAAAGATTGGAAAGGAATGGAGAAGTATACCTAAAACAATTGGAGAGTGTGGGAATGTCGGGAGGAGACTTGGAAGAAACGAAAGAGGAAAAGGGCATTCTGTGAGCAGACAAGGGTTTGAGAGGGCAAGGGCAGCAGCGTAGCTGGGCGACTCTGTTGTTGTATAACCCTAACCGCCCTAATCCAAAGACAAAGACAAATCCGAAGCCGAAGCCAAAGGCAGAGCCAGAGCCAGAGCCAAGGTGCTGGTGGTGGAGGCGGACGTCGCAGTCTCGCAGTCGTAGATGATTGGAAAGACGAGAGCAGCCACCACCACCACTCAACATTATTTGCCAACAACGCTCGTCGCTCGCCAACAACAACTCTCTCAACAGTGTCCAGACAACAAAACCAAACCAAACCAAAGCGTCTAACTTGTTAGTTAACGACCGTCAAGGAAGTCGTTCACCGGTTAACCCGTCATCCGCATTTTGCCATTTTTTTCCTTTTTCTTTATTAAATTAAACTGGTAGGTAAATTGGTAATTAAACATCTGTTATTTCTCCCCAAAAAACAAAAAACAAAAACATCTGTTAAACTTGTGAAAAGACACTAGTTTAGTGATTTGAAGAAAATGCTCCCCAAGAAATGTTCTATGTTCGAATCCTAATATTCGTCTTGAGTGTGAGGTTTTTGTATTTTATGTAATAATACCTTTAAAAAAAAGTTCAAATATGTCAACAGTTGGCTGCCGTAGAGCTACATGTATAATTTCCTCAGTCACACGCTACTAGGCCCTGTTTAGTTCTTGGAAAATGAGACTTGGGAATGAGAAACCAATTTCTTTCCCATGTTTGGTAAGTCTAGGTATGGGAAATCGTTGCTTAGCTCACGAGAAAGTGAAGTCATCCTCCAAACTTGGGTTTTGTTTTCCCTCCTCATAGGAAAGTTTGGGAAAATGAGCTAATATTAAATACATATTTTTTATGATCATTTTATCCCCATTAACAATTTAGAATTATAATATATCATTATGCATTCTTTTTTTATTTGATTTAATATGGGTATAATTGAAAATTTATACAAACTTTGTTTTCCATTCCTACTCAAAACAAACATGGGAAATGAAATAAAGTGATATTTTCCGGTTATTTTCCCAGCATTACCAAACATGGGAAATGATTTTCTCTCAAATTCATTCCATGAATCAAACGGGGCCCTAGCGTCAATGTTTCCTACCCTGTCTGTTGTGCCATATTATGGGAGAGGCCAAGCAAGAAAGAAACTAATGTATGTCAAGGGAAGGGGAAACGCAATTGGCAAGTGATAAATTTGGAGGTTTACTGTGTGAACCTGTAAAAGACAATTCGGACGGCTCTGTTTCTTTGACATTCAAGCTCAGCTGGCTTTCTAAAAAGATAATAAAATGTTCGCATATGCTGTGAAAAGTCCCTTCTAGGCTAGGCTAGGCTTGCACTGCTAATTGAAATTTGCATATGGTAAAGAATTCATTGCACTATGAATGGAATTATGAAAAATATACATACTGGAATAACTTGCTCTACAAATTAAGCACCAAACCGCTGGGCAAGCAAGTTGCAACAACAAAACTCGTAGTCACAATTTCTATATGCAACCATTCCTCATCTATAAAAAATAAAAGGGGGATTAGATATAGCATAAACTCTTCTTCCTTTCTCTCTCATCACTTTCTTCCTCATGTTGCAGCTGTATAAGGGTGATCAATAATACAACAACCCATTTAGAGAAATTTAATTTATCCTCGAGCTGTTCCTCCTTCCCCACCACTTCTTTTTCACCCTGTCAACAGTACCCTCTTCATTTCCAATCTTATGCAAAATCAACTTTGTCTCCCTTAATCTTGCACCATAATCCTTCTTCCAAGCCTCAAACATCTGCTTCAGCCTTCTAAGCTCTCGGTCTGGGTTCAGACTTGCTTCAACTTGACCAGATTTTACCTCTACCAAGAACTTGGCATCGTCACCAAATACTTGACTCCTCTGGTCAAATTCTTCAGTCAACCGGCTTATAACACTCAAACCTGCACTCATTGGCCTCGCTCCATTGCTGTCTTGCCTTCTATGGTTACTTCCTGTATCCCAACTGTAGTCATGATCATCACTTGCATTGACCGAAGCATCAGAATTCCTCTCAGAATCATCAACGGCTAGGCTCTTCTTGGCAATTGAGAGGCTGGATTGCAGGGATCTCATTTGTTTCTGCCACACTTCTTCCATGGATTTCATTTTCAACTCATACTCGGACCAGCGGCTGTCATACTGTTGCAGACGCTGGTGGAGGATGTCATTCTCCTCTTCCTTCTCTCTCAGGGCAGCTTCAGCCTTAAGAACACGGCGCTGTAGTTCAGCAAGGAAAGACGACTTTACCAACACCTCGTCTACCTCGTTAGCCTGTTTGAGACTCTCTAACTGTTAATTATGTTCCCAAAAATGAATGGGGGTCTCGATACAGAATATTGCTATCAAACTGAAAATAGATAGAAGAGTCAAGGACTACCTGTGTGCTCCCAGGTTTCAATAATCCTATACCTCCTGAGCATCTTCTGACTGACCAGCCACGAAAAACTGCAAAGATAGCTTAGACTTAACAAGATAATCAAACATATAGATGCAATAATGTAGAATGGGAATTAAAGATGTTTTCACAATTTTTCATGTGTTACAAAATTAGATAGTACGTTCAGGCTGACTTTGATCTGACAATAACCCCCCAATATCCAATAATTTTGCCACTCTCTTTTTGTTTCTCCTTTTAAGGAGCTAACACCATGCAGACAACACCCTTTGTAGCCACTATGAGTAGGTACTTGTCAGGTTGAGATCTTACTGTTGTCTGGCTGAGAATTTAATGCCGCGCATGCTGAGATCTAGTTACAACTGAGGAACAAGGCTAATATACCTGATTGTATCACGACTGATGCATCATAAATGTTCTTGAATTTCCTCCTTTCAATCCTGCTTTTCATCTGCTTTTGTATGATTACAGCAGATCTATGCCTCTGTAGTAAGATTGTGTACTCCTTTCTGGTTTTCTCTCCCCTTACAACTGCATTAAGTAATTTAAAATAAATTTCCAAAATATGACAAAATTTGATATAATACACCAAAATAAACAATCAGAAAGTTTATACATGACTGAAGAGTGGCGATTCCTCTTCTCAGCTCCTTCAGGTAACAGCGATCTTGGTGTCCTCTAAAGCAGCTTTGAACGCGTAAAATACCATGGAGGGTACGGTTTCTAGTGTCCTCAAGCACCCCAATCTGCATCAAATTTCCTCACCACGTTTATATCAGTAAAGATTAAATATATAAAGACTATCAAATCCACGTTCATAACAGCTGACACCAGCCAAACCAAGGAAACGGAAATGTGAACCCTCCTTTTCTTTTTATCTGACAAGTCATAATCAACCGGAAACATGGATTATTTGTTTTTGTTTATTGCAGGAAAGGGGGACATCAATTTACCTGTCCAGTTCGGAAAAACAATTTTGTACAGCCCACTTGATACATCTCTGGTAATATATTGAACTGATGAAGGATAGCAACTGAAACACTTAGTGGATCCTGTGATGCAACGTTCTCCAGCAGAAGAAAACCATATCTGATGCAAGATTCAGTAATGACAAAAACAGCAACAGTTATGTACTAGAGACATGTATCAAGTATTTGAAAGCTGAAACATAAGAAGATATCTTTGTTACCTTCTCGCAAACTTCTGGTGCGACATTCTGGTGGGAAAGCCAGATCTTGATATTCGAACCACTTCTAGGACTCCACAACATCTCAGCTGCTGCAGTACAAGTCCTTGCTCATATAATCCAGGGGATTGAAGATTGTTGGGCTTGATACAACGTATGAAATGTGGAGTGGTATTCTCTAGACGTTTCATCAATAGGAACAATTGACCCTAAATGCCAACACAAATAAGTTAATCAAAAGAATACAATGGTCAGATAACCAAACTCCATTTTCAATAGAATTTGTTTTTCACAGTATGTCAGACCCAATGTTTCCTAAAGGATTGGACGCAAAACGTCCACCCACAGTCATGAAAAGGATTTTCATAACTCTTTTCATAACTCTCCTAGAGTTCAACTTTCATAATATTTTCTTATCAAACATCAACACTTGATCTCTCACAAAAAATAAAAAAGGAAAAGAATAAAACAAATAGAACAAAGAGAAAACAAATTTTGAGCCTAATGTATAAGCACTCTTATATTTATAAATTGCTCAGAGGAAATACCTCAGCAAAGCAATATGATACATTGCATACATATAGGATTGACTTCACTGTGCAATCAACAGCTTGCAGTGATTATCTCATAAGGTTTGAGTAGACAACTGATGTACTAAGATGCTATAGACTCTACCTAATTTTAATGATTGAGAAAAGGTTCTTGTTAGGGAATAATTCTACACATATAATACGCATGCATACTTAACTACGTTATCATGATTAAAATCTTCGTTAAATTCATAATCATGCACTTAAAAACAGGAAGCAATGTACCTTAAATTTTGTTGCAACACTCATCTTCTGGGAGTCTACTCCACCACCTAATTTATACAGGGGACCAACTAAAGGCTTCTCAGGTCGATTAAGCATACTAGATGCAAATATCTGAGGAAGGTGGCATGAGCATGAGGAAAGAAGCTGAATTGAATCCAAATGTAGCAAGTCCCTGTTCTTCTCCAAAAATCCTGTTGTGTCATACATAACCTGAGTGGAGGACCAAGTGGAACAATCAACAGTCAGGTAAGCAAGATAAAGTCAAATGAAAAGCGCTTTTCATTTCTTCTTTTTGTCAGTACTTTGAGAGCAGAGAAGAATTGTTAGCACCCTAAAACATTTGGTTTTAAGCCACCAACTGCATGGCTTGGCTACGTAAAAACTTTTAAACCATATACTTTTTATGGTTTAAAATCAATTATTATTTTGAGTTATCTATTATTAGAAACAGTGTCTTACGAGGTGCGCAGTGAGGTCGAGGAGCAAGGGTTTTCGCATGGAGGTGGCAGCGCGACTTACCTGGAAGGAGTGATTGAGGCGCGCTGGAAGCGTGAAACGATAGGGAGGCGCACTCAGCTGCGTTGGGCCTCGTCATTTTGGACCCTATGTTAATTTTTTTTAAACTTCCCGCTCGCAACCTCGCCCCCTTCTCTCGCTGCAGTGCTCGAGTTCTCCCCTTCCCCCTCTTCGAAAATCCCTAAAATCCACCCTAAACCTCTATATTTCATATAACCCAGTAGGTTTTCACTATTTTTGGACTAATCAAGTGCTTCTCCATTATTTGTATTTTATTATATATTTATTATATTATTCAAAAGGGTGAAAGGCTTACGGCTCGCAAGGCTCTCGGTAAAATGCCTTGCTTTATGCCTCAATGTCTTACATTGGTTCTAAGTTCTGACTATGATCAAGATAAAAAGTACTCTAGCAGAAAGCAAGAATAAATAACAATGAAATCAATTAATCAAAAGGAGTACCTCTCCTGCATAATGACTGACAGCAAATGCTTTGTCCCGTTCTCCTCTGAAACAAGAATTAGCACTCAAATGCTGCTTAAGCTTGTTGGCGAAGGTCAAATCAGTACCATTAGGGAAAGTGGACTCCTCATCTAACAGGGACAGTAATCCCAAAGGTCTCTGCATTTATGTTACACGAAGTTCAGGGAAATGCACACTGTCAATTTAATTCTCAAATGCTGGAGGGGCAAGGGCTAACCAAGCAACATTAACTTCATTGGTTATCATCATTGACTTAATTATTAAACAAGGGACAACCATAAAGGGAAAAAAGGGAAAGGTAACTCAACAAACAGGATTCACCAACCAGCAAAGTAAAATGTGCTACATCTGTGTAAAATTCTTTCAATGCTTCCACAGGGAACATGAAATACGTACATACATAAATATAACATATCAGCTCCTCACATATGAACATTAATTATGCATCTTTTGCCCAATAAAATCCTCAATAATGTGCCAAGAGTTTGATCGATTAAATAATCATGCAATAACCATCATCAGCATATAAATTATATGACTAAAATCCATATTAGGACCAAAAAGTCGAGATTTATGAAGTACCACAGATATTTCTATACAGCCCACTAATGGTAGTACAACAACAAAACAAATTTTACCAGTTACTCCATACAGTACAAATACAAAGTACAATACTGTAGCTGATCATTGACAAGCTCAGTACCTTTTCAAAAAGACTAAGGCAATCTTGGTTGTCTTCAAATTCAACTTTTGTCCAATCAATTCCGTCCTGGATATATTCCTGAAAAAGAATCATAGCAGAAAATAAATCAAGCGGAAACACAGAACAATGTCGGAGATCATTTAAGAGTTCCCTTCATAAGTCACACAAGGCAAGCATGATGCCTATATCGTTGGTTTCATAACATATTAACATATCTTGGTTCCTTTACCTCCTTATAACAGTTCTCTTAAGACGTCAGCAAAAAAATTTAAATCAAACAAGTTTTTCTAATAAACTGAAATGAGAAATATAACTGGGATGGGATAGTTGGTTTGGACTAGGCTCTGCTCTATGAATTATGGTTTCTAGTTTTAATGAAATTTATGAAAACAATTAATCTAAATAGAACTTAATGAAATCCTATGGAACATAAAAAGGCAGGAATAAACATTCTTTACTGAATTTATAGTTATACTGATATGAAGAAGTATGGGGAAAGTTACCTCCTGCTCTAGTTTGAATAAGTGACGATTGAAGTGTTGTTGCAATCTCTCATTTGCATAATTAATGCAGAACTGTTCAAAACTATTTCTCTACAGGAAAAAACAACAAATGTACAGTTACAAATATATATATATATATATATAATACACAGAGCATCAGTGAAAGCATAGATGAAACATACATCAAATGATTCAAAACCATAGATATCAAGAATGCTGATAGATCTGCCAGTACGCCGTTTTCCTACTGCAAGTGATTTATTAATTTGTTCAACCAGCCACTCAAAGAGACATGCATAAATTGACTTTGCCAAAGCATCTCTTGTGTCGATGGCCTGAAAGATGGAAAAAAAAAAGTTGTATACATTAAAGGGGGAACAGATATTAACTCTTTCATGCCTATGTTGTTATGTATGATAAACTCAGCCTACAAGACAAATATTAACTCTTTTAGAAAGTTCTGTTACCTGCGTTAGTGTTAACTTTTGGACAATATTGTCATTACCAACTCTCATTTTTCGAGTTGATAAAGCAAGCTTAAGTTCATCCATGCCACATCCAATCAATTTAGCAACATTGAACAGACCTGAAAATGAAACATGCATCGTTATTGAGATCATGAAGAAAAAAAATATCATTGAACCAATGAACACCAAGACCAATCAATACATTAATATACACCTCATCCATTAAAATAAATTCTCCCAAATAATGCCAGTATTAGAGGACATAATCAAAACCAGAAAGCACACAGAATTATCAAAACCATAAACCCGTCACACACAATGGGTTGATAGCAGGATACATGTTGCATTTGATGGTAAAATAGATGACACAAGGCCAGGATAAGCCTCGGAAAGAAAAATAGATAGCAAAATAGACACAAAAAATCAGAAAGCAAATACATCACAACCAGATCTATATTTATCTTCCCCCCACCTGCCCTCCTTTCCAGGATGAACTTCAAATCCTTTATACTGGAAGTTTACAGCATGAAACTTTTTGACAATAGAAAAGCAAAGCAAAGTTTCAACTATTTTGCACTCTTCATCTTGCTCAGGAGCCTCTACTGATCTTCTGTTACTAATAAGTTGCAAAATCTTAATTGGCTTTATGTCACCTAAATGTTTTGGGAATTTTTTGCCTCACCTTAGACCAATAACTGACTTGGTCTATTTTCTGCATATCGGGAAGGAAAAAAAAAGCTTCTGTATAGACATCCCAGCTGTCGTATATCCCACTTTTCAGGAACTACAAACAGTACATCTGTTTATATTGGATCCTGAAGCCATATAAATGCTTCGTGGTGCAAACACCTCTAGTAAACACTTAAAAGAAAAATCATATAATTTTTTTCCATGCATCCTCTGGAAGATTATTACCTTCATCTTCTACAGCTTCAACATGATTTTCATTATCAATCACAATAAATGAAATGTTTCCCAGCCACAAAACTGCCGCAAGCATTGCAAATACACTTTGTTGGTCTTCTTTGTTTATATGGACAACATCTAGAGCTTCCTAAAAATGTTAAGATCCATAGTGAGTTCACACGCACATGATATCAAAATTCTATTACAAAATGGTGAAAAGGGTAAAATAGAAGCCTAGACTGAAGATAGAGATTTGTTATAAAAATATATATATTTAAGAGTACCTTCACCACACAGAATTCTTCAGCATCATTAACCCCGGTAATGGAATAACAATTGCTTTGATTCAGATATTTGTACTCATCAGCACTCTTCAAGTTCAGCATCTCTGTGGCACACGAGCAAAGGAACAAAATACTGAATTTCTTAATCCAGCACAAACACGCAAAACATATTTATCTATACACAAGTTAGTCACACTCAAACATGTCTATTATAAGCATACATTATGAGTGTATGGCTGTGAGGGGTGTTTGTGATTCTTACTTATATACTAAACACACATAGTGCACATAATGAACCGATAAAACAAGACATAACACAGATTTGAGGGAGATATGGGTTCAAACAAAATTGCCTCTAAATAATATAAATATTAGACCATATCTTATACAGTGTCAAATGACATAAAACAGTTAGGAAAGGCAACTGGATATACTAAGTTACTAACCTCTAAGAGCAGGTGGAGCTCCAGCACAAAGCTGATAAAATATATGATAGGACCTTTCTCCCTCAGTGCATTGGACAACCCTAGACTGTTCAAAAGTTCAATTAGTCAATGACTTGTGTAACAAACTGAACAAGTCACAATCAAGGATCAGAGGAAGGATTATTACCTTTTCAAGCAAAACTGTGTCATAAAGGGCAACAGACAAGATAAAAGGTCAGTTTAAATATTATTTTCAGAGAGAAATATATATAATATATGCAAATAGAATTTCACCCAGGAACCTCAGCAGTACGAGCGGACTTACAAGTTTGAATATTGGCACCAGATATTTTTCCAGTTTCACTAAAGTGGATTTCAATCAATTTTCCCTGCAACATAAGCAGTGTCATCAGCATTACTACATCAAGGGCTATAACTTGAATTTTTAACTTGCACATGATATTGCTAATTTTATCCCTCAATAAAACTAAACTAACAGAAAGGGTAATTATATGTGCACCAACCATCTTACTCATCACGCCCCAAAAAAATTACAATTCCTACTTATCTTCATGTATTTAATTCTAATTGAACCCTTATCTCCTGCCTTTCCTTCCTTTTCTCCTTTCTCCCTTCCCATTCCCTTCTTCCCTCTCAACCAAGGTGTGCCTTGTGCTACACCAGCCATGGCTATGGCGGTGTGCACCATGGCCAGACTGGTCAGTGGTCTTCTCTCTTAACTTCATTTCTATTATTAATAAAAATAGAAAGAAATGAGGGTAAAATGCAAACTTTGTGAAGAAGGGGATTTGTTGAGCAGTTTAATGGTGCAAAAAGTGCCTAAAAGAAAGAGCATTCATGTAAAAAACTGAGAGCTTACAAAGCGACTTGAGTTGTCATTTCTCAATGTTTTCGCATTACCAAAAGCTTCCAATATCGGATTAGTTTTCAATATTTCATGTTCTATTCCACTTCCACCACCAAGTGCAGCCAAATATTGCATTGCTATCTTCGCTGTTTCAGTTTTTCCAGCTCCACTTTCCCCACTGTATGGACAAGAAATATAGATGATTGGGTGTCAATTAGATTAACTTCATATCCAAATTATGTAAACATCCTATATGGAGATACAGCATTCATTAGGGACGCTGCAATAACATCACATATCTCATGTGCTACATCATGAACGTTAGAAATGGTGCTACTTAAATTAACACGAGTTCTTCCATTCGAAAGAAAAAGGGTTTTTGTACTTATAATCAAGATGAGAAAAGCAGTATTTAAGATGATCCATGGTTCGGTCAAGCTAATCATTTGACAGTAATAAGCTTCTTACTGTCCTTCTCAGTTTGTCCTATTTTGTTTTTCTGTAATAATGGTGGAGTGCTTTCCTAACTATATGTGCTTGTGATTGGTATCCTTGATTCTGGTGCAGCTACCATGTACTTTGGATACTTTCTGGTTGTTTTAAATCAAAATTCGCTCAGTAAGTCAGATATGCAACAGTAACATTTTACTGACCTTATAATTATAGACTGGTTTACTTCATCTGGAAAAAAAAATAAGACTAGGTAAGAATCTACAAATTAATGGCATTACACAGATATTTTGAACTGCTGAAAATCCTATCATATAATTGTGAAATAGTAAATCCACCTCGAACCATTTCTCGGATGGCTGTGTCTGCAATGGCATACACATGTGGACTTTCAACAGCTTTACGCTTATATGCTTCAATGTATTCATTCCCGTATAAAGAAACTCTCTTAAAGGGATTGATAGCAACCAACACTGGTCCTGCTTTTGTCTGAAACATACATATACCCACAAAGAGATTAATTAAAAGAAGAAAAACTCAGAAGTAGATTTCAAATAGATTTAAATCCAAATTAAGCACTTACATAGATCATATCCTGATTGTATCTATACTGAAGATTGTACAACACTGACGGTTCATTTAAGTAACTAAGTTGCATGAGATCATCCACACCGTCAAGGATATCTGGATTAGCTGGAACCAAATCTTCAGTTTTTACCTTTGCAACCTACAAGTGAAAAAAATAATATTGAAATTGGCTCAAAAATCAACTGTAATCATAACATCATACTTCTATAATTTTCAAAAGGTGTCTTACTTTATCATTGGAGAGTGATATAACAGATTCAGTGCCAGAGGTTGACAATATTCGACCCAGTTCCCAATTTCCATTTGGAAGTTGGAACCAAGATTGTAGCTTCTGAAACATTACATTCAAACATGTAAGATAAATTAATATACTAATGGTAAGTTAACTAAATCAACTCAAATCATCATCATATATGTGTAGTAAATATTTTATAATCATATGGCCTTATCTTCTATCCATAGAAGCAGAACAGGATATATATATATATATATATATATATATATGATTTCATGGACACAGAGAAATACTGAAGTATGACTTACAAGTGACAAGTGAAGTGCAAATTTAATATATAAGTTATAACAGTTCTCCTTGTCGCACATGCATGCCATGGATGCACCACACCTCAACACCATTTATCACATTGACTTCACTATGCTACAGAAACGATCAATCCCTCATGGTAATCAGGACACCCGCAACATTCCCCAATTGAACACACATATACATACATATGCAACTATGTATGAGCATATTATTTCATTTAACTAAACCAAGAATGATCTTACCTTGGAGTTATTGAAATTAAACCACCAACAATTTTTATGTTTCTGGCACAATCCTTCCGCAACCAAAGAAGACTAACTGGCTCTAAAGCATCTATAATATTCACTGCGTGCCCGCATACTCACACAGAGTTCCCAAACTCTCTAATATCTTAGTCAGTGAGAATGTATCTCATTTCCTCATAAGCTTCATTTATCACCCTTATTGACATGTCAAACTGCACTCTCATATTAGCATATTTATATCGGAACTTTCTATAATTATTAAATATATGTACTTATAAGAAAGGTGCCAACAAACCCAACAAATAAAGTCTCAATGATAAGATGATAAGATGCTACTTTGTTCTATAGCCCATGGCGATTAATGAATGATAGGGATAGGATGCTAATTTGTTCTCAGACCTTCAACCACATTACATACACCATAAACTCATTAATACATACTGACGTTCAAACATGCATCTAAAGGTTCTTGCGTGTTACACAGATGCATACAATAAAACATGCATGCATTTACGTGCTTACATGAATATTCCTAACATAAATATGCAAGTTAACAAAAGAAAAGGGCAAAAAAACCAGCAAATAAATTCAAGAATCTTTTATTTCATTCTACCAAGAAGAAAATTGAGTTCTAATTTCAATTGGATAATTAAATACCTTCTTCACGGCATAAGGGGTGGTGTCACCCCACCTACGTTCCCTACGAGATGAAGATATTGAAGGCAAAGATGGAGCCACAGAATCCAAGTCTTCATCA